>NW_027411644.1:270636786-271236786 GCF_047663935.1 Musca autumnalis
GTAGGGTGGAATTTCGGATAGTGAGAGTTCGAAATAGGATGGTTGATTCAGAGGGTAGAAGTTCGGAAAAATCTTTACAATTTCTTGTCATAGCCGTGTTTTCACTATTTCCGAACAAAATCTCGCTTTAACAATGTACATTGGCAAAGAGAACGTTTACCTCGCAAATTTAAGGCAAACTTATCAAAATTTGATCTGCAAAATCAAAATGAAGAGTTTTCTGTGGAACGAAAGAACAAATTTTTTTGCAAAATCTTAGCAAAATACGCTTTGCCGTTACAACTCTTCACTTAGCAGAAATGACGTTTGTGGAACAGAAATCAAAAAAAGAGCTACTTTTTTTTGAAAAGTAAGCAAACTCACTTTATAATTAGCAACTTATCACTTATCAAAAAATAATGGTTCTGTGGAACACTTAACTTTGAGCATTGTCAAAAATATTGATAAGTGCAAACTGAAAAGTTGATAAGTTGTTTCGTGGAATAGGGCCCAGGTCTCAAAGTGAACTTATCCGAAATTTTGTGTGTGAGGTACCGGATGGTGTGGACAAATATAGTCCATATTCGAACCTGATCTATATCTGGTAGGTATATTAGGATGTGTAAAGTATAGACCTAATCGGCCACTCCCTTCCAGAGTTATCGTGCGCACAATTTTTCCGAACATTTTTGAACTTTTGTGGGGGAGGTACCTGACGGAGTGGACAGATATGGCTTATCTTCGAACTTAAACTAAGTTTATACAAAATATTACGAAGGCCAAATTTTGGACTTGCCCCTGATGAAATTTGTACCTTCGTATGGGGGACAGTGAATACAAGTTGTTACAACAAAAACCAAGGCGAATAGAGAGCAAGTCCTAAACTGAACTTTTCCGAAATTTTGTGTGGGAAGACCCGAAGGAGTTTACCGATTGAGTCCATATTGGAACTAATCTAAGTATGGTAGAAATTCCACGATGTGCAAAGTAGGGACCAAATCAGTTACTCCCTTCAAGAGTTATCGTGCAAACAAATTTTGCGAACATTTTCGAATTTATTGTGGGGAGGTACCGGAAGGAGTGGACCGATATAACCCATCTTCGAACTTCAACTAAGTTTGTACAAAATATTACGAAAGCCAAATTTTGGATAGAATCGGCAGATCCGTTCGTGAGATATCTTGCGCCTCAACCACCACACACGGTGTCATAGGGGGTTTTTGTAACTTTTAGGCTATTTTCTCAAGAAGTATGGACTTGCCCCTGATGAAACTTATAGCGTCGTATGGGGGGCAGTGAATAGAAGTTGCTACAACAAAAATCAAAGCGATTCGAGAGCAGGTCATAAACTGAACATTTCCGAAATTTTGTGTGGGAGGTACCCGAAGGAGTGGACGGATTGGGTACATATTGGAACCTCATCTAAGTCTAATAGAAATTTCACGAGGTGCAAAGTAGGGACCAAATCGGTTAACCCCTTTAACAGTTATCGTGCGCACAAATTTTCCGAACATTTCCAAAGTTTTGTGGGGGAGGTACCGGAAGGAGTGGACCGCTATAACCCATCTCCGAACTTAAACTAAGTTTGGACAAAATATTACGAAAGCCAAATTTTGGACCAAATCGGCCAGCCAGCCAGAGAGACAGACAGACGGACGGACATTGCTCAATCGACTCCAAATTGTCTGAAACATATTTCGTCCAAACATACTTGGGGTCTAAAACCATTATTTCGATGAGGCACATTTTGCCCGTATGAAAGTGTATATACCCTCGTTAGCATAAATGCTGAGGGTATAAAGAACTGAAATCGGCGGCACGGGTTTTGGGGCCATAACATAAAGTAGACCTACATATGTCCGGAATTATTGCTGGAGTAGTGTTTAACTACTGGGAACCTACCTAAAAATTCAAATCCGTCAGTCATTATATAACCCATTACAAAGTAATGTATCAAGGTAAAACTACTTATTTCACTACTTACTAAGTAATACTTACGGTGGCACAGAACGTGTGTGTCCGACTACAAATCCTAGGCTTGTGTGTTCAACGCTAGACGTCGGCACGAGATTTTTTGTTAAAAATATAAAAAACAGTTGGTGGTGCACATTAGGGTTATGACTTTTTGACATTTTTCCTCAAAAATGATTTCCTGTAGCAGAGATGAATGAACTTTTGCCTATTAATCACTATGTTATCGTTTATTCCCTTGAAATATAAAAAAAGTTCACGCACAAATCGATTTTAAAAAAATAATTTTTTGAAAAAATATATGAAATGAAAAAAAATTTTTTTTTCAAAAATTTATTTTTTGTTGCTCGAATGAATAAATATAAGCCTACTAATAACTATAATAACGTTTATTTCATTCAAATATTAAAAAAGTCGCGAAAAAAGTCACTTTGAAAAAATATTAAATTTTTTGTTTTTTGTTAAAAAATTATATTTTTGGATAAAAGCGTTTACGACATTTTTACGATTCTCAGAATTGAGGAAAATAGTGAGAAATAAATTTTATGTCATTTTAATTATCTCATGTGGCTCTAAAGTTTATTTTCAATTATATATCTGTTTTCAGTGACTTCAAAAAATTGTCCATAATTTTGATAAATTCAAATTTTAAAATCATTTTGTGCGTGAGGTTTTTTCACCGAATCACCTTATAATTAAGATTTTATGTAATCTTATGGCAAAACTGATCACGCTATGATACAGGGATATGAGGTTATAAAAAAGTCATAACCCTAGTGCACATGTAAGGGTTTAAACTTTAAACAACCTTTAATGTTCGTCCAAAGTTCGCATGATCAAACCCAGCAAAGAGCAAAATAAAATAATAATAAAATAGAATAAAATTTTAGTTTAATTTGTTCTAAAAATAGAACAGATGTTTTTTTTAGCTTATTGTTCAAATTCTCGTGGGCATAGAATGACTAGTTATTCTAGTGGTTATAGAATAACTGGTTATGCGCTTGTTAAAATAATGGGTTAATAGGGGATTTTGTAAGTAGTTACGACTACCAAAAAGTAATCCTAAGACCTATTATTTGGTAATGCTTATTTTCATGGGTAAAAGCCAAATTGCAGCCAATTTGCTCCAAAAATGTAGATAATAATTTGCAAAAACCTAAAATCGGGAGGTACCCTTATATGGGAGTTATACCAAAACAAGAACCTACTATATTGACAATTTTTGGTGGATAAGTTTTGGGTCCACTTCAAACTCCCAATACCAAATTATAGCTAATTCGCTCAGAAAATGTAGCTAAAAACTTCAAAATACCGAAAATCGGAGGGTACCGTTATAAGGAGGCTATACCAAAACATGGACCTATGTTTGCAAATATTGGTAGATAAGTTGTTTGACCACTAGTAACCCTAACTGTTAAATTACAGCTAGATCGGTCAACAATGTTGGGAAAATCTTCAAAATACCTTAAATCGGGAGGTACCCTTATATGGGGGCTACACCAAAACGCGGACCTATGTCGACACCTAATGATGAATATGTTTTGTGACCATTGGGATACTCAAATGTTAAATTATTGTTAATTTGGTAAACAAATTTACCTAAAATTTTCAAAATACCTTAAATCGTGTTCACGGTGCTCTTAAACCAACTTTAAATGAAAGGAACTTACACCTGGGAAGTTTTTGCGGATTCTAAACTACAATTTTCCTAGATGAGAAAAATCAAAAAACACAAACTCGAGGTCAAAGTTCACATTTTAAGGGTTTTTTGAGGTTTTCACGATTTTGCTTGGAAACGGCAAGTTCTATCGAAATTTAAAATAATGTAGCTGTGAAAATTTTCTACCAGATTGACCTTTATGACATTTTTGTAGGTTTGACCATTTTGTGAGATATAGAAGTTCAAATTGCGACAATGTCATGTACGGTGCATCATAACTAACTTTAAATCAAAACCGCATACACCTTGAAAGTTTGTGAGGATTCTGAAACAACAATATTCATAGATGAGGAAAATCCAAAAACAAGAAAAAATTGCTGGATTGATTGGATTGGAACAAAGTTCACATTGTTATATAAGGTTTTTCATTCCGTTTGTAACTACTCGAAATAATCATTGTAGGCCCCACAAACTATATATATTCTTGATCAGTGGAAATCAGTCTAGCCTCCGAACGGATTGAAGTAGGTGAATGAAATTTTGGTAAAATCTATTATATGTATGTAGGACTTTTGGTATTGAAAGCGGGCTATGTAGGTCCATGTTTTCGTATATCCCCCACACAAAGTGACGCGTCGTATTTTTAAGCAAATCTTAGGATATTCGTCCCATTTGACCACCGAATTGGTTGTAATTTGGTATTTTGTGTCTCCAGAGGCTAAAAAATATTTCTACCAAATTTTGTTTATATAGGTTCACGTTTTGGTATAGCCCCCATATAAGGCCCCATAAATAGTACGAGTCATTTTAAGATATTTTGAATGTATTAGTCCCATTTGACCACAGAATCGGTTGTAACCTTGTATTTTGTGTTTCCAGAGGCTAAGAAATATTTCTACTATAAAATGTTTATATAGGTCCAGGTTTTGATATAGACCCCATAGGACGATATCTCCCGACTTTCGGTATTTTAAAGGTTTTAGCCTCATTATCGCAGCGAAATGGCTGAAATTTGGTATTTAGTCTTCGTTGGGGGTATAAAACTTTCCCCCGAAAATTTGTAGGTATAGGTTCACGCCTTCACATAGCCCCCTCCCGATTTTCGGTATTTTGAAGGTTGTGGCCTCAATATTCCACCGAAATGGCTGAAATTTGGTGGTTAGTCTTCATTTGGGGTATAAACATTCCATATGAAATTTGTCGGTATAGGTCACACGCCCTCATATAGTCCCCATATATCTCCCAATTTTCGATATTTTTGAAGATTTTAGCTATACTATACTAACAAAATACCTGAAATTTGATATTTCGTCCTGTTTTGGGATGCAAAACTTTCTCCCAGAAATTTATCTGTATCGGTCCACGCTTTAATGTACACCCCATGGAACGGTACATCCCAATATTCGGTGTTTTGAAGGGTTTAGCCTCAGTATAACACCGAAATGGCTAAAATTTGGTACATAGTCTCCGTTGTGGGTATAAAACTGTCCACCTGAAATTAGTCGGTATAGGTCAACGTCTTCATATAGCTCCCATAGAACGGCACCGCCCGATTTTCGGTATTTTGAAGGTCTTAGCCTCATTATTCCACCGAAGTGGCTGAAATTTGGTATTTAATGTTTTTCCGGGCTACAAAAATTTCCCTCAGAAATTTGTCGGTATACGTGCATGTTTTGGGGGGTACCCCGATAGAACGGTTTATCCCAATTTTCGGTATATTGAAGGTTTTAGCCTCATTGTAAAACGAACATGGCTGCAAGATGGTACTTAGTCTTCGTTGGGTTATAAAACTTTCCACCTGAAATTTGTCGGTATAGGTCCATGTCTTCATATGCAGAAATTTGAACTTTGGAAAGACTTTATGAACACTATTCCTGAAATGCAGTAATTATTTTTTTCTGTGTATATAGATACCCCTATAAAAAAGATCCCTCCCAATTTTCGATATTTTGAAAGTTTTAGCCACAATATTCAATGGGAATAACTGAAATTTGGTATTTAATCTTCCCTGGAGTTACGAAACTTTCCTCCAGAAATTTATCGGTACTGGTTAACGGCGCTCCCGATGTTGTTAACTATCCAAATCCAGAATATCCAGGTTTAGGTCTAGTCGGTTTTGTCAAATTTTATGTATCTCGCTCAATTCGGAAAATTGTAAATATTGGTCCATGTTTTGGAAAGAACAAAAATGTCGCCCCATATTAACTGTTTTGTGGAACAATTATTATATTATTATAAGTACTTTCACAAACGAATTAAAACTAATTGTTCCTATTCACTTCAATACACTTCGTGGTGGAGGGTATAAAAAGTTCGGCCCGGCCGAACTTTACTCTTTTCTTACTTGTTAGGTTTATTTTAGATATTCGCGATTTTGCTTGGAAATCGCAAGTCCTATCAAAATGGGCTAAATGTGAAATGTTGCTGTAAAAATTCTCTAGAGGATTGTCCGTTATGATTTGTTCCTAGGTTTTACCATTTTTGAGA
This sequence comes from Musca autumnalis, assembly GCF_047663935.1. Taxonomy (NCBI): domain Eukaryota; kingdom Metazoa; phylum Arthropoda; class Insecta; order Diptera; family Muscidae; genus Musca; species Musca autumnalis. The sequence goes on from NW_027411644.1 coordinate 270,642,884, forward strand.
TACACGCAGAGAAAAAAATATGATTGATCCAACAATATTCGAAGAGCAAAATATGTATTGTAAAGATATTGTTAAATTCCAAATGTAGTATTGTGATTCCAACAATTGGGTTTTGTTAAATCCAAAAATAGTTTTTGTCAACTGGACAATAGTTCTCTCTTTTCTTCGACAATTTTTTCTCTTCTCTCGCTATTCGATGCCGTGTTGAAAAAAAACAATTATGGTGAGTTTTGTTTGTATGACATGATGCCTTCATCTTTGTTTTTGTGTGTATGTATACCAACAATTAGACTCTTGTTTTTATTTGTTTCTGTTTTGTTTCATTCTTCTATCTTCATTGTGCTTTGATGTTTGGTGTTATACCGGAGTTTGTTATGGTGTTTAATAATTTCTTATGTTGTGGTGGGTGCTTCTGGCTTTTTGTTTGTCTTTGTTGTCAGCCAATGCAGCAAACCATGTATTGTGTTCATCAATGATTGCAATATTATACGCGACATTTATATCCAAGTTATGTGAAAAGTGTATATGAGAAGTATATACACTCAAATCAAAAATTTCTGGGCTGGTTTTCTGGGTTGACAATACTTTTTGTAAACAAAATTAGATTATGATAGTTCCTACAATAGGTATTGTTAACGATTTTTACAATATTGCGGAAATTCGAAAGTTGTTTTTGTTTTCTATGTTTGGAACAAAAGATGGTATTTTTGGATTTGGATTACAATGTTTGAACAAAACAAATACATTTTTGGAACCAAAACAGATATTTTTGTTCCAACAAAAGCGAAAAATATTTTTTCTCTGCGTGCAGATGCATACAACTTATCTGCATGTCGGCTTCGGTTTTGAACAGCTCGGCTGGTAGAACATCACCTCCTGCTGCCTTATTATTCTTAAGCTTATTGCTGTCTTAACCATCTTCTGGGATTGGATAAGAGGTATCTTCGCCATCTTCGCTAGTGTTGGAAAAAACTGTTTTGAAAAATGTTATTTCCATATCCTGAGCTCACTATATGTATCAGCTACCAGATTACCTTGCTGGTCTCTACAGGAGGATGGGCCGGTACCAAAGCCATCAGCTTGATGTTTCACTCTTTGGTAGAATTTTCGTAATTCATTCCACTCCCGCTTTTACATTTTTCTTTTTTTTTCTGCGGAAAAGACGTTTCTCCTTTTCTCCTGTTACCTCTCTCGTGCGCTACGTGTTGCTACCGATTGCATAGTAGCAGCACAACACTCCTGGTCATACCATGGGTTCCTTCGTGGAAGCCTCTGGTATCCAAGTATGGATTTTGCGGCTGTTTGCATGAAGTGGCAATACTTTGTGCTTTCATTAAACAATTGGGCCAGTTTAATGGAGACTGCAGCTTACCAATGTCCAACTTCCGTGTTGCGCCTGTTCGTACTTTGTTTGCTACGTTTTATAAAGGTGGTGATGCGAGTCAATGCTTGCTCCTCGGAACGATAGTACACCCAAAACGCTCGATGAATGACTTCCACCCATCACAAAGCTACCTGGTGACATCCAGGTGCCTTATGAAAGCCGGTATACTTAAATCCTGCTGTTTTATAAGGAGACATACTGTAAGTGAATTGTCCCAATTTGAACATTTCGATAGGATTTATCTCCTATCCAACATTGTAGTTTCAGAATCCACAAAAACTTCCCAGGTATAAGCTCCTTTCATTTAAAGTTGGTTAAGAGCAATGTGTATTATATGGGGGCTATACCAAAACATGGACCCACATTGAAAATTTGTTTAGAAAAGTTTTGTGATAGCTGGAATCCTCAAATGTTAAACTGCAGATATTTCGGTCACAAACCCGTGCTTATATTTTCAAAATACGTAAAATCTGGAGGTAGCGTTATATGGGGGCTATACCAAAACTTGGACCTTCATTGACAATTTTTAGTGGAGTAGTTTTGTGACCGCAACTTTCCAATTACTAGTTCGTGCAAAAATGTAGTTGAAATCCTTAAAACACCTAAAATGGAGAGGAGAGGATATTTGGGCAATACCAAACGATGGACCTATTTCGATACTTTATGTTGAATAAGTTTTTTAACCACTGGGAATCTTAAGTGTCAAATCATAGATAATTTAGTCAAAAAATGTATAGAAACCTCTCAAAATACCAAAAATTGGGAAGTACCATTATATGGCTATACCAACAAATACACCCACGGTGACAATTGTTTTGGGAGAAATTTTGCGACAACTAGGAAGGAACTTCAATTATTAAATTACTGGTAGTTGAGCGAACTAGCTAAATTTAGCCAACATTCCCAAAATGTGTGATTTATGTATACCAAAACATGGACCCACATCGAAATTTTTTTTGGGAGAAAAATGTAGCAAAAATCCTCAAAACACCTAAAATCTGGAGATACCGTTATATGGGGGAAACTCAACGGTCAAATTACCGATAGTTCGGTCAAAAAATGTACTTACCCCCAGTTTTTGTAAAAAATTTTATTCTTCTCACACGAATTGTCAAATTTTGTAGATCGATTTACTCCCTTTAGCGCAAATGTAGAGCGCTGATTTTTAAATGAGGAATCCTTAACGATATATGGAACGGGTATACCAACAGTTAGATGTGTATGTCATCTGGGGTCTGAGCTATGAATGCCTAAATTATTACGAATATAGACGAACGAACAAAAATAAGTTACAAAAACAGGGGGTTAATGTCTTAAAAATAAGTAAAATCGAAAGGTACCCTCATATGAGGCCTATAACAAACCATTGATCTATGTTGACGATTTTTTGTGGAAAAGTTTTGTGACCACTGGGAACTTGAAATGTTAAATTATGGGCGCTTTACCAAAACGTGAACTTTTTCTCAGGAAGTATGGACTTGCCCCCGAAAAAACTTACGCCGTCGTAATGGGAGCAGCGAATACAAGTTGTTACAACAAAGATAAAAGCAATTCGAAAGCAGGCCTTAAACTACATTTTTCCCAAATTTTGTGTGGGAGGTATCTGAAGTAGTTGACGTATATAGTCCATATTCGAACAAAGTATGGACTAAATCCGGTACTACCTTAAGAAGTTATCGTGCGCACAAATATTCGGAACATTTTGGAACTATTGTGAGGGAGGTACCTAAAGGAATGGATCGGATTCGGACTTAAACTATATTCAGACGAAATATAACGTTGACCGCTCAAGAGTTATCGTGCGCTCCAACCACTACACATATTTCCATAGGGATTTTTACAACATTCGGGCTGTTTTCTCATGAGGTATGAACTTGCACCTGAAAAAATTACCGTTGTGATTGAGGCAGCGAATGCAAGATAAAGTGAACTTATTCGAAATTTTGTGTGGGAGGTAGCCGAAGAAGTGGATAAATATAGTCCATGGTCGAACCAATCCGGTTGATATATTAGGCACGGTGCTCTTGAATCAAATTTAAATGGAAGGTGCTTACACCTGGAAAGTTTTTGCGGATTCTGAAACTACAATGTTCATAGATGAGAAAAATCAAAAAACAAAAAAAATCGCCGGAGCGCTTTTTAAATAAATCGCGATTCAAGTTGACATTTTTAGGGGTTGTTTAGGTTTTTGCTTGGAAACCGCAACTCCTATCAAAATGGAAGTAAAAAAATTGTTGTAGCTATCAAAATTCTCTATAAGATTGACCTTAATGATATTTTCGTAGGTTTTACAACTTTTGAGATATAGAAGTTGAAATTGAGATAATTCAAATTCAATTCAATTCTGTATCGTCTCCTTATAAAACAATGTCATGACTGCAATTTCTTAACTTTAACTTATATATCTAAAAAAATGGTACAACCTATGAAAAATTACATAAGCCAGTCTTGTAGAGAATTTTCACAGCTATAAGATTTTCTCAGGTCCCTGCCGATAAGACTTGCCGTATTCAAGCAAAATCGCGAAACCTTAGCAAAAAAACCTAAAAATGTAAACTGAGCTTCTTTATCTAAAAAATGGTACAGCCTGAGAACAAATCATAAACGTCAATCCTCTAGAGAATTTTCACAGCTACAACATTTTCTTTAGCTCCATTGCGATTGGACTTGCGGGTTTCAAGCAAAATCGTGAAAACCTAAAAAAACACCTAAAAATGTGAATTTTGACCGCGATTTATTTAAAAATCCCTACAGCGATTTTTTCTTGTTTTTGGGTTTTTCTCATCTATGAACATTGCTGTTTCAGAATTCACAAAAACTTTCCCTGTGTAAGCGGTTTTCATTAAAAGTTAGTTAAGGCACACCCTTCATGACATTGTTTTATAAGGGGGGCGATACAGTCAGTGCATTGTCCCAATTTGAACTTCAATATCTCAAAAATGGTAAAACCTACGAAAATACCGTAAAGGCCAATCTTGTAGAGAATTTTCATAGCTACAACATTTTCTTCAGTCTCATTTTTATAGCACTTGCAGTTTCTAAGCAAAATCGTGAAAACCTAAACAACCTCTAAAAATGTCAACTTGAATCGCGATTTATTTAAAAAGCGCTCCGGCGATTTTTTTTGTTTTTTTGATTTTTCTCATCTATGAGCATTGTAGTTTCAGAATCCGCAAAAACTTCCCAGGTGTAAGCACCTTCCATTTAAATTTGATTCAAGAGCACCGTGTAGGATGTGATAAGTATGGACCAAATCGGTCACTCCCTTCAATTTTTCCGAACATTTTTGAACTTTTGTGGAGGAGGTACTTGAAGGAATGGAAATGGCTTATCTTCGAATTTAAACTTAGTTTGGACAAAATATTACGAAGGCCAAATTTTGGACCGATTCGATTGATCCGTTCGAGAGTTATCTTGCGCTCCAACCTCTACACATGGTGTCATTGGGGTTTTTGCATCTTTCAGGCTATTTTCTCAGGAAGTATGGAGTTGCCCCTGATGAAACTTGTACCGTCAGTTGGGGGCGCAATGAATACATGTTGTTAGAACAAAAATCCGAGCGATTTCAGAACGGTTCCTAAACTGAATAAGAGTGACCGCAAAATCAAACTAAATGGGAGTTTTTTTTTTTTTTAAGAAAAAGAAAAAAGTCTACAAATTCCAGGAAACTTAGCGATTAGAAATATGACCAGAGTGGCAAAAATCTACAATCTCCCACGTTTTTTATTATGCTTAAGCAAATTTCTGCCAAATTTTGAGAGTCATTTTAACCCAATGTTTCATATTCAATATCGTTACCACCTACTACCGCCTTATGTTTGTATTCCTTTCCCACTGTGCAATAACTATTATTACATTCTTATCTATTAAAATCTCTATTCTCAACCCCATTATCCTCCATTCTCAAAACTCTTATCCTCATCTGTCCAATACATGTTCTTGCCTTTATTCTTCAGTTTTGTCTTTTCTCCTCCTCTATCTCTCTATGTTTCTTTAATTATTTCTTTACATTGTTGCCATAGTTGGTGACTATAAATTGCTCATAAAATGGCTAATGAACTTCTAATGGTATTGTCCAACATTTTGTTAGTGGATTGACCAAATTTGGTCAAATGGTTGTTAGTGTTGCTTTTGCTTTTGGTGTTGTTGCTGTTTTCTGTCGTCATTATGCTGCTGATCTTAAACACAATTATGATTTCTTCTATGTTTTTCATATTTATTTTTGGAACTACGTTTTTGATTTATGATCAATTAGTTGGTTTTTGGTCATGGCTTTATATTTGAATTGAATCAATATTTTTTTATATGCTGTGAATTGTAATAAATTTTGAAATTTATTTGTGTTGTGATCATTTACGGAGGTTAAATAAATTGCCATAAAATTGATTTAATTTAATACATCTATTATGGACTTATGGGATAAAATTTGGTCACGTAAGTAAGAATGGCTTGAGGAGCGGGTATGTATCCATTTGGGTTATCTCTTTTTTACAACCTCGTATCCCTGTATCATATTTTGATGAGTTTTTACCTCAAAGTCATATGAAAAATTTTCTATATGAGCTTTTTTGACAAACTTTTGAAGTCACTGTAAGTAGATATATAACTGAAAATAAGCTTTGGAGCCACACGACTTAACCAAAAGGACATACTATTTTGTTTCTCACTGATTTCACCATGATATCATTATGATGATGTCATTATACCCTACACCATTATGTGGGCAGGGTTATGATAGGTTGGTTTTGGCCAAAAAGTTTGTATGTAACACATCGAAACAATGGTCGTAGACCTACATATACTTTACTATACCAAAATGAATGTCTCGACGAGCTGAGTCGATATGGCTACGAGAGTCCGTACGTCCCACAGTGTTGCCGCTTCCATACAAATGTGGACAAAAATAGAAGGCGTTGACCTAGGTTGATGAATTTTTGCACAAGTACTTATGAGGGCACAGGAATGAAAAAATATCAACTTTGGTTCATATCGGTTCAGATTTGGATATAGCCCCCATATATATCTTTCCCCGATTTTGCTATAACTCGGTCAATATTAATCGAATAGCCTTCAAATTTAATTTGTGATATTTTCTTAGGCTCCTGAGTAGTTTCACTAATTTTCGTAAAAATCGGTTCAGGTTTGGATATAGCTCCTATATATAAATTTTTCCCCGATTTTGCTATAAATCGCTCAATTTTTGATGAATAGTCTTCAAATTTAACATGGGATGTTTTCGTAGGCCTGTGTCCTCATAAGTACTTGTGCAAACATTCATCAACCCAGGTCAACAGTAAAACTGAACAAGGGCCTGAGTAATCCCATGTTAAATTTGAAGACTTTCATCAAAAATTGAGCGAATTATAGCAAAATCGGGGAAAGATATATATAGGGGAAAGATATAAATTTGAGGGCTATTCGATTAAAATTGATCGAGTTATAGCAAAATCGGGGAAAGATATATATAGGGGCTATATCTAAATCTGAACCGATTTTTGCTAAAATCGGTGTAGCTACTCAGGGGCCTAAGAAAATAACACACACTAAATTTGAAAGCTATTCGATCAAAATTGAACGAGTTGTAGCAAAATCGGGAAAAAGATATATATGGGGACTATATAAAATCTGAACCGATATATCTCAGAAGGTTGCAGGGATGGGCAGAATGTTGTTGCACATTTTGATTTGGAAAAGATGTCCAATTAACGGAAAACAGGAACCAAGGTGTCAGTAGGTGGCAATCAAAAGATGTGCTCTTACTAAATATTAAGAATTTTGAATTTTTTTTATCAAATTTAAATTTTGATTTCTTGATAACGGTACATTGCCCATGTGCAGTTAATGTCCACTTTTTGTCCTAAAACGTTATATTTATAGCCCGCTCATCAAATTTGTATCCAAAACTTTTAGTATTATCAACAAATTTTTCAGAAAATGTTATTTTAAATGTCGTCTAATTTTCATATGATTATGGCCTTAGATTACCTGGGAAATATTTTTCATATTTAAAGAGCTATAACTTCATTATGGATGCACATATCGACAAAATTCTTTCAGATTCCTTGTATCGGATGTGTTTACTGTACGAAAAAAACATAAACATATGTAAAAGTTAACATCACATTTTTTGATTTTTGTCCACGCGGCAGCACTGTGCGTCCGTCTGTCCATCTTTATTTATTTTATTTTATTTTATTTTATTTTATTTTAATTTATTTTTTTTATTTTATTTTATTTTATTTTGATGGTTTAGAAGGGTTTTGTTTTTGCGTATTTTCCATTTAGATATATGTTAATTTATTTACTCTATTATTGTTACATTTTTAAAATAATTATAAAGTAGAAATGGAATTAGAAATTCCTAACCTCTTGTCTATATATATTTTATTATTTCTAAGCCATATTAATATTATACGCAATAAAGAAAGAAATTGAAAAAAATTTTATTTTGTTTTATTTTCTTTTCTTTTATTTTGTTTTATTCTATTTTATTTTATTTTATTTTATTTTATTTTATTTTATTTTATTTTATTTTATTTTATTTTATTTTATTTTATTTTATTTTATTTTATTTTATTTTATTTTATTTTATTTTATTTTATTTTATTTTATTTTATTTTATTTTATTTTATTTTATTTTATTTTATTTTATTTTATTTTAATTTATTTTATTTTATTTTTTTTATTTTATTTTATTGTATTTTATTTTATTTTATTTTGGTTTATTTTATTTTATTTTATTTTATTTTATTTTATTTTATTTTATTTTATTTTATTTTATTTTGATGGTTTAAAAGGGTTTTGTTTTTGCGTATTTTCCATTTAAATATATGTTAATTTATTTTCTCTATTATTGTTACATTTTTAAAATAATTATAAAGTAGAAAAGGAATTAGAAATTCCTAACCTCTTGTCTATATATATTTTATTATTTCTAAGCCATATTAATATTATACGCAATAAAGAAAGAAATTGAAAAAAAATTTATTTTGTTTTATTTTATTTTATTTTATTTTATTTTATTTTATTTTATTTTATTTTATTTTATTTTATTTTATTTTATTTTATTTTATTTTATTTTATTTTATTTTATTTTATTTTATTTTATTTTATTTTATTTTATTTTATTTTATTTTATTTTATTTTATTTTATTTTATTTTATTTTATATTATTTTATGTAATTTTATTTTATTTTATTTTATTTTGTTTTGTTTTGTTTTGTTTTGTTTTATTTTGTTTTATTTTATTTTATTTTATTTTATTTTATTTTATTTTATTTTATTTTATTTTATTTTATTTTATTTTATTTTATTTTATTTTATTTTATTTTATTTTGTTTTATTTTATTTTTTTTTTTATTTTATTTTATTTTATTTTATTTTATTTTATTTTATTTTATTTTATTTTATTAAGAATACCCTCAGCATTTATGCTAACGAAGGTATACACACTTTCATATGGGCAAAATGTGCCTCATCGAAATAATGGTTTTAGACCCCAAGTATGTTTGGACGAAATCCATTCGAGACAATTTGGAGTTGTCTTAGCCATGTCCGTCTGTCTGGCTGGAGCGCACGGTAACTCTCGAACGAATCAACCGATTCGGTCCAAAGTTTGGCTTTCATAATATTTTGTTCAAACTTAGTTTAAGTTCGAAGATGGGTTATATCGGTCCACTCCTTCGGGTACCTCCTCCACAAAAGTTCGAAAATGTTCGGAAAATTTGTATGTACCACAACTTTTGAAGGGAGTAAACGATTTGGTCCATACAGCACAGCGTGAAATTTCTACCAGACATAGATGACGTTGCAATATGGACTCAATCGGTCCACTACTTCGGGTACCACCCACACAAAATTTCGGAGAAGTGCAGTTTAAGACCTTCTCTCGAATCCTTTTGCAATTTTGGTAACAACTTGTATTCCCTGCCCCCATTGTGACGGTGAAAGTTTTTTCGGAAGCAAGTCCATACTTCCTGAGAAATAGGCCTGAAAGCTGTAAAAGCTCGCTATGGCACAATTTTTTGTGGATGAAGCGCACGATAACTCTCGAACAGATAAACCGAATCGGTCCAAAATTTGGCAATCGTAATATTTTGCCCAAAGTTAAATCAAGTTCTAAGTTGGGCTTTATCGGTCCACTCCTTTGGGAACCTCCTCCACAAAGGTTCAAAAACTTTCGCAAAAATGGTGTGCACGGTAACTCTCGAAGGCAGTAACCGATTTGGTCCATATGTTGGACATCGTAATATTTATACGAGACATAGATTAGCTTAGAATATGGACTATATATGTCAACTCCTTCGGGTACCTCCCACACACAATTTCGGAAAAGTGCAGTTTAGGACCTCCTCCCGAATCGTTTTGTTTTTATCTTGAAAAGGTTGCATACAAGGCCCCTATTACTATGGTAACAGTTTTTTCCAGTGGCAAGTCCATACTTCTTGAGTAAATGACCCGAAAGGTGTATAAAACCCCTACGGCCAGCATGTGCGCACGACAACTGCCGAACCGAATACTGCGTTGGTCCACACTTTGCATATCGTAATATTTCTTCGGATATTAGATAAAATCCGAAGATGGTGCTTATAGGTCCACTCCTTCCGGTACCTCCCCCACAAAAGTTCGAAAATATTCTCAAAAATGGTAAGTCCAAACTTAGTTTATGCTCAAAAGTGGGCCCTCCCCTTAGGTTGTCGGCAAGTTTATACGTCCAAAATTCGGAAGACCCCCTCTAAATACATAGTTTTTTTTTGGGAAAAATAGTGAAGTAAGTAGTTTTTAGTTTGTTTATATGTTTATGTTTATATCACGACGAGGGAAAGATCTATCGATATTATCGACAGAATTCCGCCAAATTAACCCGACAAAAACCTCTAATGTGTATGGAATTTTAAATTTAGGAAACCCACAGGATTTCAATTGTCACTTCCATTGCGTATACGTCAAATGAAACTTTGACAATAAATCCAGTGGATTTTATTTGACGTATACGCTATGTAATTGAAATTTAAAATCTACCACTTTAGTTTCAAATACAGGCGATGGAAAACTAACGATAGTATCGATAATATCAATATTTTATGAGAAATATGGCGTGACTATCGATAGTTTACCAGATTTCAATCTCATCGAGTAAAATGTCTTTAGATATAATGAAGTCATAGTATTACCTCCTCTATATCCCACTCTCCGAATTTTCTACAAACCTATATATATTATATATTCCCTTAAAATTCCAAACAAGGAAATTATTTTTCACAATAATGTGTGTCGCATTGTTAGCTTGGCGCTAACAAACATCTTCAAGTGTGTTATCAAACTAATATATCCATGTTTGGAAATCGTTGTTTGCTATGGAGGCTGCCTGTTGCTGATGCTCACTCTCGCCACAAATTCGTAAATTAATAATTGTGAAAAGTTCTCACCGTGATGCCTCCTCTATATCAGCCAGCTACTGACTGTCATTTCTGGCTTCCTTGTTGTTATTATACGTGACGAATTCAGACGAATTAAAATGCACGAATTTCGATGATCTTTCATTTTTTTGTTTGTTCATTTCGTTTCTTAGCTTTGTTTCGACTCCTTCTACTTAATTCATTGTGGTGCTGCTGTTGCTGCTTTCGTTCGTTCGTTCGTTGGCGATCCTCATTTGTATGTGATGTGGTTTCCTTTTGATGATGATCGTGTGACCAGTGTTGCATGTAATTTGTTATTTGATTTTATTGTTATTTTTATTTTTATATGCATTGCTGCATGCAAGTCGACAACAGCAACAACAACAATAACAACAGCCATAACGACAACGACGACACTATCATTGTTGGGTATTTTTCTTCCTCCTTTTTGCCTCAAGTTGCATGACAAAGTTTCCACACACACAACAACAAACAAACTGACAAATATGCAATAATTTTTTTGTACTCCAAATAACAAAGGCGCTGAAGTGAGCGAATATAGGAAGTTAGATTTTATTTAATTCGAATTGAATTTGAATTTTCTTATGGGGTGTATGTGAAAATATGGAATTGGAAGTTTTTTGGGTGTTATACATAGATAAGGATATTTAAAGGTATAATAAAAAATCCACTGGTTATAGAGTTTTCATTCAATTATTTGAAATATAACAAAATATTATATAACAAGTGAGCAAAGGCTACAGTTGGGACGGGCCGACTATGTGATACCCTACACCACTATCCCTGTGCATAAGCTTTTCACTGTTAAAATTTTTTAGGACAAATTGTCCGACCTTCATCAAACCCAATATGTGTCTTCCTCTCTGGGACCCTCATCAACACCCAAAATTTCGTGACGATCCGATCAAAATTGCGACCAATAGCGTGATTACAAAAAATAGAAAAATGTGATGCATTACCGACTATTGCGATATACTCGTATCCGAACCTAATTCGCATCATTGTAAAGGTGGGTTTCTACTTTCATAGTCAGGATTTGCGATCTGTAGCGTGATCGATCTGTAGCGTGATTTCAATAAAATGCTAAAATGGGATGTATTACCGCCTATTGCGATGTCTCCGTTATTTGGCCACCTACGCCAACCTACTTTGCATCATAGTAAAGATTTTCTACTTTCACAGTCTGGCTTTGCTTTTGGAAAGTTCCCAACAAAAGCTGTATTATTCGTCATTATAATTTAAATCGAAAAAATTAAAAGTTGGGTTTTATTTGCGACTATTGCGATATCTTCGTTGTTTGACCCCCTTTGACAGGTTTTGCTTTTGAAATACCCCTTATAGAAGCTGAGATATTCGCTTTGGAAAAATACGTTGACTTTTTCCGTAAATAAATTTTTTGCCCATTTTGGCCCATAAATATTATCCGCACATCACCAAAATCAATAGGTTTCTTCCCCTCTGGGACCCTCATCAACACCCAAAATTTCGTGACGATCCGATGAAAAGTACAACCTGTAACGTGATTTCCTAAAAAATGGAAAAATGGGATGTATTACCGGCTATGGCAATATCTCCGTTTTTTGGTCAGCTACGCCAACCTACTTTGCATCATTGTAAAGACGGGATTTTCTACTTTCATAGCCAGGCTTTGCTTTTGGAAAGTCCCAAACAGAAGCTGTGTTATTCGTCATTATCGAAAAAATGAAAAGTTGGATTTTATTTGCGACTATTGCAATATCTTCGTTGTTTGACCACCTACGACAACCTGCTTTACATTGTTAGAAAGGTGATATTTTCTACTTTCATCGTCAGGGCTTTCTTTTGGTATACCCTTTATAGAAATTGAGATATTCGGTTTGCAAAAAAACTTTGTCTTTTTCTCCAAATAAGTTTTTTGCCCATTCCGACCCCTGAATATTATCCGACCATCACCAAAATCTATAGGCTACTTCTCCTTCGCGACCCCCATCAACATCCAAAATTTGGTGACGATCTGATCAAAATTGCAACATGTGGCGTGATTACAAGGTTTAGATGGACAGACGGACGGTGGAGAGAGGATTTATGTCTCGCTTATTTTATAAATTATAATAAAGAGCTGTGCTATGGTGCAATAGAAGACGCAGAAGCGACGATAAGAGGTTGAAAAAGTTTGTTTTTGCTTTGGTGGTGTGTACGCGATATGCGGCCAAACGCTATTGTTTCGTTCTTTGTTGTTATTGCGATTCATTCTTTCACTAGCAGACATTTTTTTCTGTAACTCACATTTAACCAACGTAGCAAGCGAAGAGGAAAAGAAAAAAATGGTATGAATTATTTTTGCTCTTTTTGAGAGAATGGCAAAGAGCATTTTTCTTCAGTTTATCAGTATAGATCAGCGTCTTCATATAGCCCCTATAGAAGCGTGCCTCCCGATTTTCCGTATTTGGAAGGTTGTGCCCTCAATATCCCACAGAAACGACTGGAATTTCCACCTGAAATTTTTCGGTATTACTCTACGTCTTAATATAGCCGCCATAAAACAGTGCCCCCGGTTCTCTGTATTTTGAAAGTTTTAGTCACATGTTTATACTGAATGGATTGTTAATTGGAATTTTGTGTTACCAGAAGATAGAAAACTCACTCGAAAAAAAACCATACATGGACATTACTTACTTACTTACTTACTTACTTACTTACTTACTTACTTACTTACTTACTTACTTACTTACTTACTTACTTACTTACTTACCGCGCCTTTTCATCTCATCATCCACTTGTTTGTGCCATCTATTCCTTGGCCTGCCAATTCTGCGTGCACCGCCAAGGTGTTTATACACCTTTTTAGCGGGGTCATCATCGCTCATTCTTATGATATGGCCTAGCCAACGCAATCGCTGCATCTCGATACGTTTAACAATATTGATGTCGTTGTACAGCAGATACAGCTCGTGGTTCATGCGACGTCGATATTCACCGTCAACGCAGATTGGTCCGTAGATCTTTCGAAGAATTTTTCTCTCAAACACACCAAGCACTGCCATGTCTGCTTGCGCAAGTACCCAGGCTTCGGAGCCATACATCAGCACGGGTAGTATCAGTGTTTTGTAGAGCGTTATTTTTGTTTGACGAGATGTGGCTTTGTTTTTAAACTGCTTACTTAAACCAAAGTAGCATCTGTTGGCCAATACAATTCTTCTTTTTATTTCACAACTGATGTCGTTTGTTGTGTTTACGGAGGTGCCGAGGTAGACGAAGTCTTTTACTACCTCAATATTATAGGAACCAACTCCCACAGTCGGTCCGAGCTCAATGGACGCATTGCGCGTCGACACCATCAACTTGGTCTTTTCACCGTTTACCGCCAGACCCACTGTAGCAGATTCTCCTTCGACCTTCATAAAGGTATCAGTTACTTCTTTTACTGATCGGCCTATGATGTCTATATCATCAGCATAAGCAAGTAACATGTGACTATTGGTGTAGATTGTGCCACTTCTTTTGACGTTTGCCTCTCCTATAACCTTTTCCAGCAGGATGTTAAAGAGATCACACGAACAGCTGTCTCCTTGTCTGAAACCTCTTTTGGTACCAAACTCTTCGGAGAGGTTAAAGTCATTTTGCAAAGCCGGATGAGCTTTGCGGGGATACCAAATTCAGACATGGCTTGGAATACCTTTGAACGCAGCGGGCTGTCGAAGGCTGCTTTATAATCGACAAAAAGGTGGTAGGTGTCGATCTGCATCTCTTGGGTCTTCTCCAGGATTTGCCGCAGGGTAAATATCTGGTCAATGGTGGACTTGCCAGGTCTAAAGCCGCATTGGTATGGTCCAATTATCTCGTTGAAGATAGGCTTTAGTCGTTCGCACAATATTCCTGACACGATCTTGTAGGCAACAGGGAGTAGACTTATGCCCCTATAGTTAGAGCATACAGTCTTATATAGGCTTTAGTCGTTCGCACAATATCCCTGACACGATCTTGTAGGCAATAGTTAGGGCATACAGTCTTATCTCCCTTCTTGTGGACGGGGCACAGGATACTCAGGTTCCAATCGTCGGTTACTCGTTCTTCCTGCCAGATGGTGCTAACTAGCTGATGAATACACCTTATCAGCGTGTCGCCTCCGGCTTTGAACAGCTCGGCTGGTAAGCCATCGGCTCCTGCTGCCTTATTATTCTTCAGCCGATTTATTGCTGTCTTTACCTCATCTTGGCTGGGCGGTATACATTCAATACCATCTTCTGGGATTGGGACTGTGGTATCTTCGTCGTCTTCGCTGCTATTGGATACCAACAGTTTTGAAAAATTTTCTTTCCGTATCCTCAGTACACTATCTGTATCAGTTACCAAATTACCTTGCTGGTCTCTACAGGAGGATGTGCCTGTACCAAAGCCATCAGTTTGATGCTTGACTCTTTGGTAGAATTTTCGAACTTCATTCTGGCTCCTGTACATCTCGAGTTTTTCACACTCCCGCTTTTCCATCTCTCTCTTTTTCCTGCGGAAAATACGTTTCTCCTCTCTCCTTTTCTCCCTGTATCTCTCTCGTGCGCTACGCGTTGCTACGGATTGTAATGTAGCCCTATATGCCGCATTTTTCTCTTCGGTGGCAGCACGACACTCCTGATCATACCATGGATTCCTTGGTGGAGGCCTCTGGTATCCAAGTATGGATTTTGCGGCTGTTTGCATGGAGTGGGCAATGCTTTGCCATTGCGCTGATATGTTATCGGGATGAGGAGTGCTTTGATTAAGCAATTGGGATAGTTGAGTGGAATATGCTGTGGCTATCTGTTGTGATTGCTGCTTACCGATGTCTAACTTTCGTGTTGTGTCTGTTCGTACTTTGTTTGCTATGTTTAAGCGGGTGCGTACCTTTGCTGCAACAAGGTAGTGGTCCGAATCAATGTTTGCGCCTCGGAACGATCGTACATCCAACACGCTCGATGAATGTCTTCCATCTATCACAACATGATCAATTTGATTTCTTGTTTTCTGATCTGGAGACAGCCAGGTGCCCTTATGAATATCGAGATGATTAAATCTGGTACTGCTAACTACCATGTTTTTTGCAGCTGCAAAGTCTATCAGCCTCATACCATTGTCAGATGTTTCACTGTGGAGGCTGAATTTCCCGACAGTTGGGCCAAAGATATTCTCCTTTCCAATTTTGGCATTAAAATCGCCTAGAATAATTTTAATGTCATGGGCAGGGCAACGGTCATATGTTTCTTCTAAGCGCTCGTAAAATATATCTTTGGTCTGTTCGTCCTTTTCTTCAGTGGGAGCATGAGCGCAAATAAAGCTGATGTTGAAGAATTTAGCTTTTATTCGAATTGCAGCAAGTCTTTCATTCACTGGAGTGAAGCTGGATACCAGATGTTTTAGTCTCCGACTAACTACGAATCCGCAACCAAACTCATGCTTTACGTCATGACAGCTATAATACAATGCGTCATCTTTAGGTGTTGTTGTGACGCCTTTCCCAATTCATCGTATTTCCTGTATGGCAGTAATATCGGCCTTGTACTTTTCAAGTACGTCTGCCAATGCGAAGACTGCACCTTCTCTATAGAGAGTGCGAACATTCCAGGTGCAGATTCGCAGATCATGGTCCTTAAAACGTTTGCGGGGTTCGTCAACTTTAGAGGGGGTTGTTTTTCTTTTCTTTCGTTTTTTCATAGTATGCTGTTTTTTCTAGGGGAGGGTTACTAGCCCGACGCCCAAACCCAAGTTTTTAACGTTCTTATGGGAGAACGCGCGGCACATGTTAGCTCACTACCTTTAACGGGTGTTAAAGGCAGTTCCCCAGGTGACACCACGGGGAGGTCAGTGTCCACTTGAGATGAAAGAGGGACCAAGATAAATCCTGGGCTTTGCCATGTTAAAACCGGTCAGGACCGTTGCGTGGTATCATTCATCCCCTACGTCACCCACATGGACATTACGGTGACCCAAAAAAAAAAAAAAAAACAAAACAAAAAACTAAATTTATTTTTCTTTTTTGAATTTTTTTTCATTTGATCCAAAAACCTTATACAGTCGAACTTCTCTATATCCTAGCAGGTGGAGACCGACGAATTACTACGTTATATAGAAAATTCGTTATAGAGAAACCGGGGCAAAATTGGAAATTTAACATCATTGGAAATTTAACGTATTTTGAATTAATTTTGTTAGAAGTATTCGCTATAGAGAGGTTAAAATAGGAGAAAATGTGTGAGAAAAAGTTGTGTTTTCAATTTTTATTCGTTATAGAGAAAAATTTGTTATAGGGAAGTTCGTTACAGAGAAGTTCGACTGTATATGAAATTTTATGATGATGGGTTAACGTTAATCCGTGCCAACCTAGCGATCTTTGTTTCCATAGTAATTTTTATGGAGCCAAAGGCGTATTTTCACCAAAATTCTCTAAATGCTACAATTATGGTTCGATCGATGAAAAAACTTAAACAGTTCATTATTGTAACTAAAAAAAGGATTTCTACAAAAAATATAGAAAATAGTACAGGATTTTGATGTAGCTCCAATGTGCAAATTTGGGCGATTTTGGGCCCTATACAGCTATATAAAAATCCGATCCGATTTTAAAAATTTTTTGTAGAAATCGTTTTTAGCCACAATAATGAACTGTTAAAGTTTTTTCGTCGATCTCACCATAATTATGGCATTTAGAGAATTTTGGTGAAAATGCATTTTGGCCCCATAAAAATTACTATGGAAACAAAGTTCCAACATAGGCCCCTTTTTATGTACCTCCCGGTTTTCTGTATTTTGGGGAATTTAAGCTCCGAGCTCCGAAATACTAGCTCGAATTCTACTCGCGAGCATGAGTAGTCGCGGGAGTAGAAAAAATTAATCGAGTATACTCTATATTTACTCGTCACTCGCGAAGCATATTTCAGACAAAGTGTTGCGAATACGAGTACTTGAAGACTACGAGGTTTGCAAGAAAAAACGAGTGGGAGTGAAAATGCTCGAAATAGAGTACGAGTTTACTCGAAGAGTAAAATCGAGTGAAAGAAATATATTTTGCGTTTTTTTTTTTATTTTGTTGCGTGTGTTGTAGAGAACAGGTTTTGATATTCCTGTGGACTGAATATAGAAAGAGCAAGTTGTTCGGAGGTCCAGAGGTGGTTGTTCCGAAGTTCGGAGGAGGGTGGTCGGAGGTCCAGAGGAGGCTGTTCCGAAGTTCAACGTATAGAACGTATATATTTAGGGGGGTTTTCGAAATTTTGGGCGTATGCACCGACAAAAGCATGGATAGGATTAGCCACTACATATGATGCCATAGGGGGTTTTACAACTTTCGGGCTGTTTTCTCAAGAAGTATGGACTTGCCCTGAAAAAAACATTTACTGCCGTAATTGAGGCAGTGAGTGCAAGTTCATTCAAAAAAATCAAAGTGATTCGAGAGCAGGTCTTAAAGTGAATTTATCCAAAATTTTGTGTGGGAGGTACCCGAAGGAGTGGACAAATATAGTCCATATTCGAACCTGGTCTATATCTGGTAGATATATTAGGATGTGTAAGGTATGGTCCAAATTTGTCACTCCCATCAAGAGTTATCGTGCGCACAACTTTTCCGAACATTTTTGAGCTTTTGTGGGGGAGGTACTTGAAGGAGTAGACCGATATGGCTTATCTTCAAACTTAAATTAAGTTTGCACAAAATATTACGAAGGCCCCATTTTGGACCGAATCGGCAGATCCGTTCGAGAGTTATCTTGCCCTCCAACCACTACACACCGTGTCATAGGGTTTTTTTGTAACTTTCAGGCTATTTTCTCAGGAAGTATGGACTTGCCCCTGATGAAACTTATAACGTCGTATGGGGGTCAGTAAATATTAGTTCCTACAACAAAAATCAAAGCGATTCGACAGAAGGTCCTAAACTCTACTTTTCCGAAATGTTGTGTAAGAGGTACCCGAAGTAGTGAACCGATTGAGTCAACATTAAAACCTCATCTAAGTCTGGTAGAAATGTCCCAATGTACAAAGTATGGACGAAATCGGTTACTTCCTTTAAGGGTTATCGTGCGCACAAATTTTCCGAACATTTCCGAACTTTTGTGGGGGAGGTACCGGAAAGAGTGGACCGATATAACTTCGAACTTAAACTAAGTTTGGACAAAATATTATAAAAGCCAAATTTTGGACCGAATCGGTTGATCTGTTCGAGAGTTATCGTGCGCACCAGCCAGCCAGACAGACAGACAGACGGACGGACATGGCTAAATCAACTCCAAATTGTCTGAAACACATTTCGTCCAAACATACTTGGGGTCTAAAACCATAATTTCGATGAGGCACATTTTGACCGTATGAAAGTGTATATACCCTCGTTAGCATAAATGCTGAGGGTATAAAAATAAATTAATATTATGAAAAATAAAGCTGTATCCACCCAACTCTGTGAAATTACTCCCTTACCAAAAAATCTAATTCGTAGGATGTTTTTTATTACACTAAGACATTTTGTTATATAAGTACCCATGTTAATGCCCATTTTCAATCTATGGACGTACAGATTTCCTATGTTCCTTGTAAACAAATTGCCTCGTTTAATTTGAGTAACAGCTTTTTGGAATCTTTTAATGACGGGAAGCTTGTTCTAGGGCATAACTCGGATAGCTTCCGTATGGTATTTCCAATAACCTGTATTAGTCGATGTCTTAGATGGGAATTGTTTTGAAGTATTTATCACAGCGTTCTCCTTACAATCTCTTTGACGTATTCATTCATGGAACATGTTCCAAACGTATTTAAAATTATACCCGTCGTGCCGTAATAGATCAATTTTATTTTCAACAATTCATTTTACTGATGATTATTTTTCCATATGTGAATAAAACGTCATAAATAAGAAACTTCGAAAATCCCGGGATTTGCTAAATCCCGACAAACCCCGACATTTCGGGATCGCCATCCCTAGTACATACGTATATGAAAGTTCCGTCCTCTTTCCACCAATGGTCAACTACGACTAATAAATGACTACAATTAATGATCGACTACGACTACTAATTGACTACGACTAATAGTCGACTCTGTCTTTCGAAAGTCGATTAAGAATGATCGATTATCCGGTTTTTGCACAGTCAATAGTCGACTATCGAATCGAATTAACTTATCCCTAATGGCTTGAAAGATTATTGAACGAAAGTGGCTGGCGAAAACTACTATATAGTCGGCAAGAATATGATAAGTGCCGATCTGCATCTCTTGGGTCATCTCCACGATTTCCCGCATTGTAAATATCTGATCAATGGTGGATTTCCCAGGTCTAAAGCCGCATTGGTATGACCCACATTATCCCTGACACTATATTATATGCAATAGGGAACAGACTTCTGCACCTATAGTTTGAGCACACTGTCTTATATCCTTCTATTGCGTACGCGTACTTCCTGCCAGATGGTGCTAACTAGCAGATGCATACAACTTATCTGCATGTCGGCTTCGGTTTTGAACAGCTCGGCTGGTAGAACATCACCTCCTGCTGCCTTATTATTCTTAAGCTTATTGCTGTCTTAACCATCTTCTGGGATTGAATAAGAGGTATCTTCGCCATCTTCGCTAGTGTTGGAAAAAACTGTTTTGAAAAATGTTATTTCCATATCCTGAGCTCACTATATGTATCAGCTACCAGATTACCTTGCTGGTCTCTACAGGAGGATGGGCCGGTACCAAAGCCATCAGCTTGATGTTTCACTCTTTGGTAGAATTTTCGTAATTCATTCCACTCCCGCTTTTACATTTTTCTCTTTTTTCTGCGGAAAAGACGTTTCTCCTTTTCTCCTGTTACCTCTCTCGTGCGCTACGTGTTGCTACCGATTGCAGAATAGCAGCACAACACTCCTGGTCATACCATGAGTTCCTTCGTGAAAGCCAGTGGATACCAGATCCAAGTATGGATTTTGCGGCTGTTTGCATGAAGTGGCAATACTTTGTGCTTTCATTAAACAATTGGGCCAGTTTAATGGAGACTGCAGCTTACCAATGTCCAACTTCCGTGTTGCGCCTGTTCGTACTTTGTTTGCTACGTTTTATAAAGGTGGTGATGCGAGTCAATGCTTGCTCCTCGGAACGATCGTACACCCAACACGCTCGACTTCCACCCATCACAAAGCTACCTGGTGACATCCAGGTGCCTTATGAAAGCCGGTATACTTAAATCCTGCTGACAGACAAACTAATAAAAAAATTCAAAACTATCCGAGAGCAGCTCTTAAACATCACTTTTCCCAAATGTTGTGTAGGATGTTGGAGACATATTCCAACCTGATACAAGACTGGATGAATTGATACTATATACAAAGTTTGCACCAATCAGAAACTCCCTGCAAGAGTTACCTTGCGGATATGCCATTTTAGTTGGTGCCGTCAGGGTTTCTTGCAGCTTTTGGGCGATTATCTTAGGATGTATGGACTTGCCACGAAAAAATTACCATCGTAAGGAGCCGCAACGATCCGATAGCTCTTAAACTTCTCTTTTTCTTAATTTTGTATGGACGTTACCCAAAGGAGTGGACCGATATAATCCATATTCGAACCCGTTATATATCTGGAAGGAATAATACCATTTGCAAAGTTTCGATCAAATCGGCTGCTCCCTTCGAGAGTTATCGTTCGCACCATTTTACAGAACTTTTGAAATTTTGAACTTTTGAGGGTCAGTTAGCGAAGAAGTGGAGCGATATGGTCCATCATCGAACTCAAACTAAGTTTGGGCAAAATATTACGAAGTGCAAAATTTGGTTCGTATCGGTTGAACCGTTCGAGAGTTATCGTGCGCATCATCCAGACAGAAGGACGGACTTGACTGATAGACTCCATATTGTCTGAAACGAATTTCGTCCAAACATACTTGGAGTCTAACACCATTATATCGATGAGGCACATTTTTGGTCGTTAGCCTAAAGGCAAAGGGTATACAAATATTTTTAATAAAATATTATAAAACGTAAAATTTTGTTGCAAATATATTGGCCACCACTGTATGGGGGCTACACCAAAATGTGGGCCGATATAGCCGAACTTCGAACTTGTCCTGCCTATGGAAAAAAAGACAAAAACATTGGGCCGTAGCTCAATTATTAAGGACGCTAAAGTGATTACAACAGACGGACATAGACAGATCGACTCAGAATTTTATTCTGGTCAAGAATATACGTATACACTTTATAGGATCGCAAATGAATATTTCAATGGGTTACAAAAGGAAAACAAACTCAATATGCTCTCCATACCTTGGTGGAGGTTATAAAAAAAACAGAATAACCACACTTAATATACCCTCCACCTAACAAACTTGACAAATAATTTGCCATAATTTTCCGACCCGTTCATAAAATACATTGAAAGAATGTCTCCTGCAGAACAGAAGACGAAGCAGGAAGGGAAGACAAGTTTGCAACAAATATGTCAATAAAATTGAAATTGTTATGAATTGTTGAAAAAAGAAAGTCAGTCCACACCCTTCATTTGATTGTTGGTTGATTGCTTTGCTGATCGTGTTTGTGCTAATAAAATGTTGTAGTTGTTGTCGCTGATGTTGTTATTGCTACCAGCAACAATGGCTACGGACAAATGTTGTTTTACATCGTCGTTCTTTATTGAGTTCTTAGCCATGTTTACGGTGTGTTAATGCAATCAATTGCCTTATGCCTTTGGTGGTTTCTTTGGTTCCGATGACCACGACCACGACGACCATGATGATGATGATGGTTGCGGTGGCTCCCGTTGTTGTTATCAACATATTTTGCTGTTGTAGTTACTTCTGCTTTATAATTCATGCAATGTTGTCTGACTTGGATTGGCTTGGTTAGCCTTACGATCGTGTTTACATTTCATTTTACCACGACTGCGCCTTCACCAGAAAATTGTTTAATATCCACCATACCCATTTTCTCTGCATGCTTCCAATGGAAGAAAGAAAGGTTTGCCACTTAGTTTTTTTTTTTTAAATTTTATGCCAATAATTTTGTTGTTGTTATTAAGTTCTAAATTAAATCAGTTTTAACGACTTTTTAATGGCATAAACATTTAAGTTAATAAAACACTGACAGAAGGTGCTGAATATTTTGTTGTCACTTTTCTTTATTGTTTTTCCTTTTCGGTTGGTTTCTTTTTATTCTTTCTTTTTAGTCAAAAATCATAGCCACTCGATTTGATGGCATGTTATGTACTATATTACGGTGATAATCCCATTATGGCAATTAACATTATCTGCAGCTTTAAACTAATAAATTATCAGGATGAATTTCATCATGTGATGATATAAAAACTTCTTTTCAAATATATTATGGGATCCAGCTGCAAAAGTGAATAGGAAAAACATCTTTTCAGCAGAGAAAGCGGATATAAAAAATTTAGGACGCCAACCAATCCATATTTGCAGGAGAGAGAAAGTGTCCATGGAAATAACGCTTTTCCATACTTTTGCTCTTTTTATACGCTCCACCACGAAATGTATTGAAGTGCATAACAACAATTAGTATCCTTTCGTTTATGTAAGTGCTAAGCTTTTCCTCTTATTCCTTGCTGGAACAGAATATTGTAAGTGTTTATATTCCCTTTAAAAGAGCTTATGTGGGGCGTCATCGTTGTTCATTCCAAAACAAGGACCAATATTTACAATTTTCCGAATGGAGCTTTTGTACCGTCTGGACACGGTGCGTCCAAACTAACTTTAAATGAACGCCGCTTACACCTGGGAAGTTTTTGCGGATTCTGAAAGTAAAATATTCATAGATGAGAAAAATCCAAAAACAAGATAAAAAATCACAATTTTGCTTGAAAACAGTCCTATCGAAATGGGACTAAAGAAAATGTTGTAGCAGTGAAAATTCTCTATAAGATTGGCCTTCATGATATTTTCGTAGGTTTTACCATTTTTGAAATATGGAAAAGGTCAATCTTGTAGACTTGCGGTTCCCAAGCAAAATCGTGAAAACCTAAAATTATTTTTTATTTCTATCACCCAGGTGTAAGCACCTTCCATTTTAAGTTGGTTCAGGAGTAACATATGGACTAAAATCCGGATAAACATGGATATTTTTTCGAGAGTACGATTTTTTTTATCTTCAAGGAACACAAAATTCCAATTAATAACCAAATCGGTAGAAAAATGTGACTAAGATCTTCAAAAAATCTTATATGGCACCCTGGCAGCTATACCAAACTTTCCACCTGAAATTAGTTGGTATAGGTCCACGCTTTCACATAGTCTCCATAGTACAGTACCTCCCAATTTTCTGTATTTTGAAAGTTGTGGCTTCAATATCCCACCGAAAAGGCAGAAATTTAGTATTTAGTCTTAGTTGAGGTGGAAAGTTGTATCCACCTGAAAGTTGTTGGTATAGGTCCACGTCTTCATAAAGCCCCCATGAGCGGTACCTTCGTATTTTCTGTATTTTGAAGGTTTTAGCATATTAGCACACCAAAATAGCTGAAATTTGGTATTAATTCTTCGTTGGGTATGTAAAACTTTCCACCTGAAATTTGTCGGTATAGGTCATACCTCTTTATATAGCCCCCATAGAACCGTACTTACCGATTGTGGCCCTAATATTGCACCGAAACAGTTGAAATTTGGTATTTAGTCTTCCTTGTTTTCAAATGAAAATTTTCGGCTTTGCTCCACGTCTTCATATAGCCCCCGTAGAGCTGCCGCACCTAATTTTCGATATTTTAAAGATTTTGGCTGCAATCTCTCACGAAAATTGTATATAGTCTTCGTTGGGGGCATAAAAATTCCCGCCAGAAATTTGTCTTCATATAGCCCCTAAAGAAAGGTACCCTCCGATTTTCTGTGTTTTCAAAGTTTTAGCCACATTTTTCAAACGGAATAACTGAAATTTGGTATTTAAACTTCGCTAAAGGTACAAACAATTTTCAACGGTGGCAAAATACCCCTCAGTAATGTTTGCGACATTTCCTGAGTATTTCAGCCCTGTAAAACTTCTCTACAAGTGGTGTCTTAAGACACGCCGTTCGGACTCGGCGATAAACTGTAGGTCCCATATTATTGAGCTAATATGAATCGGGGTGCACTCATTGATATGAGAGAAGTCTCCCTTGTCCCATCTGGGATGTTTGTGAAACAATTATATATAAAGGTACAAGACATTTATACAGGTACAAAACATCCCTTGAAAAAAATCCGACAGTATAGGTTCACGTTTTGTTATGTATAGTCACATTTTACTACGGAATTGCTCGTTAATTGGAGTTTTGTGTTTCCAGAAGATAGAATACTTACTCGCAAACAAACTGTCCATATACATATATCCAAGAGTCCATATATTGCCAGGAGTTCAAAAGCTCAATTCGGAAAATTGTAAATATTTATCCATGTTTTTGAAAGATCTAAGATGACGCCTCGAATGAGCTCTTTTGAAGGGAGTATTATCAGTTCGGATTTACTACTCCTGCAATAAGGAGAAGAGTTTGGTACTTCCATAAACGAAAGGAAACTAATTGTTTTTATTCACTTTGATACAGTTCGTGGTGGAGAGTATAACAAGTAAAAAAGTGTCAGTCGGCATTGCCGAAAAAGATATATCCTCAGCCAATGTGACGTGAAACTTTCATCTACGGACAGATCGAATGTATTTAGGGTATCTTCAGAATTTTGTGGCCTTTTTTGAACATTTGAACTTGCCGACGAAAATGTGGATTAGGAATTAACTGCACTGAGACACAAATGTTGAACTTTTGTGGGGGAGTTACCAATAGGGAGGACCGATATGGGCCATTTTAGAAGTTAAACTAAATTTTGACAAAATATTAGGAGAACCAAAGTTTGGACCAAATTGGTTGCCCCATTCAAGTGATATCGTCCTAGCATTTTAGTGACATTTTTTAAATATTGGGGTAAAGTACCGGAAGTTGCGGACCGGTATTGCCCCATGAAACTAGTTTTGGATAAAATATGGCGAAGACCAAATCGGTTGAACAGTTCGAGATTTATCGTGGCCGCCACATATGGTGACATAGGATTTTTTTTACACCTTTCGTGCTGTTTTCCCACGAATTATAGACTTGCCAATGAAAAAATTTTTACCGTCGTAATGGAGGTAGCGAATATAAATCGCTTCAACAAAAATCAAAGTGATTCGAGAGCAGGTCTTAAAGTGAACATATCCAAAATTTTGTGTGGCAGGTACCCGAAGTTGTAGACAAATACTGTCCATATTCGAACCTGATATGTATCTGGTAGATATATTAGGATTTTTAAAGTATAGTCACTCACTTCAAGAGTTATCGTGCGCACAATTTTTCCGAACATTTTTGAACTTTTGTGGGGGAGGTACCGAAGGAGTGGACCGATATAACCCATCTTCGAACTTAAACAAAGTTTGGGCAAAATATTACGAAAGCTAAATTTTGGACCAAATCGGTTGATCCGTTGGAGAGTTATCGTGCGCACCAGCCGGCCAGACAGCCAGACGGACGGACATGGCTAAATCAACTCCAAATTGTCTGAAACACATTTCGTCCAAACATACTTTCGATGAGGCACATTGTGCCCGTATGAAAGTTAGCATAAATGCTGAGGGTATAAAAAGGTTCGGACCGGCCGAACTTAACGTCGTTCTTACTTGTTTTATTTTATTTTGCTCTCGGCTGGATTTGATCATGCGAACTTTTGATTTACAGCAGAACCACAACACACTGTGCCACACGTACGTACATTAAGGGTAGTTTAAACACTTACATGCGCACACCAACTGTTCATATATTGTAAATAGAGTTGGGCAATCTCGTTCAAGATACTCGATCGCCGGCGTTGAGCGTTGAACACACAACCATAGGATTTGTAGTCGAACACACACGCTTTATGTCACCGTACTCATTACTTAGTAAGTACTAAAGTAAGTAGTTTTACCTTGTTACATTCCATTGTAATCGGGTACATAATGACTAGACATCGGATTTTGCATATTTGCATATTTTTTATTAATAAAGATACGAAAATTCTGATTGGACCAAAATTCGTTTTGAAGAAAACTGAATGCAATGACAGGCTCATATTTTTTATTTTTTTGCATATTTGCATATTTTGCATATGCACAAAATATGCAAAAAATATGCAAAATATGCAAAAAATATGCAAAATATGCAAAATATGCAAAAAATATGCAAAATATGCAAGTAATTTTTTTGACAAAAATCATCAAATTAAATTTGGAAAGTCATCAAAAAGTGTTCTATATTAAGTTTATTGCCGTTAAACGTCGATTTCTTAGCAGCTTATCATGTTATTAGTTATTATTCCGCCATAGCAATAAATCTGGACTAAAAGACTTAGAAAATTTCCTATAACACAGCCTTCTTATTACAACATAAGTTGCTTTCTAATACAAATTTGTTCAAAAACTCAATCAGAAATGTCAAAATGTATGTATCCAAATATGTTGATAGGTTCTGCTCGGCCAAAATTGTCTGACAGAATAACAAATGAGCTAGAAATTAAGACTAAGGAAATATTGAATATTACATAAAATCTTTCATATTTAATTAAAAACATATAACAAATATATACGGTGCCATCATGAATATTTCCCTCTGAATTTTCCACACGGAAAATAATTTTTAAAAGTGAAATTCTTTTAAAATCAATATTTGTTAAAAGTTGAAAAGTACTAGATTCGCTTCATTATGGCGTATTCTAGTCGAATCGACAAAAATATTCCCTTTTTGAGCATAAATACGGAAATAAAAAATTGTGAAATTGGGGAAAGGAAACAAATTCTGCACGGAATTTTTATTCATGATTGCACTGATAACTATATTTTAATACCCGCATCTCGCCATGTCTTTTTGGAAATAAAGCACAGGTCACATTTATAGACCACTTCGCATAAAAATTGGGGATTTTTTGGCCCTAGGGCGATCCCTATTTTGGTAAGAATTGATTCAGATTTGGATATTGCTCCCATATATACAGTTGATTCGCGATAATCCCTACACCACAGGTTTCGGCGGTGTCCGAATTATCAAAATGTTCGGATTAACGAATTGTAAGGAAAATAAATTATTTTATATGATTAAATCACTCGTGGAAGTTATATAATAATACTTTTTTAAATTGTAACTGCTAATTACGAACACTTAAATGAAAGTGCTCTACGTGTAAAAACTAGTGAGATTTTTCTACTCGAAAATCCGGAAAAAGAAAAAGCCAATCAGATTGTGAAAGTAGTGCTAGAAATATGGCGTTTTTAAAGTTTACATCAGGATGTAAGCAAACCTAGAGACAGATGCATAATTTCATCGTTTTGTAAATTAATATTCCTTAAAATATTTGCCTTTTAGGTGTATAGTGCATTTGGCAACTTTAATGACAATATTGCGCGAATATTTTTCTTAATATATTTATTTATATCCTATACAACAAGACTAATGTGTCATGAAAGGTTTGTCCTTGTACTCGATAATTTTTACAAAATGTTGC
Source organism: Musca autumnalis (assembly GCF_047663935.1). Classification (NCBI taxonomy): domain Eukaryota; kingdom Metazoa; phylum Arthropoda; class Insecta; order Diptera; family Muscidae; genus Musca; species Musca autumnalis. Next base: position 270,671,133 of record NW_027411644.1, read on the forward strand.
TGAAACAATTTTTTTACCAACTTCTCCATTAAACAACTGTCAAAATTCGAAGCATTGGTAATAATTAGTACAAATTATCGAGTACACGGACAGGCATAAATTAAACAATTGTGTATACAAAAGGGTTATGACTTTTCGACTGTGTTATCAAAATTGTTTTCCTGTAGCAGGAATGAATGAACTATATTTTTTAGCATTCCAAATACTTTTCTAGCAGAAATATGTGAGTGGTTTTGCCATTTAAAGACAATTCCAAGGTTTTTGACTTATTTTACCACTACCACTCTATTGTGTGGTTTTTCTAAGTGATGTCATATTGCCCTAATCATTGGACGTTCTTCATTTTTCTTATTATTCATCGTGGGTGGGTATAACAATAATGCATTACTTTTCGCCGAGGAGTGAACATTTTCCAATTCTGCATTATGTGTACAATATAGACCGAAATTATAAAATTATGTATTTTTAGTGCATTAAACTAAAACCATGTCATCAATATTAAAGCGGCAGTTAGAGCATTTTTCCAATGAAGCTTTTTGACCATAAAGAACAAAAATTGCCAATTTATGTCTGTATAAACTGAATAAAGGACTAAACACTATAAATATATTAAAATCTAATATGTGGATATTCAAAACGTATACTTCTAATTATAGTTATATTCCAGAACCTGGAATCGTAAATGGTACTTTAGTACTTTTTCCCATTTTTCGCTAAAAACGAACCCTTTTTGCAAAAACTAGAAAAAATTGCGCTTTTATCTAAACAAAAATAGCGATGACTACCTCTAGCTCCTTTGTTTTTCTGCTAGACAATTTTGGCCGATTAGAAACTATCACCATATTTGGACACGTTGATTCTGACATTTCTGATTGAGTTTTTGAAATTTTTCCATTATCTATCTACATTTGTATAGGAAGCAAATTATGTTGTAATAGGAATGCTGGGTTATTTGACATTTTCTCACCTTGTGAAAACTGTTTTAAGTCTTGTAAGTCTAGATTTATTGCTGTGGCGGAATATCTGGAGAGTCTCAATAACATAATAATCTGCAAAAAACTATGTTAAACGTCAAAAAACTTAATTTAGAATGCTTTTTTGATGATTTTCCAAGTTTAATTGACGATTTTTGTGAAAAAAACACTTGCATATTTAGCATATTTTTTGCATATTTTGCATATTTTTTGCATATATTTTGCATATTTTTTGCATATATTTTGCATATTTTTTGCATATTTTTTGCATATTTTTGATATGACCCCAAATATCGAAAAATTGACCCTCAAAACGCCTAGATCCAAAATTTGAGTCCAATCGGATAAGAAATAAAAAACATGCTAAAATCCGATGTCTAATAATGACTTATGGATCCGAAGTTTTTCTGGATAGAACCATTTTTGTCGCAGTTTCTCATACAAGTGCAATCACTGTGCACTGTATGTTGTAGTATGCACATGTGATATATACAAACATAAACACACATGTCTACAAACATACATCCAACCATAATCAAAAAATTGTTTTTATTTTGAACCAGTTTAGTCACTTTATGAGCCGTCTTGGATGTGTGAGAACTTTGTTCAGATCGCACGCTGGCTTCTTGTCTATACAATTGAAATCCAAAAAATCGAAAAAAAAACAACAACAAAATGATAACAAAACAAAAAAAATTAACACACAACTATCCAACCAAACAACGAATGTGGAGCCTATGTGAACTAAAATCCAGAAGAAGACGCAGAAGAAGAAGAAGCAAAGTTAGAGCCAAAGAGGCAAAACAAAGTCACATGTTTGGTTACATGATTACGGATGCAATATCACTTCCGCATTATTCTTCTTCTTCTACTGCTGCATTTGTTGTTGTTGTTGTTAGAGCTGCTGTTGCTGTTTGTGGCGTTGTTGCATTGAGGGATACACACAACGAATGCAGTTTTTTGGTTGCATGATCTTGTGTTGCTGCTGCTTCTGCTGCTGGCCAAGCACACATGAACACACGACATTATAGTGCAGTGATGCAGTTGTTGTTTTTGTTTACGCTACTCGCCTGGCATCAATTGCATTTTGTTGTGCGATGTGACGTAGTTGATTGTGGGCTTTATAATAAATGTTTGTGGAGTATTTGATCGCTATGTCTGTTGTTGTTGCTGCTGCTGGTATTGACTGTTGGGGCCATGCATGGAGTGAGTATTCATTCCATCAAACTTGTTTGTATTTATTTAAAAAAAACCTAAAAAGAGCATAGCAAAGAGAAGATTATTGTGTTTTAGCCACAAAACAGCTGATTTTTGTTTGAGTACGACTTTTCAGAGTTGAAGAGCAATTCTTTGCTCTTAATTTGCTTGTCTTGGGCTCCACTGAGAGGCGGGAATTTTGTTATGGCCAACGTGGGAAACATGAAAAATCTCTTGTTTACATTGTTGTTCTAACAAAAGCCAGCCAGCCAACCAACGTGAACAACATAATAGCTTTATTGATCTTGGCTAAAACGTGAGCTAATTATTGTCACATTAGCGAGATAACTATATTTACGATTGAATGCATTAGAGAATTGAATAATGATAGGTAAATGCCGATTTTTTTAGGAATAATGTTTATTTGAAATGTTTTTGGCTGGCTAGTTCTATTAAATACAATTTCTTGCCACAATCTATTTATACCCTCAGCATATATGCTAACGAGGGTATATACACTTTCATACGGGCAAAATGTGCCTCATCGAAATAATGGTTTTAGACCCCAAGTAGGTTTGGACGAAATGTGTTTCAGGCAATTTGGAGTCGATTGAGCAATGTCCGTCCGTCTGTCTGTCTGTCTGGCTGGAGCGCACGATAACTCTCGAACGGATAAACCGATTCGGTTCAAATTTTGGCTTTCATCATATTTTACCCAAACTTAGTTTAAGTTCGAAGATGGGCTATATCGGTCCACTCCTTCCGGTACCTCCCCCACAAAAGTTCGAACATGTTCGGAAAATTTGTGCGCATGATAACTCTTGAAGGGAGTAACCGATTTGGTCCATACTTTGCCCATCGTGAAATGCTGGTACACATTAGATAAGGTTTCAATATGGATTCAATCGGTCCACTTCTTCGGGCACCTCCTACACAAAATTTCGGAAAAGTTCAGTTTAGGACCTGCTCTCGAATCGGTTTGATTTTTGCTGTAGCAACTTGTATTCACTTCCCCCCATACGACGATATAAGTTTCATCTGGGGCAAGTCCATACTTCCTGAGAAAATTGCAAAAAGTTGCAAAAAAACCCCTATGACACCGTGTGAGGTGGTTGGAGCGCAAGATAACTCTCAAACGGGTCTGCCGATTCGGTCCAAAATTTGGCCTTAGTAATATTTTGTCCAAGCATAGTTTAAGTTCGAAGATAAGCCATATCGGCCCACTCATTCAGGTGCCTTCCCCACAAAAGTTCAAAAATGTTCGGTAAATTGTTCGTACGGTAACTCTTGAAGGGAGTGGCCGAATTGGTTCATACTTTATACATCCTAATATATCTACCAGATATAGATCAGGTTCAAATATGGGCTAAATTTGTCCACTCCATCCGGTACCTCCCACACAACATTTCGGATAAATTCACTTTAAGACCTGATATGGAATCACTTTGATTTTTGTTGAAGCAACTTGCATTCGCTGCCTCAATTGCGATGGTAAAAGTTTTTTTAGGGGCAAGTCCATACTTCTTGAGCAAACAGCCATACTTCTTGTAAAACCACCCTATGTTACCATATGTAGTGGCTGGAGATCCATTCCTTTTAGTATCTCCTCCGCATCTTTAATCCTAATCAACATTTTTGTCGGTTCAAACGCCCAACGTTTTTAAAACCCCCTAAATACATGCGTTTTTTGGGAAAAATTGTTTCAATATACACAGGTTGAAGGTATATCTCCGTCGGCAAAGCCGAATGATACTTTTTTACTTGTTTTGTCTAGGGATTCCTAAAAGCAAGTCGATTTGTAGATATCAGCGATATCATTTCTACCCGTAACAAAACAGTATAAATTTCCAAAATTTTTGGTCTGTTCCAGAACTACAAAACCTGTTGATTCCTGCAGGTTCTGGAACAGGCAAATTAAAAGTAATTCACGAACATGAAATTCGCGAAGGAGTGCAGTTGGAGTCCATGTCGATGGTTGTTGGGAAGATCATAGAAAAAACATTTTGTAAGATAAAACAATGCGGAGAGCGGAGGAAGTAAACTCTGTTGCGGTACAGCGAAGTTGAAAAATTGCAATTTTGTATATATTTTTTTTTTTTTTTTTGCTGATAAATTAGTTGTGAATATTTCATATCGAGCCCTTCCCGCGAAAAAGGTGTAAGCGACAAAAAGCTAATTTTACAGGAGACGGTTTTTATTGAATAACTTTTGATATAACCAAAACTGTTTATTCAAATTTGGTATAGTTATGTTATAAAATCCTATTTATTGAAAAAATAAAAAAATTGTGGAATATCTTCAATATAACGGTAGTTTGTGTCGCTTACATCTTTTTCGCTGTCACGCAATCAGGCTTTTATTTTGAGAAGTGGCGGTTACATCAAAAAAAATATTTGAAACAAATCATTTTTTAAAGTAATTCTTATCTAGAATTTAAAAACAAAGCACACTAATTTTATAGCAAGTATTTATTCGAAGAATTATAAGATTAAAACGTATTTCTTGTAATATAGTTGAATAACGGCATGGTATGTAAATGTGCAATTTGATGTAAGCGACAATTCGCTGTCACAAACAAATGTACACAAAAAGCAAAACTGGCGCTTACATCAAAATTGTTTTTGCTCTAATTTCGTAACGGTAGATGGCTGAGTTCTAAAAATTTGGGAGATGGTGTGTTGGAATATTCCTCATAGATTTCCGTAAAAAAACGAAAATCGAAAAAATGTCGCTTACATCTTTTTCGCGGGAAGGGCTCGATATATTCATTTGAATTAATAAAGAGTTTTGGTGATCATGGAAATGATATTTAAATGCAGCAGTTTTCATTTTCCAAACAAGACATGAAAATTTCATGCCTAAGCATTGGTGAAAATGACATGCCAAAACATTGGTGAAAATGACATGTCAATGCATTGGTTAAAATGACATGTCAAAGCATTGGTGAAAATGACATGCCAACGCATTGGTTTAAATGACATGCTTAGGATCCGAAAATGAACGCCATCTTCTTGGGGTCACGCTCATATAAAATTCATGAGTGAAAATGACAAAAAGATGACATGCCAGATCATTGCTCATGATTTGTCATCGAACATTTGGCTGGGTAACGGTACCTCCAATTTTCGGTATTTTGAGGATTTTAGCTACAATATTTTACCGAACTAGCTGATTTTGACATTTGAAGTTCCCAGTGGTAAAAAGAAATTCTTCACCAAAAATTTTCAAAACAGGTACATGTTTTGGTATAGCCCTCCATATAATAGTACCTCCCGATTTTCGGAATTTTGAGTATTTTCGCTATATTTGTTGACAGAACAATCTGTATTTTGGCATAAGAGGTTCACAGTGGTCATAAAACATATCCAACAAAAATTGTCAACATAGCTTCATGTTTTGCTATAGGCATTACATAACGGTACCTCCCGACTTTCGTTATTTTTAGGATTTGAGCTGAAATTTGTAACCGAACTTGTAGCTGTAAATTGTCATTAGAGGTTACCTGCAGTCACGAAACCTCTCCGTTAAAAAGTGTCAACATAAGTCCATGTGCATTGCATACCCCTATATAACAGTACCTCCCGATTTTATGTGTTTTGAGGAGTATAGCTATATTTGTTGGCCGAACAATCTGTAATTTAATATTTGAGGTTCCCAGTAGTGACAAAACTTCTTCACCAAAAATTGTCAACACCACGGCATCGGGTCCTTTCATATCGGATTGACCCGAAACCATTGCGTTTCGGCCAACCCAGCATCAAACTTATGTTTCTACAACTAAAACATATGTCCACATTTTGATATAGGCCTAAAGGTCCCACCGGATTAAACACATTTTTAGGTAATTTTTTTATGCCCTCAGCATTTATGCCAACGCACAGTGTCCGATTTTCCAAAAAACCTGGCCAAAACTCGTAAAAAAATGTATCAATTTACACTAAAGGGTTAGATATTGTTTATAGGATACCAGTGCGTGTAGTTATGAAAAAATATATACATTTCTTGTTTAATAAGTGGGTATAAAAGTAGGTCGAAGTGACCCTATTAGATTTTTTTTTCTTTTCAATATTTAAGTTGTTTATAAATCTATGATAATATGCAAAATAAACAACGGTTATTAAATATTTTTTTTTTGTAATTGTAATGAAAGGTATGTGAAACGTATTTAAGATGTTCACACGGTGCTCTTGAAACAATTTTAAATGGAAGGTGCTTACACCTCGGAAGTTTTTGCGGATTCTGAAACTACAATGTTTATAGATGAGAAAAATCAAAAAACAAAAAAAATCGCCGGAGCGCTTTTTAAATAAATCGCGATTTAAGTTGACATTTTTAGGGGTTGTTTAGGTTTTCACGATTTTGCTTAGAAACCGGAAGTCCTATCAAAATGGGATTGAAGAAAATGTTGTAGCTATGAAAATTCTCTACAAGATTGGCCTTTATTGTATACTCGGCGGCTTTACCGTTTTTGAGATATAGAAGTTGAAATTGGGACAATTCAAATTCAATTCAATTCCGTATCGCCCCCTTATAAAACAATGACATGACTGCAAATTCCCAACTTAAACTTACATATCTAAAAAAATGTTACAACTTAGGATAAGTTACTTAAGCCAGTCTTGTAGAGATTTTTCACAGCTTTAAGATTTTCTCAGGTCCCATACCGATAAGACTTACCGTATTCAAGCAAAATCGCGAAACCCTAACAAAAAAACCTAAAAATGTAAACTGAGCTTCTTTATCTCAAAAATGGTATAGGCTAGGAACAATTGATAAACGTCAATCCTCTAGAGAATTTTTACAGCTACAACATTTTCTTTAGCTCCATTTCGATTGGACTTGCGGTTTTCAAGCAAAATCGTGAAAACCTAAAAAACACCTAAAAATTTGAGTTTTGACCGCGATTTATTAAAAAATCCCTACAGCGATTTTTTCTTGTTTTTGGATTTTTCTCATCTATGAACACTGCTGTTTCAGAATTCACAAAAACTTTCCCTGTGTAAGCGGTTTTCATCAAAAGTTAGTTCAGGCGCACCCTTCATGACATTGTTTTATAAGATTGCGATACAGTCAAGGCATTGTCCCAATTTGAACTTCTATATCTCCAAAATGGTAAAAACTACGAAAATATCACAAAGATCGATCTTGTAGAGAATTTTCATAGCTACAACATTTTCTTTAGTCTCATTTTGATAGGACTTGCGGTTTCTAAGCAAAATCGTGAAAAGCTAAACAACCCCTTAAAATGTCAAATTAAATCGCGATTTATTTAGAAAGTGCTCCGGCGATTTTTTTTGTTTTTTGATTTTTCTCATCTATGAACATTGTAGTTTCAGAATCCGCAAAAACTTCCAATGTGTAAGCACCTTCCATTTAAAATTGTTTCAAGAGCACCGTGTTCAGTGTCGCCAATGAATTGTGCGTTCTTTAATAATTTATGTCCGTACTTGTTAATTTTTTTCAAGATCAATTTTCACAATAATTTATGAAAATAGAGTTGGACCGTGTAGTTTATCATTTCATAAAAACGGAAGGGTTTTTTACCAACTTCCATCGAAACATTCTGCACATATTTGCACTTTTTGTTTTTATGTGATATTTTGTCTTGCAGGTATGTACAGATTTTCTTTCATTCAGAATGTCAGAATATAGTATAGGGTCACTTTCTGGCGTTTGGGTATAATTTGGAGTTTTGGTATATTCTAAGACCTATAGTAAAATTTTATGACGAACATATTTCTAGAATATTTTGGTCTGATCCGATCACATTTTATAGGAGATTTTAAAGATTTGTCGAAAAAGGGACCAATAGGACCCCTTTTTTGACTCGCACGAGGGTTAATTTTTTTTAAGAAAAATATTCCTCGCATTCTTGTCAGTATAGTTACCAAAGACATTATACACCTAAAGTGTAAGGAATCCAAGTGATCTTAACTCAAATATTTCCAAAACTGTAAAAATGGCGAAAGCTTGCAACCCTTTTTTAGTTTCTTGGTTTTTTGGCAAAATTGATGCCGATATTTTCTTGGTATGTAATGCAAATAGAGATTTCTTTTCTTTGGTAACTTTTAGTGAAATTTAGCAGAGAACATTTTTGTCTTTGACGGCATTCTTCTAAAATGATGCTTTGTATGACAATTTTGCCAAAACTCACATGAAGTACGCCCTTAACCCTAAAATGTATTTATAATTTTGCATATTTCTGGAGTTTAGGTAAGGTATAGAGTTTTGGTGTATTCTAGGAACAAATTTGTAGAATATTTTGATCCGATAAGATCACATTTTATAGGAGGAGGGACCAAAAAGACCCCTTAAATGACCGCCTGAGGGTTAAATAATATCAAAAATGTAATCAGCGGCCGGAAAAACATAAGAACCAAAGGTTAGGTCAAAATCTATTAATTTTTAGAGTTTTGGCCAGGTTTTTCGGAAAATCGGACACTGTGCAACGGGGCTATATACTCTTTGATACGACCAAAATTGTGCCTCATCGAAATAACGGTTTTAGACCCAAAGTATGTTTGGACAAAATTCGTTTCAGACAATTTGGAGTCGATTTAGCCATGTCCGTACATCTGCCTGTCTGTCTGGCTGGTGCGCACGATAACTCTCGAACGGATTAATCGATTCGAGCCAGATTTTTCACTTCGTAATATTTTGCCCAAACTTAGTTTAAGTTCGAATTATAACTCTCGAAGGCAGTAATCGATTTGGTCCAAACTTTGCACATCATATAGTTCCTTTCAGATATAGATCTGGTTCGAATATTGACTATATCGTCCCACTCCTTCAGATACCTCCCACACAAAATTTGGAGTGAGTAAAATTTAAGAGCTCCTATCGGCCCCTCTACAACGGTAGTGGCTGTCTCAGGAGTAAGTCCATACTTCCTGAGATAATGGCCCAAAAGCTGAAAAAATCATGCCGGCACATACTAAAATGGCTAGTGTAAAAGCCACAACAAACTTATTTTAACGTAATTAATATTTCGTGTTTCGTCGTGATCAGAAGTTTGCTCACTAAAATATTTGGTATATGTCAATGGTTTGGTATAACCCCACTTTACGGTACCTAAAAATTTCACGTATTTTGAAGCAAACTCTGGATACAAAATCAATATATTTTTGAGGGTATATCTCCGTCAGCACAGGAGTTAGTGCAATGTTCCAATTTGAACTTCTATATCTCAAAAATGGCAAAACCTAGGAAAAACTCATAAATGTCCCATTTCGAGATAACTTGCCGTTTTCAAGCAAAATCCTGAAAACCTAAAAAACCCACTTTTACCGCGATTTATTTTAAAATCCCTCCGGCGATTTTTTTATTTATTGATTTTTCTCATCTATGAACATTGTAGTTTCATTTAAAGTTAGTTCAGGCGCATCGTGAATACAGGTTAAAATAAAAAAAAAACTTTAAAGTGATCCAAAAGAATATTGAAACATAAATTACAACAAAGATTTCCAACTCAGGATACATACATACTGTTTTGTTCACATACATGAATACATACAAAATCATTAAGAAATTTTACAGCGAAGCCTCCAATCCTCTTTGTAATAGGCTTTACCAAAGTAACAAATTTACCCACGCCTTTGTTATGCGCTCGAAGAAGAAAGTCCGAAAAGCAAATAAATTGAATGGACATTGTTGGTCATCAACAAAGGGCAAGGGGATCATCATCATGGCCCGTTTTATTACAAGAGACAAGTGAAATCAAGACCAGTATTAAAGGCAAACCATACCAATGGACCGACCGACCGGTCAGCAGCACCTCAACCCTAAAAGAACATTTAGACTTGATGGCATGAATGATCATCATTCGTAACCAAAATGCCGCTTCTCATTATGTATGCATGAAAAAGCCAAACTTGAAATGAGGTTAAGAAAAGGGCACAGTATTTTATACGTAAAAAATAGAGTGATGATTGACAATAGCATATACAACATTTGGTATGTAGTGGAAGTTGACAAACCTTCCAAAATATGTTTATAACAATTTTTTAGCGATTTATTGATCTTAGAAAAAAGCCAATGGTCGATTTCTATCAGTTATCTCTTACCGAACTTAACTGAGTATTTATTTTATGTTATTTCTACATTTTCTGATAGCCCATTGTTCCTGCGATCAAAGCACTAATCTTATTGCATCCATGAACAAATTTCTTGAGAATAATTTTTTACTGCAGGATTACAAATCCTAGGGTCGTTGGTTCAGCGCTCACCGTCGGCAACCGAATTTATTGTTAACAAAAACAGTCGGTGATGCACACAACAGTCGTGGCACAGTGTGTAGTGTGTCCAGCTATAAATCAGAAGTTCTCATGATCAAATCCAGCAGAGAGCAAAATAAAATAAAAATATAAAGTCTGTTGGAATTGAAAACAAATTCTCCACCTCAACTGTTCTAAAAATAATTGGCAAATATGTTGTCTGTACCCTCCACCATAATATGGAGGGTATAATTACCCAGCAAAATTTGAAGGAAGGGGTTCCATGCAATGACGTGATTTCATGACATGTTTTGCATTGGTTTGAACTCGATATCACAACCAACGTTGTTAAAACTCTCGTCGTAATGATAATGTCATTGCAAAGGGTTGTTGAAAATGACATGCCAAAGCATTGGTGAAAATGGCATTTCAAAGCATTGGTGTAAATGACATGCTTTGGGCCCAAAAATGAATAGCATCTTTTGGGCCCACGCTCATATAAAATTCATCGATAAAGATGCTAAAAAGATGACATGCCAGATCACTTGCACCCATGATTGAATGGCGTGTTTGGCATCGAACATTTTGCTGGGTAAATATAAAGTATATACACTGCCGCTCACTTGAATAGAACCCCCCTGCAAAATTTTATTCAAACTCAATTTTTTTCCGAATTATACAAGATATGAAGTTTTTAACTTTTATTATATTTTGCTTCATGTGTTTGGAGTAAACTTTGTCATTCATTTGCACTCAAATCCAATTTATATAAGAATTATTCAAGAAAAACTAAATAAAGTCAAAAATTGGAGTGAAAAATTTGGCTCATTTGAATAGAACCCCCCTTTAAAACTTGGGAATGCAGAAAGATTGTGTTAGAATAGCGATGCATATTCACTCTATATTGAAAACAAAGTACTTTCAGTACTATTTAGTAAAATGATATCCCTCCTGATTAAGGATACATCCATATATCCTGCTTTGGCAAGGATTCTTTAAATAATCAGGTGTAATGCCTAACAAAGCTTGCTTATTTCTGTCAACCAGTTTATTCTTGGAACCGTACTGTCTCCTAGAGTGGTATATTTTACGCATAAGTCATTCCTATACAGTTTAGAGAATATTTACCACTGTAGAATATGGTGGCCCCTCCAGGATATCCGCATTTCTATCCAAATCTTTAACTTTTGATGACTCGAAGTGTACAAAAGTTTATAAAATCGTAATGAAATTGCCACTGGGAAATATCCAAAAATGATTCTCAATACTGGATATGTTTGTTTTAGAACTCCTTTATAGGTTGTAGTGCGAATTTAGGGTGAACTAAATTGACGCCCAAGTCCTTGATAATTAGTAATGCGTTCCAGCACAATAAAAACACATTCATCGCTACAGAAACAATTTAGAAGATGGTCTTCCATTCAATAGACGCGAAAATAATAGTTATATAGTTATGCAATTGTTTACGTAATGAGGAGAGTCCTTAATAATTATGAAGGACTTGGGCGTTAATTTCTTTCGCCTTAAATGCGTACGACAATTTACAAAGGAGTTCTAAAACAGGCATTTCCAGTATTGAGAAACATTTTTGGATATCCAGAGTGGCAATTTCATCACGGTTTTATAAACTTTTTTACACTTCGAGTCATCAAAACTTAAAGATTTGAATATAAATGCGGGTATAATGTAGGCGCCACCCTATTCTACAGTGGTAAATATTCTCCAAACTGTATGGGAATAACTTATGCGTAAAATATACGACTCTAGGAGACAGTACGCTTCCAAAAATAAACTTGTTGACAGAAAAAAGCAAGCTTTGTTAGGCATTACACCTGATTATTTAATGAATCCTTGCCAAAGCAGGATATACGGGTGTATCCTTAATCAGGAGGGATATCCTTTTACTGAATAGTACTGAAAGTACTTGGTTTTCAATATAGAGTGAACATGCATCGATATTCCAATACAATCTTTCTGTATTCGCAAGTTTTAAAGGGGGGTTCTATTGAAATGAACCAAATTTTTTACACCAATTTTTGACTTTATTTAGTTTTTCTTGAATAATTCTTATAAAAATTGGGATTGAATGCAAATGAATGACTAAGTTTACTCCAAACACATGATGCGAAATATAATAAAAGTTAAAAATTTCGTATCTTGTATAATTCGGAAAAAATAGAGGTTGAATAAAATTTTGCAGGGGGGTTCTATTCAAGTGAGCGACAGTGTATGTATATGGGGATTTCTGAGTGAAATCGGACACTTTTTCAAGATGAGGTTTTTGATTTCCTTTATTTTTTGCTGTGGTGATGCTGTTGACTAAAAAAACATTTTAGTATATTTTCAGATTTTGTTTGACTAACGGTTCCAGAGATATCGCGCATTGAAAAAGTCAAATACTGTAAAAACTACATGCAATGAAATACTCATAACTTCTTTAATATTGGTCCAAATTGAAAAAAATCTTTTTTTGTATGTTTTTTGTTTTTGTTTAAAGAAAATCGGAGGGGTCGAACATCTTTAAAAATTGATTTTAATTATTAAATCGCGAAAATAGCATCCAAGCCCACTGTGCAATTTTTTTTTTGCTATTTTTTATTTAATAGCTGATAAAACAACAAAACGTACAAAAAAAGATTTTTTCAAATTGGACCAATATTAAAGAAGTTATGAGTATTTCATTGCATGTAGTTTTTACAGAATTTGACTTTTTCAAGGCGCGATATCTCTGGAACCGTTAGTCAAAAAAATCTGAAAATGTACTAAAATGTGTTGTTAATCAGCAGCATCACCACAGCAAAAAATAAGGGAAATTAAAAACCTCATCTTGAAAAAGTGTCCGATTTCACTCAGAAACCCCCATATATATATATATATATATATATATATATATATATATATATATATATACATATTTATATTCTGGATCTTTATCAGGGTAAAATTCTAAGTCGATATAACCTGTCCGTCCGTCCGTCTGTTGACATCAAGATTCAGCTCGAATAGAAGTTTATATTACTCATAGGATGTTTGGTATTGCAAATGGGCTATATCGGTCCACGTTTTGATATAGCCCCCATAGAACGGTACCACCCGATTTTCGATATTTTGAAGGTTTTAGCTTCATTTTTACACTGAAATGGCTAAAATTTGGTACTAAGTCTTCGTTTGGGGTATAAAACTTTCCCACAGAATTTTGTTGGTATGGGAACACGCCTTGATATAGCCCCCATAGAACGGTACCTCCCGATTTTCCGTATTTTGAAGGTTGTGGCCTCAATATTCCTCCGAAATGGCTGAAATTTGGTATTTAGTGTTCGTTGAGGGTATTTAATTTTCCCACAAACATTTGTTGGTACAGGTCCACGCCTTAATATAGCCCCCATAGAACGGTACCACCTCATTTTTGGCATTTTGAAGGTTTTATCTTGATTATCACACTGAAATGGCTAAAATTTGGTACTTGGCCTTCATTGGGAATATAAAATTTTCCTCCAGAATTTTGTTGCTATGGGTCCACGCCTTTGTACAGCCCCAAAGAATGGTACCTCCCGATTTCCGGTATTTTGAAGGTTGTGGCCTCAATATTCATCCAAAGTGGCTGAAATTTGGTATTTAGCCTTCGTTGGGGGTATTCAATTTTCCCACAAAAATTTGTTGGTACAGGTCCACGTCTTAATATAGCCCCCATATAACGGTACCACCCCTTAGTCGGTACTTTGATGGTTTTAGCTTGATTATCACACCGAAATGGCTAAAATTTGGTACTTAGCCTTCGTTGGAAACATAAAATTTTCCCCCAGAATTTTGTTGGTATGGGTCCACGCCTTTCTGTAGCCCCAAAAAACGGCACCCCCGATTTCCGGTATTTTGTAGGTTGTGGCCTCAATATTCATCCACGCCTTAATATAGCCCCCATAGAACGGTACCACCCCTTTGTCGGTATTTTGAAGGTTTTAGCTTGATTATCACACCGAAATGGTTAAAATTTGGTACTTAGCCTTCGTTGGGAATATACAATTTTCCCCCAGAATTTTGTTGGTATGGGTCCACGCCTTTGTATAGCCCCAAAGAACGATATCTCCCGATTTCCGGTATTTTGAAGGTTGTGGCCTCAATATTTCTCAGATATTGCTGAAATTTGTATTTAGTCCTCATTTGAGGTATAAAACTTTCCATATGAAATTTGTCGATATAGCTCCCACAGAACGGCTAAAATTTGGTACTAAGTCTTCGTTTGGGGTATAAAACTTTCCCCCAGAATTTTGTTGGTATGGGAACACGCCTTGATATAGCCCCCATAGAACGGTACCTCCCGATTTTCCGTATTTTGAAGGTTGTGGCCTCAATATTCCTCCGAAATGGCTGAAATTTGGTATTTAGTGTTCGTTGAGGGTATTTAATTTTCCCACAAACATTTGTTGGTACAGGTCCACGCCTTAATATAGCCCCCATAGAACGGTACCACCTCATTTTTGGCATTTTGAAGGTTTTATCTTGATTATCACACTGAAATGGCTAAAATTTGGTACTTGGCCTTCATTGGGAATATAAAATTTTCCTCCAGAATTTTGTTGCTATGGGTCCACGCCTTTGTATAGCCCCAAAGAATGGTACCTCCCGATTTCCGGTATTTTGAAGGTTGTGGCCTCAATATTCATCCAAAGTGGCTGAAATTTGGTATTTAGCCTTCGTTGGGGGTATTCAATTTTCCCACAAAAATTTGTTGGTACAGGTCCACGTCTTAATATAGCCCCCATATAACGGTACCACCCCTTAGTCGGTACTTTGATGGTTTTAGCTTGATTATCACACCGAAATGGCTAAAATTTGGTACTTAGCCTTCGTTGGAAACATAAAATTTTCCCCCAGAATTTTGTTGGTATGGGTCCACGCCTTTGTATATAGCTTGATTATCACACCGAAATGGCTAAAATTTGGTACTTAGCCTTCGTTGGAAACATACAATTTTCCCCCAGAATTTTGTTGGTATGGGTCCACGCCTTTGTATAGCCCCAAAAAACGGCACCCCCGATTTCCGGTATTTTGTAGGTTGTGGCCTCAATATTTCTCAGATATTGCTGAAATTTGTATTTAGTCCTCATTTGAGGTATAAAACTTTCCATATGAAATTTGTCGATATAGCTCCCACAGAACAGTACCTCCCGATTTTCGTAATTGTGAAAGATGTGATGTGAATATCCCACAGAAATTACTGAAATTTGTTATTTACTCTTTCATGGGGTTATAAAATGTTCCAGAAAAAAATTATCCTATATCCACCATAGAAGCGTGCTTCTTGATTTACGGTATTTTTTAGGTTTTAACCACATTATCTTACTTAAATATCGCAAATTTGGTATTTAGTCTTCTTTGAGTCTAAAAACTTTTCGCCAGAAATTTGTCGGTATAGATGAACGTTTTGATATAGCCCCCGTAGAACGGTACCTCCCGAATTTCGGTATTTTGAAGGTTAGCGACATTGTTTTACCGAAATTGCTGAAATTTGGTATTAAGTCTTATTCATAAACGAAAGGGAACTAATTGTTCCATTTTACTTCAATACCACTCCTGGTGGAGGGCATAAAAAGATCGGCACGGCCGAACTTAAAGTCGTTCTTACTTGTTTAGCTTATTTTTTAACATCTAGTGGCCATAGAATAAGTAACTAGTTATTGTAGCGGTTATCAAATAACTAGTTAGTCGGAGCGACATGTCCTTGTTATAATAATGGGTAAATGGGGGTTTTGTATGCAGTTACGACTACCAAAAAGTAATACAAAACCCCATTATTTGGTAATGATTTTTTTGTTGGATATAGACCCAATGTAACGGTACCTCCGGACTTTGCGTATTTTACACACTTTAGCAGCATTTTTTAACTAACTGTAATTTCACAATTTAAGGTTCCCAGTGGCCAAAAAAACTTCCCCACCCAAAAATTTTAATATGACTGTACCTTCCGATTTCAGGTAGTTTTAAGATATTAGCTACATATTTTGACGAACTACCTGTAATTTTACATTTGAGGTTCCCAGTGGTTAAAAACTTCTACATACAACGGTACCGCCCAATTTTAGGTATATTCAAGTTTTTTACTTACTTAGCTGGCCCATTCAAGAAAATGTTTCCATAAGCCGAATTATGAAAAGATATCTAATTCTCTCTGTTTGTTACTTCGATATTGGGATACCGCGTCTTTCCATCCCTTTTTCCACTTGTTCGCTCCATCGAAGCCTTGGCCAGCCAGTCCTGCGTATACCGCCATGTGGCCCGTATTTAAACGCCTTTTTAGCGGGTTCATCATCGCTCATTCTTCTCCACCTACAATTGTGGGCATTAATAATGTCGTAACAGAAAATAATTTTTTCCATGAAAGTTTAGAATAGTTTATATAAGCTCAGAATAATATTTCAGCTCAGTTTGGTCGGGCCGAACTTAAACCTTTTTACTTGTTCTGTCCCACATAGAAGTTTTGTTTCATTATCCCACACAGATACTTCGGTATTCTGTCCCATAGAGAGGCATCGGCATCCCGTCCCCCAGAGAGATTTCAATATTCTGCCCATGCACAGACTACGATATTTTGTCCCACACAGAGATGTCGGTATTCCTACAGTAACTATAGCAATAACAGCTCGTCCTTAACAAATCACGTTCACGATCATCATCAGCCGAGTTAAAGAACTCCATAATAATCAATCAACACCTTTCCAATCATTGTAGAACCCATTTTGTCAATCAGTTTCGTCGTTCTCGATCATTGTATATTAGAAAACTCTTTGAAGAAGCTCAGACATGTTCCTTACAAAATATTATGGAGTATATTGGCACCGGTAATATACCAGTATGTCCGTATTCCGAAAGTAGTCACACGAACTACACCTCCCGAAATCTTCGAGGAAGACATAGAAGGTGGTCTGACAGACAGTTACAGAACTAGTTTCTATTTTGAACACTCCTTCAAGTCGAATATCGTGCAGCCTTTGAAAAGAAACTGAAACACTGTGCGACTTGTAATCCTTTTCTTATTACAAAAACAAGAAATTTAAACAAAACCCTTACAATTCTTTTTGATATTTTCTTCTCTTCTATATGGGATGAAGTGAAACAAAATAAAATTGCCATTACAAAGCGATCACTATAAAGATAAGGATTGTCCACGTCCTCTTCATGGTGAGCCATGTCATGGCACAGAGAAATTGAAGAAATAAATTTTAAATTTACAAGGAAAAAATTAAATTTTGTTTCGAAAAAAAACTGTCGAAACAATGAAGATAAAAATAAGAATGGTAGAATGCTTTGTGGAAGTACAGAAAATTGGACAAAAGAAAAAGACATTTTTGGATAAACACGGATTAAAAGATTTATATATGTATTTTATTTTTTAAAAATTTATCGTAATATTAAATTAATATTTTTACTACAACAGGTTTACATTTTATTGTTTATACCTATGATGAGATATTTTTTAATATCATTCGAATATATTTTTAATATCATTGGAGTATATTGCAAAGACATAGTAAATTCGACCCACCTGAATGTTTTTCTTTTATAACTTCAACTTTCTTTCAATGAAAATGCTTTGGGCTATCATCGTTTTCACAAATTCCCATACACGCATAACCATTCGATGGTTGTTATAGCAGATTTGTTATTGTGTTTTATTTAAAATTTTTATTTTTTAAAGGTTAATGACCGACACATATAATGTTGTGCGCCACGGAAACGTCACACTGTTTTCATAGTTGTAAAGCTTTTCATTTGTACATTTTAGTCATTGGGTGATTGGTTAGTATGTATGTATATACATACATATGTATGTATGTCTTATTTTTATGGCATCCGCTTTGAGATGGAGGGAACATGAATTTATTTAATATCTCGAATAATCTTCTAATTCCCCAACATTTGGTGAACGCCGAGTCTACACTCATTAAACATTAAAATTAATAATTAAGTTTGCATATTGAAACTTCAAATTTATTTTTTTTATTAAAAATATGGAAATAACAAATAATTAAAAACAAAATTATGTTACAGTGTTTTATTTATAAAAGCACTAAAAGCTAGAAAATATTTTTCGCATAGCCTCCATAAGTATTTTCTTCTTCATGATGCAATTTCTCAAATAAAACGCTTGCCGCTTAATTTTGTCACCATTTTTAATTTAAATGCAACCGTTTTATCTGAGAGATTCCATCATGAAGAATTCAAATACTTATTGAGGCTAAGCGAAATATATCTTTTTTTAGTTGTCAGTGAATTTATAAATAAAACACATATAAATATACCATTTTCAATACCAAAAGTTCTACGGACATTCAAAATATTTGACCAACATTTTATCCACCTAATTCAATCCGTTCGGACGCTAGAGTGGTTTGCACTGACGTACGAACTGATATGGCTATATCGATGTAGAATTTCACGCTAATAATGGTATCTAAAATTATTATTTCGAGGAGTTACAAACCGAATGAAAAACTTAATATACCTTCCAATACATCGTGGAGTGTAAAAACATATAGGTACGAAATTTCAATGATTTCCCCAAGATGTCCCATGCAATTTATAAATAATATGTAGCTTATTTCCAATACATTGACCCTCAGAAGATTTCCGTCTTTTGACCTAGATACAGCTGCCGAAATAGCTCAGTTGGGAGAGCGTTAGACTGAAGATCTAAAGGTCCCCGGTTCAATCCCGGGTTTCGGCAAACTACAATTTTTTATTATATTTTTATAAAAATAAAATTTCTAGAAAAAATTAAAAAAATTAATCATTGCCGAAACCCGGGATTGAACCGGGGACCTTTAGATCTTCAGTCTAACGCTCTCCCAACTGAGCTATTTCGGCATGCGTGATCCTTTCCAAAGGGAAGTATAAAATGCAATGGCACCCTTCCATTGACTAGTTTCAAAATTACTGAAATATTGAAAACTATACATTAAAAAAAATAATATTTAATCGAAAACCTCTAACACAACGATGAACACGAAGAGAGCATTTGTAAAGGCGAGTGTTCATCTATGCTCTAATCATTAGAGTCTAATGTGACCACTGATTAGAGATAAGTTTTGTTGGGTTACTTCTAAAATAATATCATGATTGCCTTATGTTGAACTTTGTAAAATATACAATATACATACAGTGTTGGCCGAAACTAAAAAACCTCCTCAGTACATTTTTTTAAACGATTTTTTTAAAGAAAAGAAGGTTGTAAATTTTTTGTATTTTTCATTTTATTTATTT
Source organism: Musca autumnalis (assembly GCF_047663935.1). Classification (NCBI taxonomy): domain Eukaryota; kingdom Metazoa; phylum Arthropoda; class Insecta; order Diptera; family Muscidae; genus Musca; species Musca autumnalis. Next base: position 270,690,775 of record NW_027411644.1, read on the forward strand.
ATATCTTTATTATTGCAAAAAAAACACAAATTTAAGGAATTCTGAATTTAATAACAAAAGCTAAAATTCAAAAAACATTTTAAGTCGCAAATATAAGTGGGCAAAACTAAAGCACCCGCCAATTCAAGGAACAAAAAACTAGTGAAACCAATATTTCGTAGCGTATCCTTTATTCTGGATGACACACGTACATCTTGTAGGCATAGAGGATATTAAATTATAAATTATTTCAATAATAAATTTTCCGAAAATATAGATTAAGTCCTCAAATACTGAAAATCGGGATATGGGGGCTATACCGAAACGTGGACCCAGGTCCACAATTTTTGTGGGGAAAGGTTTTGTGAGCACTAGGAACCCTAATTACAGCTAATTTAGTAGGAAAATGTGGTTTAAATCCCCAAAATACCATAAATCAGGAGGTACCGCTATACGGGGACTATACCAAAAAATTAGCCTATAGTGTTCATATTCATCCAAAAATGATGCTACAACATCTTCTGGTCAAATACAAAATGGATTAGATATAAACATTAGCAAAAAACGCAAAAAATCTTTCATTTCGACAAAAAATTAAAAAACCAGATCGGAATTCGCCAAACCCCGTCTGAACTGGAGTGTCTAAAAATGGAGGACTGTGCTGTTTTCTGATGAATCTAAGTTTAGTTTAAAGGATTCAGACAACCTAAGACGTGGACCAAATGCGCAACGGATTAATTCTCAGTACTGCAAAGGCGGAACATAATTCAGAAAATTAATGGAATTATGGATCATTTCAAGTATCATATGGTATTAAAAGGCGTAATGTTGCCTTATGCTAAAGAAGAGAAGCCACTTAGATAACGGAAAGATAACGTGCCAAAACATGTATTGAAAGTGGTTAAGGCCTGCTCAATCCCCTGATCTTAACTCTCGATTGGGACTTGTGGGAGGTCGTTAACTCAAAAATCAAACAAAAAAATTGCAAAACCGAGGAAAATTTATTTGAAATGTATTTTGAAATTTATTTTTCATTAAATTCAGAATTCCTTAAATTTGTATTTTTTTCAGCCGTACATGCATATGTATGTATTCATACAAAGGTCTCGTTATATGCATACTTACTTACTTACTTAGCTGGCCCATTACAGAACATTTGTTCCATAAACCGAACTAAGAAAAGCTCTCCATTCCTCTCTGTTTTTCGCTTCGTTTTTGGAATACCGCGCCTTTTCATTTATTCATCCACTTGTATGCTCCATCGAAGCTTAGGCCTGCCGATTCTACGTGCACCGCCATGTGGTATGTATTCATACGCCTTTTTAGCGGGTTCATCATCGCTCATTCTCATGATATAGCCTAGCCAACGCAATCGTTGCATCTCGATACGTTTAACTATATTCATGTCTTTGTATAGCCGATATAGCTCGTGGTTCATACGACGTCAATATTCACCGTCAACGCAAATCGGCCCGTAGATCTTTCGAAGAATTTTCCTCTCAAACACACCAAGCACTGCCTTATCTGCTTGCCCAAGTACCCATGTTTCGGAGCCATACATTAGCACGGGTAGTATCAGCTCTTTGTATAGTGTTATTTTTGTTTGACGAGATGTGGCTTTGTTTTTAAATTGCTTTCTTAGACAATAGTAGCATTTGTTGGCCAATACAATTCTTCTTATTTCACAACTGACGTTGTTTGTTGTGTTTATGGCAGTGCCGAGGTAGACGATGTCTTTAACTACCTCAAAATTGTAGGTACCAACTTCCACAGTTGGTCCGAGCTCTATAGAAGCTTTGCGCGTCGACACCATCAATTTGGTCTTTTCGCCGTTTACCGCCAGACCCACTTTCGCAGATTCTGCTTCGACCTTCCTAAAGGTATTAGTTATTTCTTTTACTGTTCGTCACATTATGTCTATGTCATCAGCATAAGCAAGTAACTTGTGGCTATTGGTGTAGATTGTGCCATTTCTTTTGACATTTGCATCTCGTATTACCTTTTCCAGCAAAATGTTGAATAGGCTGTCTCCTTGTCTGAAACCTCTTTTGGTACAAAATTCTTCGGAGAGGTTCTTTCCAATTTTAACTGAGGACCAAGTATCAGTTAAAGTCGGATGAGCTTTACGGGGATACCAAATTCAGACATTGCATGGAATATCTTTGATCGGAGGGGCTGTCGAATGCTGCTTTATAATCGACAAAAAGGTGATATGTGTCGATCTGCATCTCTTGGGTCTTCTCTAGGATTTGCCGCAGGGTAAATATCTGGTCAATGGTGGACTTGCTAGGTCTAAAGCCACATTGTATGGTCCAATTATTTCGTTGACCATTGGCTTTAGTCGTTCGCACAATATCCCTGACACTATCTTATAGGCAATAGGGAGAAGACTTTTGCCCCTATAGTTGGAACATACAGTCTTATCTCCTTTCTTGTGGACGGGACATAGGATGCTCAGGTTCCAATCGTCGGGTACGGGTTCTTTCTGCCAGATGGTGCTAACTAGCAGATGCATACACCTTATCAGCGCGTCGCCTCCGGTTTTAAACAGCTCGGATGGTAAGCCATTGGCTCCTGCTGCTTTATTATTCTTCAGCCGGTTGATTGCTGTTTTTACCTCATCTTGGCCGGGCGGTATACATTATATACCATCTTCTGGGATTGGATCTGTGGTATCATCGTCTTCGCTACTATTGGATACCAGCAGATTGGAGAAATGTTCCTTCCATAGCCTGAGCACGCTATCTGTATCTGTTACCAGATTACCTTGCTGGTCTCTACAGGAGGATGTGCCTGTACCAAAGCCATCTGTTTGATGTTTCACTCTTTGGTAGAATTTTTGGACTTCATTCTGGCTCCTGTACATCTCGATTTTTTCACACTCCCCCTTTTCCATTTCTCTATTTTTCTTGCGATATCTCTCTCGTGCGCTACGCGTTGCTACTGATTGTGAAGTAGCTCTATATGCCGCATTTTTCTCTTCGGTAGTAGCACGACACTCCTGGTCATACCATGAATTCCTTTGTGGAGGTCTCTGGAATCCAAGTATGGATTTTGCGGCTGTTTGCATGGAGTGGGCAATATTTTGCCATTGTGTTGTTATGTTATCGGGACAAGGAGTGCTCGCGTTAAGCAATTGGGCTAGTTGAGTGGAATATGCTGTGGCTATCTGTTGTGTTTGCAGCCTATCGATGTCCAACTTCCGCGTTGTGTCTGTTCGTGCTTTATTTGCATCGTTTAGACGGGTACGTACCTTTGCTGCAACAAGGTAGTGGTCCGAATCAATGTTTGCACCTCGGAACGATCGTACATCCAACACGTTCGATGAATGTCTTCCATCTAACACAACATGATCAATTTGATTACTTGTTCTTTGATCTGGAGACAGCCAGGTGCCCTTATGAATATAGAGATGATTAAATCTGGTACTGCTAACTACCATGTTTTTTGCAGCTGCAAAGTCTATCAGCCTCATACCATTGTCAGATGTTTCACTGTGGAGACTGAATTTCCCGACTGTTGGGTCAAAGATCGCGTAGAATGATTTTAATGTCATGGGCAGGGCAACGGTCATATGTTTATTCTAAGCGCTCGTAAAATATATCTTTGGTCTGTTCGTCCTTTTCTTCAGTGGGAGCATGAGCGCAAATAAAGCTGATGTTGAAGAATTTAGCTTTTATTCGAATTGCAGTGAGTCTTTCATTCACTGGGGTAAAGCTGGATACCAGATGTTTTGGTCTCCGACTAACTACGAATCCGTAACCAAACTCATGCTTTGTATCATGGCAGCTATAATACAGTGTGTCACCTTCAGGTGTTGTGTGACGCCTTTCCCGTTACATCGTATTTCCTGTATGGCAGTAAAGTCGGCCTTGTATTTTTCAAGTACATCTGCCAATGCATAAACTGCACCTTCTCTATAAAGAGTGCGAACATTCCAGGTGCAGATTCGCAGATCATGGTCCTTAAAACATTTGCGGGGTTCGTCAACTTTAGAGGGGTTCGTTTTTCTTTTCTTTCGTTTTTTCATAGTAGGCTGTTTTTTCTAGGGGAGGGTTACTAACCCGACGCCCAAACCCACGTTTTTAACGTTTTTATGGGTGAACGCGCGGCACATGTTAGCTCACTACCTTTAACGTGTGTTAAAGGTAGTTCCCCAGGTGACACCACGGGGAGGTCAGTGTCCACTTGAGATGAAAGAGGGACCAAGATAAATCCCGGGCTTTGCCATGTTAAAACCGGTCAGGACCGTTCCTTGGTATCTTCCATACCCTATATGCACACACACAAAAATACATTTCACAATTGTATGTACATGATCTTTATATAATTGGGTCTCAATATTTTCATTTTCTGTGCTCAACATAAACAAAATTCCCAAAAATAAATCCAAAAACAGAGGCCAAATATCCGCGTAAATGTATAAAACACATTTGCATTTGAAAAACGAAAAGTTCTAGGACAGAGAAGCCACTACATAGTCGATACGTCCGAAGATCTGCTTTACCACCAGTGAAACCAGGTAACGTAATTTGGTGACTATGTGGGTTCGAGTCCTTGGCTTTCCTTTTTCACTTGCAAATAATTTCCGATCATCAAGCTTAACTCTAAACGAGAAAATAAATAAAAAATCATTAAAAGTTATCTTCGCCCTAAAAGGCAAAATTTCAAAAACACTCAAATTCAATTATAATTTATTTAACCCTTAACCCATATATTGTGGATTTTCATTTGTATTTTATTGTACTTTAATGTCACGTTCTTATTATTTTGTTTCAAGAATATTCATTACTTCCATGTAGCTCATAAAGTTCACCAGTTTAAGGGTTAAATCTTCATGTGTGTATATGTCTGGCGCCCTTATAAGCATTAATGTATCCAAACTTCATTGTGGATATTTGAAAATTTAAATAAATTCTGATTAAACCAATAACACCACACGCCTATTTGCATAATTTATGTAAATCCCATTCAAACTTATTCACACCTCCTAAAATCTAAACCTTTTTTCTTAGTGTGTGTGTGTGTGGTTGCCGCTTTGTTTGCTTGCCATTAAATCCGAAATAAAACAAATATAAAATATACAATATTTGTAGATACATATAAATAAAACATAAATTCCATTTTTTATTTAATAATAACTTTTGTTCTATGCTAAATCATTTTTGACAGGCGTCTTATCGAATTTCTAAAGGTAATTGAACCCTCTATCGTTGTGTTAGACGAAGAATATTTTAAAAGAGAAGAATACGTATTAAAAACTTTAGCTTAAATTATGAGTTTCACATTCAAAGAAATTGAGTTTGGGGATAATTTGGGGGATGATGTGATTAATAGTAGTGACACTAATACATCCTTTGCAGATATTGATTAATACATCCTTTGCAGATATTGATTTTGCGTTGTTTTGGATGAGTGGGTAATGTATGGTTTGGTATTGAGCTGATATTGTATCGGGACTAGGACTCATCGATCATAAACTAAAGACTTTTCAACTTTAAAAAAAAAAAAAAATCCTGAATGAACTCTTACTTATTAATACTAGACAAGTAAGGACGGTGTTAAGTTCGGCCGAACTTGTTATACCCTTCACCACGAAATGTATTGAAATGAATAGGAACAATTAGTATAATTTCGTTTAAGAAAGTATTAAACTCTTCCTTTTATTGTAGAGGTACTACATATATCCCAACTGATAATAACTATTCCCTTCAAAACAGCTCATATGGGGCGTCATCGTTGTTCTTTCCAAAACATGAACCAATATTTATAATTTTCCGAATTGAACGAAATACATAAAATTGGGCAATACCGGATAGACCAAAACTGGATATTCAGGATTTGGATAGTTAACGAACGTCGGAAGGACCATTCTCTGGGGGCTGTATAAAACGTTGACATCACAAAGTTATGGAGGAAAGTTTTGGAGGACCAAATTTCAGTTATTCCGGCTGAATAATATGGCTAAAACTTTCAAAATACCGAAAATCGATGGGATATTGATGGCCTAACCTTCAAAATACCGAAAATCGGGAAGTACGCTTCTATGGGGACTATTTGAAGACATGTACTTATACTGATAATTCTCTTCTGCAATATTTATACCCCATTGGAAGTCTAAATACCACATTTCAGTGATATCGGTGGTATATTGAGGCCACAACTTTAAAAATTCCTAAAATCTGGAGGTACCGTTCTATGGGGGTCTAAGGACGTCGACCAGGATGCTCTTGAAGCAACTTTAAATGGAAGATGCTTACACCTGGATAGTTTTTGCGGATTCTGAAACTACAATGTTCGTAGATGAGAAAAATCAAAAAATAAATAATTTCAAGTTGAAATTTTTAGTGTTTTTTTTTTAGGTTTTCGCGATTATGCTTGGAAACAGGAAGTCCTATCGGAATAAGACTAAAAAAATGTTGTAGCTATGAAAATGCTCTACAAGATTGACCTGCATAATATTTTCGTAGGTTTTACCGTTATTGAGATATTTTTCTCATCTATGAACATTGTAGTTTCAGAAACCGCAAAAACTTCCCAGGTGTAAGCACCTTCCATTTAAAGTTGCTTCAAGAGCACCGTGCGACCTGTACCGACAAATTTCAGATGGAAAGTTGTAAACCCCAAGCTTTAATCTTCTACCAAATTTCAGCCATTTTGGTGGGATATATAGGCCACAACCTTCAAGAACCGAAAATCGGGAGGTACTGTGCTATGGGGGCTATATAAAGTTGTGGATCTATACCGAAAAATTTAAAATGGACAGTTTTATACCTCCAACGAAGACTAACTACCAAATGTCAGTCATTACGGTGGGATATTGAGGATACAACCTTCAACATACCGAAAATCATGGGGCTATATGAAGACGTGGGGCCTATATGAATACGTGGACCATATACCGACAAATTTTAGGTTGAAAGTTTTGCACCCCCAGATAATACTAAATACCAAATTTCAGTCATTTTGGTTGGATATTGAGGACACAACCTTATTTATAATATGAAGGTGTTGACCTATACCGATAAATTTCGGGTGAAAAGTTTTATACCTTCAACGAAGACTAAGTACGGAATTTCAGCAATTTTTAAAGTGGACAGTTTTATACCCTCAACGGAGACTAACTACCAAATGTCAGTTATTTCGGTGGAATATTGAGGACACACCCTTCAACATACCGAAAATCAGGGGGCTACACGCAGAGAAAAAATATTGTTGGAACAATCATATTCTAAGAACAAAATAGTGTATTTTAAAATTCTTAAAATATGTATTATTGGCCCAACAATATATTTTGTTTCATCATGTTTCCTAATAAAAAATATATGGTTGAAACAACAATATATATTTTCAGATTTTTAAAATACACTATTTTGTTCTTTGAATATGATTGTTCCAACAATATTTCTTCTCTGTGTGTATATGAAGACGTGGAGCTTTACCGACAAATTTCAGGTTGAAAGTTTTCCTCCCCCCAGCTAACACTAAACAACAAATGTCAGCGGGATATTGAGGAGACTACCTTCACAATACCGAAAATGGGGAGGTACAGCTTTATGGGGGCTATGTGAAGCCGTGAACCTACACCGAAAAATTTCAGGTAAAAAGTTTTGTACCTACAACGAAGATTAAATACCATTTCGGTGTTATAATGACGCTAACATTTTCAAAATATCGAAAATCGAGAGGTATCGTTCTATGGGGTCTATATCAAAACGTGGACCGATACCGATAAATCTCTGGGGGAAAGTTTTGTAACCCCGAAAAAGACTAAATACCAAATTTCAGCCACTTTGCTATGACACTAAAGCTAAAACCTTCGAAATACCGAAAATCGGGATGTACCGTTCTATGGGGGGTATATCAAAGCGTGGACCGATACCGACAAATTTCGTGGATAAAGTTTTATAGCCCAAAGGCGGACTAAATACCAAATTTCAGCCATTTAGGTAGGATAATATAGTAAAAATAAATCGAATTACAAATGAAAAAATTCAAATTACAAATGAAATAATTCGAAATTCAATTGGAATTCTCAAATTACAAGTGAAATGTTTTGAATTTCAAATGAAATAATCAAATTACAACTGAAATTCTTCGAATTACATGTGAAAATGGTGTAGTTATTCTATAACCACTAAAACAACTGGTTATTTTATGGTCACTAGAAGTTGAAAAATAAGCTAAAAAATGTGTTCTCTAGCTTTAGAAGACTTGAGGTGGTATTTGTTTTCAATTTCAACACACTTTATATATTTGTATTTTATTTTATTACGCGCTCTATGCTGGATTTGATCATGAGAACTTCTTTGTACTTCTTTGATTTGTAGCCGAACACACTACACACTGTGCTACGGGTACGAACATTTAGGGTTGTTTAAACCCTTACATGGGCAGTACCAACTGTTTATACCCTACACCACACTGAGTTAAAGGATATTGTGGCTTTGGACATTTGTATGTAACATGCATAAGGAAACGAGATAGACCCATAGTGCCTCTTTGCTGATATGCATAGGATCACTTTCTAAGTAGATTAATACATGTCCGTCCGTTCGCGAAGTACAGGTCGCATTTATTGTTCGATTCAACTGAAAATTGGGGAATATAATTTTTTTAGCCATAGGAAGAATGTTATTGCTTTTAGGAAATTCGGCTCAGATTTGGATATAGCTCCCATATATATTTTTGGCCGATTTCACGTATTTGCTGCACCAAACACGCTACATATGTCCGATTTCAATGAAATTTGGAATGTGTGACTGAATTCGGTCCGGAAATAAATGTGCCAAATTATATCGAAATTGGATCTGATTTTTATATAGCTCCCATATGTATTTTCTGCAGATTTCACGTATCTGGTGCATCAAACGCGCTATGTGTGTCCAATTTCGATGAAATTTGTGATGTGTGACTGAATTCTGTCTAGAAATAAATGTGACACATTATATTGAAATCGGTTCCGATTTGGATTTAGCTTCCATATATATTTTCGGCCGATTTTAGGTATATACCAAACACGCTTTATCTGTCCAATTTTGATTAAATTTGGAATTTGTGACTGAATTCGGTCGGGCGTCGGGTTAGTAAGCCTCCCCTAGAAAAAACAGCCTACTATGAAAAAACGAAAGAAAAGAAAAACAAACCCCTCTAAAGTTGACGAACCCCGCAAACGTTTTAAGGACCATGATCTGTGAATCTGCACCTGGAATTTTCGCACTCTTTATAGAGAGAAGGTGCAGTTTACGCATTGGCAGATGTACTTGAAAAGTACAAGGCCGACATTACTGCCATACAGGAAATACGATGGAACGGGAAAGGCATCACAACAACACCTAAAGGTGACGCACTGTATTATAGCTGCCATGACACAAAGCATGAGTTTGGTTGCGGATTTGTAGTTGGTCGGAGGTTAAAAAATCTGGTCTCCAGCTTCACCCCAGTGAATGAAAGACTTGCTGCAATTCGAATAAAAGCTAAATTCTTCAACATCAGCTTTATTTGCGCTCATGCTCCCACTGAAGAAAAGGATGAACAGACCAAAGATATATTTTACGAGCGCTTAGAAGAAACATATGACCGTTGCCCTGCCAATGACATTAAAATCATTCTAGGCGATTTTAATGCCAAAATTGGAAAGGAGAATATCTTTGGCCCAACAGTCGGGAAATTCAGTCTCCACAGTGAAACATCTGACAATGGTATGAGGCTAATAGATTTTGCAGCTGCAAAAACATGGTAGTTAGCAGTACCAGATTTAATCATCTCGATATTCATAAGGGCACCTGGCTGTCTCCTGATCAGAAAACAAGAAACCAAATTGATCATGTTGTGATAGATGGAAGACATTCATCGAGCGTTCCGAGGCGCAAACAGTGATTCGGACCACTACCTTGTTTGCAGCAAAGGTACGCACCCGCTTAAACGTAGCAAACAAAGTACGAACAGACACAACACGAAAGTTAGACATCGGTAAGCTGCAATCACAACAGATAGCCACAGCATATTCCACTCAACTAGCCCAATTGCTTAATCAAAGCACTCCTCCTCCCGATAACATATCAGCGCAATGGCAAAGCATTGCCCACTCCATGCAAACAGCCGCAAAATCCATACTTGGATACCAGAGACCTCCACCAAGGAATCCATGGTATGATCAGGAGTGTCGTGCTGCCACCGAAGAGAAAAATGCGGCATATAGGGCTACTTTTCAATCCGTAGCAACGCGTAGCGCACGAGAGAGATACAGGGAGAAAAGGAGAGAGGAGAAACGTCTTTTCCGCAGGAAAAAGAGAGAGATGGAAAAGAGTGAGTGTGAAAAAATCGAGATCAAGCATCAAACTGATGGCTTTGGTACAGGCACATCCTCCTGTAGAGACCAGCAAGGTAATTTGGTAACTAATACAGATAGTGTACTCAGGATATGGAAAGAACATTTTTCAAATCTGTTGGTATCCAATAGTAGCGAAGACGACGAAGATACCACAGTCCCAATCCCAGAAGATGGTATTGAATGTATATCACACGGCCAAGATGAGGTAAAGACAGCAATAAACCGGCTGAAGAATAATAAGGCAGCAGGAGCCGATGGCTTACCAGCCGAGCTGTTTAAAACCGGAGGCTCCATCTGGCAGGAAGAACGAGTACCCGACGATTGGAACCTGAGTATCCTGTGCCCCGTCCACAAGAAGGGAGATAAGACTGTATGCTCTAACTATAGGGGCATAAGTCTACTACCTATTGCCTACAAGATCGTGTCAGGGATATTGTGCGAACGACTAAAGCCTATGGTCAACGAGATAATTAGACCATACCAATGCGGCTTTAGACCTGGCAAGTCCACCATTGACCAGATATTTACCCTGCGGCAAATCCCGGAGAAGACCCAAGAGATGCAGATCGACACCTACCACCTTTTTGTCGATTATAAAGCAGCCTTCGACATCCCGCTACGTTCAAAGGTATTCCAAGGAATGCCTGAATTTGGTATCCCCGCAAAGCTCATCCGGGTTTGTAAAATGACTTTAACTGACACGAGGTCCTCAGTTAAAATTGGAAAGAACCTCACCGAAAAGTTTGGTACCAAAGGAGGTTTCAGACAAAGAGACAGCCTTTCGTGTGACCTCTTTAACATCCTGCTAGAAAAGGTTATACGAAAGGCAAACGTCAAAAGAAGTGGCACAATCTACACCAATAGTCACATGTTACTTGCTTATGCTGATGATAACTGATACCTTTATAAAGGTCGAAGGAGAATCTGCTAAAGTGGGTCTGGCGGTAAGCGGTGAGAAGACCAAGTTGATGGTGTCGACGCGCAATGCGTCCATTGAGCTCGGACCGACTGTGGAATTTGGTTCCTATAATATTGAGGTAGTTAAAGACTTCGTCTACCTCGGCACCTCCGTAAACACAACAAACGACATCAGTTGTGACATAAAAAGAAGAATTGTATTGGCCAACAGATGCTACTTTGGTTTAAGTAAGCAGTTTAAAAACAAAGCCACATCTCGTCAAACCAAAATAAGGCTCTACAAAACACTGATACTACCCGTGCTGATGTATGGCTCAGAAGCCTGGGTACTTGCGCAAGCAGACATGTCAGTGCTTGGTGTGTTTGAGAGAAAAAGTCTTCGAAAGATCTACGGACCAATCTGCGTTGACGGTGAATATCGATGTCGCATAAACCACGAGCTATATCTGCTGTACAACGACATCAATATTGTTAAACGTATCGAGATGCAGCGATTGCGTTGGCTAGGCCATATCATAAGAATGAGCGATGATGAACCCGCTAAAAAGGCGTATAAATACGGACCGCTTGGCGGTGCACGCAGAATTGGCAGGCCAAGGAATAGATGGCGCAAACAAGTGGATGATGAGATGAAAAGGCGCTGTATTCCAGAGTGCGAAGCAACAAATAGAGAGGAATGGAGATCTCTTCTTAGTTCGGCCTATAGAACAAATGTTCTGTAATGGGCCAGCTAAGTAAGTAAGGAAGTAATTTATTTGTTGTTGTCACCAATATTTCGCAATAGTTTACATTGCATCTTCAGGGTACATCTACAAAATGAACATATTATTTTATAGGGGAGTACACACCATCATTTAAAAGTGACAGTCAACGCACTTTTACCACACATTTAATAATCCGTTTCTGAAAATTTTGAGTCGATTTTTCCCAGTCCGTCCGTCTATCTGCCTGTCTGTATGGTTGCTGGCTGGAGCGCACTATAAGGATCAACTATTTGGTCCACATTTTGGATCTCGTAATATTTTGCCCATGATTAATTTAAGTGATATCGGTCCACTAATTTTGGGTATGACCAACTAAAATGGCTGGTGGGTGCGATAACTATAGAAAAGACTGACTATAAAAGTAAGATTCACTTCCAAAATAGACTATGTCGATCCATTTCTTCATGTACCTTTAATCCAAATCAAATTTTTTATTAAAGCGTAGGTATTTATTCAGAAAATGTTTCGATATTTTCATCTGCAAGTTCATGGGTCCAAAAAGCAACAAAATTCTGAAAATTTTCCGAATACATAATTTTTGGGGAAAAGTTTTTGGTTGTGTGGGCGGTATTCGATCTGTCGATAGATTAAAGTTTCAATTCAAGTTATGACAAATTTAAAACGCCTTTGGGCATGAGTAATTAATCGCTTTGGGGAGAGTCCTTGTTGATTAGTGAAATTTGCTCAAAACTATGTAACTTTTGAAGTCATATATTTAATTTTAGAAATCTTTCAATTCTATTTGCCATAAATAGCAACTTTGCTGGACACCGCAAAGTTTTTGATGTCATCGCGTCCATAAAATTCTGCAAGCAGGAACAGCAATCATTGGGGCACCAGATGAAGTTTTTTCGTCTTGCTGTTCACCACTATTGGCTTCTGAGATTGGTTGGTTCATCAAAGCCCAAGCATGCGTTTTGGAGACTCAAGTAAAGAGAAAAATAAAATAAGATACCTTGGAGGATTACTTCATACGAAATACCATTGAACGGTTTTTAAGATAGACCCTCTTATCGGAATGTGGGTAATAGGTTGTTGTGGGCAAATATTTGTTGAATTAAAACTGTTAAAAAAAAGTCATAATTTTCGGACCGAACTGTTTATAGCGTCCACCACATTGAAACCCTGTATAATTCTATTCGACATGTTCGCGAGTTCGGATGATCTCCAACCACAAATAATGTCAAAATCCACATTACTTACTTACTTACTTAGCTGGTCCATTACAAAACATTTGTTCTATAGGCCGAACTAAGAAAAGATCTCCAATTCTCTCTATTTGTTGCTTCGCTTTCTGGAATACCGCGCCTTTTCATCTTATCATCCACTTGTTTGCGCCATCTATTCCTTGGCCTGCCAATTCTGCGTGCACCGCCAAGCGGTCCGTGTTTATACACCTTTTTAGCGGGGTCATCATCGCTCATTCTTATGATATGGCCCAGCCAACGCAATCGCTGCATCTCGATACGTTTAACAATATTGATGTCGTTGTACAGCAGATATAGCTCGTGGTTCATGCGACGTCGATATTCAACGCAGATTGGTCCGTAGATCTTTCGAAGAATTTTTCTCACAAACACACCAAGCACTGCCATGTCTTCTTGCGCAAGTACCCAGGCTTCGGAGCCATACATCAGCACGGGTAGTATCAGTGTTTTGTAGAGCCTTTTTTTTTTTTGTTTGACGAGATGTGGCTTTGTTTTTAAACTGCTTACTTAAACCAAAGTAGCATCTGTTGGCCAATACAATTCTTCTTTTTATTTCACAACTGATGTCGTTTGTTGTGTTTACGGAGGTGCCGAGGTAGACGAAGTCTTTTACTACCTCAATATTATAGGAACCAACTTCCACAGTCGGTCCGAGCTCAATGGACGCATTGCGCGTCGACACCATCAACTTGGTCTTCTCACCGTTTACCGCCAGACCCACTTTAGCAGATTCTCCTTCGACCTTCATAAAGGTATCAGTTACTTCTTTTACTGATCGGCCCATGATGTCTATATCATCAGCATAAGCCACTTCTTTTGACGTTTGCCTCTCGTATAGCCTTTTCTAGCAGGATGTTAAAGAGAAAGAGAAAGGCTGTCTCCTTGTCTGAAACCTCTTTTGGTACCAAACTCTTCGGAGAGGTTCTTTCCTATTTTAACTGAGGACCTCGTGTCAGTTAAAGTCATTTTGCAAAGCCGGATGAGCTTTGCGGGGATACCAAATTCAGACATGGCTTGGAATACCTTTGAACGCAGCGGGCTGTCGAAGGCTGCTTTATAATCGACAAAAAGGTGGTAGGTGTCGATCTGCATCTCTTGGGTCTTCTCCAGGATTTGCCGCAGGGTAAATATCTGGTCAATGGTGGACTTGCCAGGTCTAAAGCCGCATTGGTATGGTCCAATTATCTCGTTGACCATAGGCTTTAGTCGTTCGCACAATATCCCTGACACGATCTTGTAGGCAATAGGGAGTAGACTTATGCCCCTATAGTTAGAGCATACAGTCTTATCTCCCTTCTTGTGGACGGGGCACAGGATACTCAGGTTCCAATCGTCGGGTACTCGTTCTTCCTGCCAGATGGTGCTAACTAGCTGATGAATACACCTGATCAGCGTGTCGCCTCCGGTTTTGAACAGCTCGGCTGGTAAGCCATCGGCGCCTACTGCCTTATTATTCTTCAGCCGATTTATTGCTGTCTTTACCTCATCTTGGCTGGGTGGTATACATTCAATACCATCTTCTGGGATTGGGACTGTGGTATCTTCGTCGTCTTCGCTGCTATTGGATACCAACAGTTTTGAAAAATGTTCTTTCCATATCCTGAGTACACTATCTGTATCAGTTACCAAATTACCTTGCTGGTCTCTACAGGAGGATGCGCCTGTACCAAAGCCATCAGTTTGATGCTTGACTCTTTGGTAGAATTTTCGGACTTCATTCTGGCTCCAGTATATCTCGATTTTTTCCATCCATCCCGCTTTTCCATCTCTCTCTTTTTCCTGCGGAACAGACGTTTCTCCTCTCTCCTTTTCTCCCTGTATCTCTCTCGTGCGCTACGCGTTGCTACGGATTGTAAAGTAGCCCTATATGCCGCATTTTTCTCTTCGGTGGCAGCACGACACTCCTGATCATACCATGGATTCCTTGGTGGAGGCCTCTGGTATCCAAGTATGGACTTTGCGGCTGTTTGCATGGAGTGGGCAATGCTTTGTCATTGCGCTGATATGTTATCGGGATGAGGAGTGCTTTGATTAAGCAATTGGGCTAGTTGAGTGGAATATGCTGTGGCTATCTGTTGTGATTGCAGCTTACCGATGTCTAACTTTCGCGTTGTGTCTGTTCGTACTTTGTTTGCTACGTTTAAGCGGGTGCGTACCTTTGCTGCAACAAGGTAGTGGTCCGAATCAATGTTTGCGCCTCGGAACGATCGTACATCCAACACGATCGATGAATGTCTTCCATCTATCACAACATGATCAATTTGATTTCTTGTTTTCTGATCTGGAGACAGCCAAGTGACCTTATGAATATCGAGATGATTAAATCTGGTACTGCTAACTACCATGTTTTTTGCAGCTTCAAAGTCTATCAGCCTCATACCATTGTCAGATGTTTCACTGTGGAGGCTGAATTTCCCGACTGTTGGGCCAAAGATATTCTCCTTTCCAATTTTGGCATTAAAATCGCCTAGAATGATTTTAATGTCATGGGCAGGGCAACTGTCATATGTTTCTTCTAAGCGCTCGTAAAATATATCTTTGGTCTGTTCGTCCTTTTCTTCAGTGGGAGCATGAGCGCAAATAAAGCTGATGTTGAAGAATTTAGCTTTTATTCGAATTGCAGCAAGTCTTTCATTCACTGGAGTGAAGCTGGATACCAGATGTTTTAGTCTCCGACTAACTACAAATCCGCAACCAAACTCATGCTTTACGTCATGGCAGCTATAATACAGTGCTTCACCTTTAGGTGTTGTTGTGACGCCTTTCCCAATCCATCATATTTCCTGTATGGCAGTAATATCGGCCTTGTACTTTTCAAGTACGTCTGCCAATGCGAAGACTGCACCTTCTTTATAAAGAGTGCGAACATTCCAGGTGCAGATTCGCAGATCATGGTCCTTAAAACGTTTGCGGGGTTCGTCAACTTCAGAGGGGGTTGTTTTTCTTTTCTTTCGTTTTTTCATAGTATGCTGTTTTTTCTAGGGGAGGGTTACTAACCCGACGCCCAAACCCAAGTTTTTAACGTTCTTATGGGAGAACGCGCGGCACATGTTAGCTCACTACCTTTAACGGGTGTTAAAGGCAGTTCCCCAGGTGACACCACGGGGAGGTCAGTGTCCACTTGAGATGAAAGAGGGACCAAGATAAATCCTGGGCTTTGCCATGTTAAAACCGGTCAGGACCGTTGCTTGGTATCTTCCATCCCCTACGTCACCAAAATCCACATTACACCTATTTTCTTCAATATTAGCCAATTACAGCTAATATTCCTATAAATTAGGCTAACATATTTGCAATACTGAAAATCTTGCGACAGCGAAAACGTGTATCTATTTTGAGAATTTAAACCCTAAATGTCAAATAGGAGCAAATGTGATTGGAAAATTCTAGTACATACCAAAACGTAATCCTATACGGCTTTTTTTTTTGTGTATTGTTGGAGAATTTGTTTAAAAACATCAAAATACCGAAAACCGGGCGGATCTTTTGAATGACAACTAAATATCCAAAGACTAAATTTGTATCGTGTCTCTATTTAAATTAAATACGGCGTATACATATTTTACAAAAAAAAAAAAAAATCAACTAACAACCATTAAAATAACTTTACGTAAAACTACACCACATTTAAAATTTCCATGATAGGTATTAAATCGCGAAAATGGCACCCGAACCCACTGTGCAATTTTTTTATATTTCTTATTAGATAGATAATACAAAAAAAAAACAACAAAATATTTTTTCTTGTTCAATGCGGAACCATTAGTCGAAAAAAATTTAATATATAATATACTGAAATGTTTTGCTGAGGAGTAAAAAATAAATGAAATGAAAAATCACTTTTTGCAAAAGTGTCCGATTTCACTCAGAATTCCCCATATACATATACTTTATAGGGACTCCGACTAATATTTCGATGTGTTACAAACGGAATGACAATTTTAAATATACCCTCCATATTATGGTGGATGGTATCAAAATGGAACTCGCGTGACCAAGCATGTGACATGTACATACAAATTTTAAACAATGCCCCTCCAATTATGTCCATGCTCATCGATTTATTGTACAAACTCATAAAATTTATTATCTCAATAATTTATCATTATTTAATATGGCAAAGAGTTGCATACCAAAATAAACATTGTTTAACACCGTCATCCATTTGAAATAGATTCGAGAAAAAGAAAAAATCATAGAACAAAGTTCTAACAAAATTCTTCTCACGTTTACTAATGAAATCAAACGAAAAAAAGAATCATTTGAAGAAGTCTTCAAATAATGAAAAAACAACAACAAATTTTGAAGAAGAAAGAATTGAGAAACCCCCCCAAAAAAAGTAGAAACATTTTTATGCATTCTTAGACAAAGTGTCAATGATCTCGCCAACAACACTGCCAACACTACCCTACAACAACATTAACACCGCTGGCAATAGCAACAGCCACAATAGCCGCATAATAACCACCATTGTCGGCTGGTCGGACGACTGACTGGATGGCAAGAATAGAACTCCAAAAAAAATCAAAACCATAAACATAGATCACATTTGTACATTTACACTGCCCTCCCCCCGTAAAAAAAAGAATTTAGACAAAATGACGATTGGTCTTTCTACGCAAAGGCAGATATGACGAAAAGTTCAGTAACCCTTTTTTTGTCTTTCAGCAGCAGCAACAGAAAAAAATTCTAACAATAATTCATCATCAAAAGCTGGAAGAGAACGAACCCGCAAAACTGACAATAATTTGTTTCTTGTGATTGGTAATATGTCAGATGGATAATGACATTCATATTATGATATTGAGAGGATATTGAGTGTTATGTGCAAATTGAAATCATGATGTATTTACCGACTAATGGGTTACTTCAGTCAATTTTGCCAGAGCAGGAGTAGCTGCTATCATTATAGTATTTAGGACCATGCCAAAATCATGGATGTTAGGACTCTTATGTTAGATATATTCACTGGAGAATAGCCGTATACTATCCCCGCATTTTCACATACAATATCAGGAACCTATGACTTATCTTGATGACGTTATTTTAGTTTATAGTACTAAAATAAGTAATTTTTCAAAGTCCGATCTGGGGTAGATATTTCAAAAACAGTTTCGATCGAGCACACATAATCTTCTGAAACAATTTATTATGAAAAACATCAATAAAATATATATTTTTTTGACCGCAGATAACGAAAATGTAAATAAAAACGGTAAAATATGGTCCTAAATCATATATAAAATGCGAAAGCTTCTGGAGATGTTAAATATTATAGCTACAAATTTCTTTTGTTCAAGTACTCATAACGAAATTTGATTTGAAACATTTCTTCTTTTGACACAATCCCCAAAAAGTGAAATATTTTAGGAGATTTTGGCTCAGTATAGAAAAAATTTTAATTAAGAGTCTAAAAGTTTAACAAATAATTTCTACCTATAATATCTAATTTAGTAACGACATTTTCTGAACAAAGTATTTTACTTAGATATCTAGTTTGGTCTGGGACTTACAGTGAAATTTTGTGTAGAATATTTCTTCTTTCAACACCTTTCGTCTAAAACAAAATTTGATGTTTACTTTCATGCATCAACTCGATAAAAGAACAAAACAAATTTATTCAAAAAATATTTGGGTGTTTTCTTGGCAAACTTGATGTATATATTTTCTTGATATATATTGTAAATATATATTTCATTTATTCGGCGACTTATATTGAAATTTGATGGAGAATATTTTTGTCTTTGACGTCTTCTATTTAGAATGAAGATCTGTGGCACAAAACTTAATAAACTCGGATAAAGTACAACATTAACCCTAAAACGTGATTTTACTTTTGGCAGATTCCTGGCGTTTAGGTTTTCGGAGACCTATAGTAAAATTTTATGAAAAATAATTTTGTAGAATATTTTGATCTGATACGATCACATTTTAAGGGAGTTTTTAACCGTTTTTGAAAAAAGGAACCAAAAAGAGCCGTTTAGTGAATCGCATGAGGTTTAATTTTTCTCATAAAAAGATTCCCCGCACTGTTGTCAGTAATATTGCCAAGGACACTTTATAGCCAAAATGCACAGATTCCAAGGAATGGGCGGAACTTGCCACGCCTATTTAGGTTACTTCTCGACGTAAACTTTCAAAACGCCGATACACGTGTCTTCTTTTTATACCCTCAGCATTTATGCTAACGAGGGTATATACACTTTCATACAGGCAAAATGTGCCTCTTCGAAATAAAGGTTTTAGACCCCAAGTATGTTTGGACGAAGTGTGTTTCAGACAATTTGGAGTCGATTGAGCAAAGTCCGTCCGTCTGTCTGGCTGGAGCGCACGATAACTCTTGAACGGATCAACCGATTCGATCCAAAAACTGACTTTCGTAATATTTTGTCCAAACTTAGTTTAAGTTCGAAGATGGGCTATATCGGTTCACTCCTTCCGGTACCTACCCCACAAAAGTTCGAAAATATTCGAAAAATTTGTCACACGATAACTCTTGAAGGAAGTAACTGATTTGATCCATACTTTGCACATCGTGAAATTTCTATCAGACTTAGATGAGGTTATAATATGGACTAAATCGGTCCACTCCTTCGGGTACCTTCCACACAATATTTCGGATAAGTTCAGATTAGGACCTCCCCTCGAATCGCTTTGGTTTTTGTTGCAGCAACTTGTATTCACTGCCCCCCATACGACGGTACAAGTTTCATTAGGGGCAAGCCCATACTTCCTGAGAAAATAACCTAAAAAATGCAAAAAGCCCCTATGACACCGTGTGTAGTAGTTGGAGCGCAAGATAACTCTCGAACGGATCTGTCGATTCGGTCCAAAATTTGGCTTTTGTAATATTTTGTACAAACATAGTTTAAGTTCGAAGATAAGCCATATCGGTCCACTCCTTCAGGTATCTCCCCCACAAAAGTTGAAAAATTTTCGGAAAAATTGTGCGGACGATAACTCTTGAAGGGAGTGACAGATGTAATCCATACTTTGCAAATCCTAATATATCTACCAGATATAGATCAGGCTCGAATATGGACTATATTTGTCCACTCCTTCGGGTACCTCCCACACAAAATTTCGGTTAAGTTCACTTTAAGACCTGCTCTCGAATCAACCTCCACTACGATGGTAAAAGTTTTTTCAGGGGCAAGTCCAGATTTCATGGGAAAACAGCCCGAAATGTGTAAAAACCCCTATGTCACCTTATGTGGCGGTCGGAGAGCACGATAACTCTCGAACTGTTCAACCGATTTGGTCTTCGTCATATTTTATCCAAACTTAGTTTCCTGAGGCAATGCAGGTCCACAACATCGTGTACTTCTCCCCAATATTTAAAAATGTCACTAAAATGCTTGGGCGACATCACTTGAATGGGGCAACCACTTTGGTGCAAACTTTGGATCCGTTAATATTTTGTTAAAATTTAGTTAACTTCTAAAATGGCCCATATCGGTCCTCTCTAATGGTACCTCCCCCACAAAAGTTCAACAATTGTGTTTTAGTGCAGTTGATTCCTAATACACATTTTTGTCGGCAAGTTCAAATGTCCAAAAAGGGCCACAAAATTCTGAAAAGACCCTAAATACATTCGATCTGTCCATAGGTGAAAGTTTCACTTCACATTTGCTTTTTTTACTTGTTTTGTTCCTCTTTCCTAATCTGTGCGGGGTTTCTTGTAATTTTAAAAAAAGTTCAATTTTGTTATACATTGATATCTGCGACAAACAGAGATGTAGGAACAAGGTTCTCAAGTCCCTGGTCGGAAGCACTTGGGGTGCAGAGAGAGAAACATCGTTACCACATATATGTAACACGATAGGTCGGTCTGTGGTAAGCTTTAATGCGTCCATGTGGTCAGCAAATATAAGTGCAACGCGATGGACAAATATTCAGATCTGTCAGAATGCCGCCCTAAGAACTGCAACAGTGTGCCTCCTCATGTCATCAGTAGACCATCTACCTGGGGAGACGAAGTTTCTTGAAGTACGGCAACACAATGGTATTCTCTTGTTGTAGTTCCTGCTTGGTTGTTACCGTAAGATTCATCCCAATCACCTTATAGTGAACAAGACTCCCCCTCCTAGGCATGTCAGGAGGGATCTTCATGATTTAGAGATGTTCAACGATATAAGAGAGATCCTCTAGATCTAGCAGGCTTGGGTAGCATTCACACCGATATTGTCGAAGATGCAATAAACAACAATAGTCTGAATTCGGAAGCACTTGGGGTGCAGACATAGAAATCTGATTAACCACAATATGTCGGTCTGTGGTAAGGCATGATGCGCCAATGTAGTGCGAGAATATAAGTGCAACGCGATGGACAAATGTTCAGATCTGTCAGAATGCCGCCCAGAAAACTGCAACAGGGTGTCTCCTCATGTCATTAGCAGACCATCTGCTTGAGGAGACGAAGTTTCTTCAGGTGCGGCAGCATAATGGCATTCTCTCGTTGTAGTACTTGCTCGGATATTACGGTAAGAGTCATCACAATCACCTTATGGTGGACAAGACCGCCCACCTAGGCATATCGTGATTAAGAGAAGTCCAACGATTTCAAAGGGAGATCCTCTATATCTAGCAGATTTGGATAGCATTCACACAGATACCACAAACAACTATAGTTTGAATGCGGTCGTCGGAGTACATGCCCCATCTATCGCAGGTGAAGAATGTCAGCTGCCACGACAAACCAGAGTAGTTTTGGCTCAACTACGTTCGGGATGGTAAAGCCGTATAAGTTCGCATATGGCACGAATGATGACACCATGCAAGAAATCTTTTAAACTGTAGTTAAAACCAATCGATCATGTTATTAAAAGAAGAAGATCAAAAACATCGGAAAATGAAATCAGCAGTATCCGAAAATGACCTTAAATGGATTAGAGTTTAACTTTTACGGGTGATGCATCTGAAGGAATGGAGCAGAATCTCTAGCACTAACTTCGATTACAATTTAAAAGAAACAATCCTCGAACAGACTTTAAACTGCACTTAAGCGAAATGTTTAAATTTGTGTGAGGGAGGTACCCGTTGTTGTTGGCTGACATTAAACCGTTGGAACATGGAACTTGATGTTCGAACTTTCGTCCAATTCGTCCAAATTGGATATTCAATTCGTAAGTTATCTTCAGCATCTGTATCTTCATCATTCATTTTAGTTGGGATAGACAGGATTGTTTAGATCTTTTAGATCATTTTCTCAGGAAGTATAGACTTGCTTCGAAATAAAATTGTACCGTTGTAGAAGGGCCCGCAAGGACAACCTGCTGGAACAAATTGCAAAGCGAATCGGGACATGTCCTTAAATTGCACTTTTTCGAAAAAAGTTGAAATTTTGAGTGTGAGGTGCCCGCAAGATTGGTTCATTCTTTTGGTCATTCCCATTGTGAGTTATCTTGCATACCATTTTTACGAATAGGGCTATCTTTGAACACGATGTAAGTTTTGATAAACAATTATTTGGTGCATATTTTGAACAAATTCGGTTGATCCATTCGAGATCTATCGTGCGCATCAGCTACACAGACGGAGGGACAGGGACAAGAATGAGGCTGACCGATTTTACAGCAGCGAGACATGTGGTAGTGTAGCACCGCGACGTACATAAGACCACGTGGATGTACCTACAGATACGCACTCTTCTCGTCAAACACATGTAGAGAGACTGCAACCACAACAGACCACGAAAGCCTACTGCGCTTAACTTACCCACATGCCGGCACTTATTGTCCCTATAATGAAAGTGGAAAGGAATAATGCACTCTCTTCAAACTGCCTCAAAATCTATACTTGGGTATCACAAACCACATAAAAATCCATGGTACGATCAGGAATATCGTAAGGCTACAGAAGAGATAAACATGGCATTCAGAGCAACCTTGGAGTCGGTAGCAACACGAAGCTCCAAGCGAAAATATCGGGAGAAGCAGAGAAGAGTATTTTCGAAAAAAAAAATCTAAAAACAGGAAAAACGTAAGCGTGAGAAACTCGACATATTCATGAGTCAGAATGAAGTCCGCAAATTACACTAGAGTGTAAAACACCACTAGAAGGAGCTTTTTATCAAGCTTTTGGTGTCGAATATGGGCTGCGATGATGATGCCCCAGAACTAATACCAAACAATGGCATTGAGTGTTTACCACCTAGCCAAAGTGAGGTCATGGTCAGCAATTAATCCCCTAAAAAACAATAAGGTAGCAGGGGCTGATGGGCTGCCTGCCGAACTGTTCAAGACCGGTGGCGACATACTGATAAGAAATATGTATCAGTTGATTAGCAAAATTTGACTGGAGAAATGCATACCCAAGGATTAGAACATCAGTTTGCTATGTCAAGACCGTTTGTGCCAACTACAAAGGAATAAGTGTCCTACGCATCGCATGTAAAGAACTGTGTTTTGAAAACCTATGGTAGGGTCCATTGTAGAACTATACAAGGAAACAGCAATAACTATCTGACTGAACTGGGCTGTAAGTTAGTATCAAATTGTACCCTCAGACTTTTGGCTATAACCTTCACTTTGATACAACCAAAAATGTGAACGAAATCTGTCCGTCCGTCTGTCGGACGAAGGGAGAGACTGATTTGGTCCGAACGTTGTACACCGTATTATTTCTTACAGCATCGAATTATGTCCGAATATTGACTACAACGGACCAATCTTTCGGGTACCTCCCACACTAAGTTTTACATTATTACACCGGAGGAGCAGAAAATTGGTACTTAGTCTTCTTTGGGGCCACAAAACTTTTCCCTAAAAATGTACCAGTTCAGGTCCATATTTTTATATAGGTCCCATAGAATGGTACCGTCCATCAACATACCACCGACATGTCTCAAAATTGGTATTTAGTCTTACCCTCTAAATTTATCAGTACAGGTTTACGTTAGGATATAACCCCCAGAACTATACCGCCCAATATTCAGCATTTTCAAGGTATTTGGCTCATTATTACCCCGAAATGGCTGAAAATTGATATTTAGTCTTCTTTGGGTCCACAACACTTTCCCTAAAATCGCAAGTGCAGGTTCAAGTTTTGATATAGACCCCATAGAACGGTACCGTTCGATTTTCAGTATTTTGGACGTACGCCCGATTTTTGGTATTTTGAGGTTACAAAACATTGCCGCTGTGAATTCTCGTCACAGGCCCACTTTCTGATATAACCTTTTAAAAGTTTTAGCCGAATTATTCAACTGAAATATCTGTTGTTCTTCCTTTTTATACCCTCAGCATTTATGCTAACGAGGGTATATAAACTTTCATACGGGCAAAATGTGCCTCATCGAAATAATGGTTTTAGACCCCAAGTATGTTTGGACGAAATGTGTTTCAGACAATTTGCAGTCGATTGAGCAATGTCCGTCCGTCTGTCTGTCTGTCTGGCTGGAGCGCACGATAACTCTCGAACGGATGAACCGATTCGGTTCAAATTTTGGTTTTCGTAATATTTTGCCCAAACTTAGTTTAAGTTCGAAGATGGGCTATATCGGCCCACTCCTTCCGGTACCTCCCCCACAAAAGTTCGAAAATGTTCGGAAAATTTGTGTGCACGATAACTCTTGAAGGGAGTAACCGATTTGGTCCATACTTTGCCCATCGTGAAATGTGTACCATACTTGGATAAGGTTTCAATACGGACCCAATCGGTATACTCCTTCGGGTACCTCCAACACAAAATTTCGGAAAAGTTCAGTTTAGGGCCATCTCTCGAATGGCTCTGATTTTTGTTTTAGCAACTTGTATTCACTGCCCCCCATACGACGGTACAAGTTTCATCAGGGGCAAGTCCATACTTCCTGAGAAAATAGCCTGAAAGTTGCAAAAAAAAAACTCCTATGACACCGTGTGAGGTGTTTGGGGCGCAAGATAACTCTCGAACGGATCTGCCGATTCGGTCCAAAATTTGGCCTTAGTAGTATTTTGTCCAAACATAGTTTATGTTCGAAGATAAGCCATATCGGTCCACTCCTTTAGGTACCTCCCCGACAAAAGTTCAAAAATGTTCTGAAAATTTTTTCGTACGGTAACTCTTGAAGGGAGTGGCCGAATTGGTCCATACTTTACACATCCTAATATTTCTACCAGATATAGATCAGGTTCAAATATAGACTATATTTGTCCACTCCATCCGGTACATCCCATACAAAGTTTCGGATAAGACCTGATATCGTTGAAGCAACTTGCATTCGCTGCCTCAATTACGATGGTAAAAGTTTTTTTCAGAGGAAAGTCCATACTTCTTGAGCAAACAGCCCGAAGTGTGTAAGAGCCCCCTATGGCACCATATGTAGTGGCTGGAGATCCACTTCCATAATGGTCAATGTCGATCCATTCCTTTTAGTATCTCCTCCGCAAAACTTTTGATCTTTTATCCTAATCAACATTTTTTTTAAACCCCCTAAATACATACGTTTTTGGGAAAAAATTGTTTCAATATACACAGGCTGAGGCAAAGCCGACTGATACTTTTTTACTTGTTGCTTAGTTTTTGACAACAGGTTGGAAGGTAAACGCCCCATGTGCAGTTTTTTTTAAGAATTCTTCTACTGAAGTGTAACTTGGTATTTCGGATTCTGAATGATAGCAAACATAGTTCTCCCATTGGTATTAAACCTTGTTTGAACAATTGATATTCTTCAGTTAGAATATTTGACATCTCCTAGAAATAAGCCTTGACATTGCAGAAGAGTTAGTACTTTCTTAAGCGATACGAAATTTTTTTTTCAATTATTTTACTTCAATTTAACTCGTAATGGAGGGTATAGAAAATTCGGCCCAGCCAAACATAACGCCGTTCTTACTTGTGTTTTTTTTAATGAATTTTTTGCGATCCCAAACATTTTTGCAAGAAATCTACTTTCTGCGAGAATTTATCCATATAGTGGAATGATATGGGAATATTCAAATTGAAAACTAATTTTCATGCATGTTTTTAAAATATTCAAACAAATGTGAAAAATATTAGTTTTTTTTTTTAAAAAAAAAGAAGAAAAATCCTTTGACCGCGATTTATTTTAAAATCCCTACAACGATTTTTTCTTGTTTTTGGATTTTTCTTGTCTATGAACATTGCTGTCTCAGAATCCGCAAAAACTTTCCAGGTGTAAGCGGTTTTCATTTAATGTTAGTTAAGGTGCACCCTTCATGTCATTGTTTTATAAGGAGTCGATACAGTCCCAATTTCAACTTCTATATCTCAAAAATGGTAAAACCTACGAAAATAACATTAAGGTCAATCTTGTAGAGAATTTTCACTGCTATAAGATTTGCTCTAATCCCATTTCGATAGGGCTTGCGGTTTCCGAGCAAGATCGTGAAAACATAATAAAGGCCTAAAAATTTGAACTTTGACCGCGATTTATTTGAAAATCCCTCCGACGATTTTTTTCGTTTTTTGATTTTTCTCATCTATGAACATTGTGGTTTCAGAATCCGCAAAAACTTCCCAGGTGTAAGCACCTTTCATTTAAAATTAATTAAGGCGCACCGTGAACTTGTATCTCAAATATTATGAACTCTCTCTATTGGTTAATATACATTGTGTCAAAATTGCATATAAAATCTGCTAAAATAACCTTTAAAATAGTTTTACGTAACGCTACACAACATTTTTAACTTTCATGGTTTTTGATCTCCGGTTTTGGTCCCCCGAAATGAAATCCTGCGAACTTCCCTGCCGTGTATTGTTTTACCAGGGGAAATCTGCAAATTACTATGGAAATTAAGATCGCTCAGCGCATAAAGGTTAATGTTAACCGATTGCCCTAAAATTTCATATTCTAAGATTTTTAATCAAATAGAAAAAAATTTACACATTTAAACAAGTTTTATATTTCCAATGAATAATCGTGGTGCAGAGGTCTGTCTCCACTTGTGATGAAAGAGTGACCAAAATAAGTCCTGTACGTTACCGTGATAAATCCAATACATCTTCCCAATACATCTTCCAATACATCTTCCAATACATCTTCCCATACATCTGCGCCAAAGCACAATTATGATTTAAGCATATTAAAATTTTAACAAACCTTAAGAAATTAAATCAAACCCGTTAAATTGCAAGAATTACGTGGACATAATTAAATAATTTGTACAACGGTTTTCATGTGATTTACTTCTTTTTCATTAGAAACCAAAACCCACCAACATACAAATTCCCTTATCTAGCCAAAAGAACAACAAACATTTCTTCAACACAGTAGCATCGAATTTATAGTTTAACAAATTAATTATGGGTACCTAGCAACAATGTATCAAAGATACAAAAAAGAGAAGAAGAAAAGGTTCATTGACTTCTTAACAGCCGTGACCCAACAAACAATTAGCAGAAAAAAACTTAAAATTTCACCATATCACGATTTAGCTATGACTGGTATGACAGCAAAAGGCAGGCCAGTCCAGCCAGCATGCTTAGCCGAAGATACCGTATCGTATAAAAATAGTAACAAACAAAAAAATGCCGATGATTAGTGAGCGCGGGAAGACCAGCTGAGAAGACATGAAGAAGAAAGCCGAAAAGGTGTGAAAATCACGTTCAAAACGTCAAACAAAATGACAGTGCGATTTTTTGGTTTTTTAAACATCCATCCCAAATGTATCATTCCGCTCATTGTTAGTCAGTCGTCATTCATTACTGGCTCGCTCACTTGACAAGCAAATCGAGAAAAAAAGACATTGAAATACCAATGAATTGCTTGTAATTGAGTCGTATAAATAGGGAAGGCAGAACAAAGTGGAAAAAATCCTGAATCATTATAATCAAATCTTAATTAATAGTATCGCCGTAGTTAAGCGTCTTTCTTTACTAGTTGGCACATTATGCTGGGGTATCAATGTTGCTCTGCTTTGTTGTTAATAGTTAATGGACTTTTTTCAGAAGGAATGAATGAAAAAATGGAGTTTAATAGGGTCTAGGCCATAGTGTTATATTAAATTGTAATATATTATGTTCGGAAGTACTACTACTCCACAGAACTAATTTGTCAAAAGTGTTTCGATAAAATGTGTGGGGAATTCTGGGTGAAATCGGACAATTTTTCAAAACGTGGTTTTTGATTTCCTTTATTTTTTGCAGCGGAGCATCATCAACCTCAGCAAAAAAATCTGACCAAACATGCCCATATAAAAGAAATAAACGAATCGTTACAACCAATTGGTCAAAAACAGGCAAATTGCATTTCAGTATATTTTCTTATTTGTTTGCATTTGACTAACGGTTCCAGAGATATCGTTTCTTTAAAAAGCCAAATTCTTTAAAAACTATATGTAAAGAAATACTCATAACTTCTTTAATATTAGTCCAAATATAAAACATCTAATAACAAGTAAAAAAACGTTAAGTTCGGCCGGGCCGAACTTTTCATACCCTCCACCATAAAATATTCTGAACTAAAATGGAATAATTAGTTTTCATTCCTGTCCCCAACTTTAAGTGGGTACGTTAAAATGTCAGATAATGTACATAAAATGCTTCATTCGAGAGGCCCTTTTTCATGGGCTAGAAATTGGGAGGTTCCGTTATATAGGGGTTATAATAAAACATGGACCTATGTTGACAGTTTTTGATGGGAGCCTTTAATGTCAAATAACTCCTAATTCGGTTAAAATTGTAGCTAGAATCCTCAAAATACCAAAAATCGGTAAATAACGTGGGAGCTTCAAATGTCATTAACAGCTAGGTCGGAGGTATATGGCCTATACGAAAATATGAACGTAAATGGACAATTTTTGTTGGCTTTTAAATTTCAAATTACAGAAAGTTCGTCCAAAAATAAAGCTAAGGTACGGAAAATCGGGAGGTTTGTTTTGGGGCTATACCAAAATATGGACCTACGTTCGGTTAAACATTTTAAGTAAAATCCTCAAAGTACCGAAAATCGGGAAGTATCGTTATATTGGGGCTATGTTGAAAATTGTTGATGCAGATGTGTGGTGACCACTACAGCCTTCAAATGTCAAATTACAGTTAGTTCGGTTAAAAATTGTAGCTAAAATTGCCAATTACTGAAAATTGGAAGGTACCGTTATATGGGAGCTATATCCGAACATGGACCTATGTTGACAATTTTTTATGGAGAGGTGTTGTGACCACTAAGTCCAATTACTGCTAGTTCGGTTTAATATTGTAGCTAAAATCATCAAATTACTAAAAATCGGGAGAAACTTTTATATGGGAGCTTTTTAAATACATCGACCTTTCTTGACAATTTTTGGTGGACAGGTGTGGTGACCCCTAAGAATTTCAAATATCAAATGTTCAAATTACAGCTAATTCGGTTAAAATCTCAAAATACCGAAAATCGGTAGGTACCGTTATATGGGGCTATACCATAACATGGACCTACGTTCATAATTATTTCGAACATAAGTTTTTTGGTCACTAAGAACCCTAAATATCAAATTATAGCTAATTCGGTCTAGAAATGTGAATTTAAACGTCAAAATACCTGAAATATTACGGTAACGTTATGTGGGGGCTATTCCAAAACATGGACCTTTGTCCACTAGTTATATAATTAAGTTACATTTAAGAACCCTAAACGTCAATTTATAGCTAAATCGGTCTGAAAATGTAACTAAAAACGTCAAAATGCCATAAATCGGGGGTACCGTTATATGGGGGCTATACCAAAACGTGGACCTATGTCCACAACTTTTGTTATATAAGTTTATTTACACTTAAGAACCCTAAATGTCAAATTATAGCTTAATCGACCTGAAAATGTAGCTAAAAACGTCAAAATACAGTAAATCGGGGGGCACCGTTATATGGGGGCTATACCAAAACGTGGACCTATGTCCGCAAGTTTTGTTATATAAGTTTATTGACATTTAAGAACCCTAAATGTCAATTTATAGCTAAATCGGTCTGCAAATGTAGCTAAAAACGTCAAAATACCGTAAATCGGGGGTACCGTTATATGGGGGCTATACCAAAACGTGGACCTATGTCCACAACATTTCTTATATAAGTTTATTGACACGCAAGAGCCCTAACTTTCAAATTATAGCTAAATCGGTCTGAAAATGTAGCTAACAACGTAAAAATGCCGTAAATCGGGGGGTACCGTTATATGGGGGCTATACCAAAACGTGGACTTATGTCCACAACTTTTTTATATAAGTTTATTGACACTTAAGAACCCTAAATGTCAAATTATAGCTAAATCGGTCTGAAAATGTAGCTAAAAATGGCAAAATACCGTAAATCGGGGGGTACCGTTATATGGGGGCTATACCAAAACGTGGACCTATGTCCACAACTTTTGTTATATAAGTTTATTGACACTTAGGAACCCTAAATGTCAAATTATAACTAAATCGGTCTGAAAATGTAGCTAAGAACGGCAAAATACCGTAAATCGGGGGGTACAGTTATATGGGGGCTATACCAAAACGTGGACCTATGTCCACAACTTTTGTTCTATAAGTTTATTAACACTTAAGAACCCTAAATGTCAAATTCGAGCTACATCGGTCTGAAAATGTAGATAAAAACGTCGAAATACCGTAAATCGGGGTACCGTTATATGGGGGCTATACCAAAACGTGGACCTATGTCCACAACATTTGTTATATAAGTTTATTGACACGCAAGAGCCCTAACTTTCAAATTATAGCTAAATCGGTCTGAAAATGTAGCTAAAAACGTAAAAATGCCGTAAATCGGGGGGGTACCGTTATATGGGGGCTATACCAAAACGTGGACCTATGTCCACAACTTTTGTTATATAAGTTTATTGACACTTAAGAACCCTAAATGTCAAATTATAGCTAAATCGGTCTGAAAATGTAGCTAAAAATGGCAAAATACCGTAAATCGGGGGGTACCGTTATATGGGGGCTATACCAAAACGTGGACCTATGTCCACAACTTTTGTTATATAAGTTTATTGACACTTAGGAACCCTAAATGTCAAATTATAGCTAAATCGGTCTGAAAATGTAGCTAAGAACGGCAAAATACCGTAAATCGGGGGGTACAGTTATATGGGGGCTACACCAAAACGTGGACCTATGTCCACAACTTTTGTTATATAAGTTTATTGACACTTAAGAACCCTAAATTTCAAATTATAGCTAAATCGGTCAGGAAATGTAGCTAAAAACGGCAAAATACCGTAAATCGGGGGGTACCGTTATATGGGGGCTATACCAAATCGTGGACCGATATAGCCCATCATCGAACTTGACCTGCCTGCAAACAAATACTCGTTTTCCCAAAATTTCAGCGTTCTATCTCCATTTTTGTGGATGCTAGAGTTATAACCACAGACGGACGGACGGACACGCACAGATCGACTCAGAATTTTACCCTGATCAAGAATATATATACTTTATAGGGTCGCAAATGAGTATTTCAATGCGTTACAAACGGAAAAACAAACTTAATATACCCTCCATACTATGGTGGAGGGTATAAAAATAGAAAAAACAAGTAAAAAAGTGTCAGTCGGCTTTGCAGACAGAGGTATACCCTCAGCCAATGTGAATTGAAACTTTCATCTACGGACAGATAGAAAGAATGTATTTAGCCTCTCTTCAAAATTTTGTGGCCCTTTTTCAACATTTGAACTTGCCGACAAAAATGTGGATTAGGAATTAAGACAACTGTTGGACTTTTGTGGGGGAGGTACCAGTATGGAGGTCCGATATGGGCCATTTTAGAAGTTAAACTAAATTTTGACAAAATATTAGGAGATCCAAAGTTTGGACCAAATTGGTTGCACCATTCAAGTGATATCGTCCTAACATTTTAGTGACATTTTTTATATATTGGGGAGAAGTACCGGAAGTTGGGGACCGGTATTGCCCCATGAAAATATGGATAAAATATGACGAAGACTAAATGTTGCACCAAATTGGTAGAACAGTTCGAGAGCCACATATGGTGACATAGGGCTTTTTACACCTTTCGGGATGTTTTCCCAAGAAATATGGACCTGCTCCTGAAAAAACTTTTACCGTCGTAATGGAGGTAGCGAATGCAAATCGCTTCAACAAAAATCAAAGTGATTCGAGAGCAGTTCTTAAAGTGAACTTATCAGAAATTTTGTGTGGGAAGTATCCAAAGGAGTGCACAAATATAGTCCATATTCGAACCTGATCTATATGTGGTAGATATATTAGGATGTGCAGAGTATAGATTACATCAGTCACTCCCTTCAAGAGTTATCGCGCATATTTTTTCCGAAGATTTTTGAATTTTTGTGAGGGAGGTACGTGAAGGGGTGGACCGACATGGTTTATTTTCGAACTTAAACTAAGTTTGGACAAAATATTGCGAAGGTCATAGGGGTTTTTTGCACCTTTCAGGCTATTTTCTCAGGAAGTATGGACTTGCCCCTTATGCAACTTGTACCGTCGTATGGGGGACAGCTAATACAGGCTGCTACAACAAAAATCAAAGCGATTCGAGAGCAGGTCCTAAACTGAACTTTTCCGAAATTCTGTATGGGAGCTACCCGAAGGAGTGGACCGCTTGAGTCCATATTTAAACTTCATCTAAGTCTGGTAGAACTTTCACGATGTACAAAGTGTGGTCCAAATTGGTTACTCCCTTCAAGAGTTTTCGTGCGCACAAATTTTCCGAACATTTTCGAACTTTTGTGAACTTTGAAAACCAAATTTTGAACCGAATCGGTTGCTCCGTTCGAGAGTTATCGTGCGCACCAGCCAGACAGACGGACAGACAGACGGACGGACATCGCTAAATCAACTCCAAATTGTCTGAAACACATTTCGTCCAAACATACTTGGGGTCTAAAACCATTATTTCGATGAGGCACATTTTGTCCGTATGAAAGTGTTGAAAGTGTATATGGTAATATTCAAAAAAGTTTTACAATCGCGAACTGTTAATATATTTTATAAAATATGAATATATTTATATCAATTGAAGTGTTTTAGTCACGATCTCATAATATGGACCATAACAAATAATTTTCGTGGAAGCTGCGTTGGTGGTAATATAAAACAAGTAAGAAAAGCGTTAAGTTCGGTCGGGCCGAACTTTTTATACCCTCCACCACAAATTTCAGCCATTTCGGTGGATTAATGTGGCCACAACCTTCAAAATACCGAAATTCGGAAGGTACCGTTCTATGGGGCTATATGATGGCGTGGACCTATACCTACAAATTTCTGGGGGAAAGTTTTATACACCTAAAGAAGACTAAATACCAAATTTCAGTCATATCGGTGTGATAATGAGGCTAAAACGTTCAAAATATCGAAAGTCGGGAGATATGGTATTATGGGGGCTATATCAACACGTGGACCTATATAAACATTTTATGGTAGAAATGTTTCTTAGCCTCTGGAAACACAAAATACAATGTTACAACCGATTCTTTGGTCAAATGGGTCTAATACATTCAAAATATATTAAAATGACGCGTACTTTATATGGGGCCTTATATGGGGGCTATACCAAAACGTGGACCTATATAGCCCAACTTTGGTAGGAATGTTTTCTGGCCTCTGAAGACACAAAATACCAAATTACAACAAATTCTGTGGACAAATGGGTCTAATACATTCAAAATATATTAAAATGACGCGTACTTTATATGGGGCCTTATATGGGGGCTATACCAAAACGTGGACCTATATAACCCAACTTTGGTAGGAATATTTTTTGGCCTCTGGAGACACAAAGTACCAAATTACAACCAATTCGGTGGTAAAATGGGCCAAATATCTTAAAAATTCCTTAAAACGACGACGCGTCACGCGTCATTTTGTATGGGGGCTATACGAAAGCGTGGTCCTACATAGCCCGCTTTCAATACCAAAAGTCCTACGTAAATATAACATATTTTCCCAAAATTTCATCAACCTACGTCAATCCGTTCGGACGCTAGAGTGATTTCCACAGACGGACAGACGGACAGACGGACGGACATGGCTATATCGATGTAGAATTGCACGCTGATCAAGAATATATATACTTTGTGGGGTCTACAATGATTATTTCGAGTAGTTACAAACGTAGTGACAAACTTAATATACCCCCATCCTATGGTGGAGGGTATAAAAATGGGAAAAATGTGTTGAAGTAAACATGTTTTTTTGTGTTCTTTTTTGATTTCTGGCCAAACCACGCAAAATTCGAACCTGTGCTCAAAGAGAGGACTAAAGAGTACCCCTTGGGCAACATGGTTCTAGTCTATGACTTTTCGATATATACTCTGCATCCCCCTAAAATCGATGCTGACATTTTGAAGTTTTGATTTCAGTGTTTTTCGATTTTTTCTTATAATTAGAGGGTGCAACTAGATAATAACTAAAATCTAGTTATAGGATTGTAGAACTCGCGATTCCACGTCGTTCGATGTATATCTCATGAGTGTGCTCCGTACAGCTTCCTAGTAATAGGAGTCCAAAGGAGAAAATTTGGTGCGTAAATTTTCTGAAAAAAACCTATTTTTTGGCTTTAAAATTTACAACTGTCGTACAGGTACCCCCGAACCGCGTGATATTAGTTTTTTTACGTGCCGGATCTAATAAGCCCTTCCGCGTTCGAATCCATCCACTAAAACGCCGGATATAGATACCATGAAAGTAGGAAAATCTGCAAAAATATATTTTGACAATTCCGCGAATTGAACCGCTATTTTCTTTGATTATTTTTACATAAATGTAATCCTTTATACGCGATTATTATATTTACCAAAAAGGTGTGTCACAAATTATAAAGATTCGGGAGGAATATCCCTATTTATCCCAAAATAGAATGTGGTGCCACATCCGCGATTCTTGACGAATCTGTCTAAAATAATTTATATTGACGTATTTTTAATAGGCGGCCATTGAAATCGGATGCACCTTATAATCATATGCACATTAGAGTGGGGCGATTTGAACACCATCACGGGCGCCTGGAGTTTCTGATTCTTGGGATTGTACTGAGCAAAAAAGTCAACTAGACCATATGTCTACGGTGAAAATCGAGCCCCCGGATTTTGACTTGAAGTTTTTTTTCAAGGATTTTCGGATATTTTGGCATATAACAACCAAACCACTGATATTTTCGATCCAACACACAGACAATTGTAACCAAGACAATAATAATAACGTGTTCGTCATTACAAGAGCTATTTATGGTAAGTATTCCAGATGCACCACAGACCGATAACGAATATACATAAAAACAAAACACAGTTTTCTCAACAAAATACGGGTAAATGTCAAAAAGGACCATGAAAACGGGGAAATATCGATTGGTCATCAATGAGAACCGTACCTAAAATCTTCTGAACAACATTTTTGTAGAATATTTGGATGCTGTAAAATCTCATCTTGTGGTACTTTTACTACGGTTCAAAAAAAAAAAGGACGAAAAGGACATGGAAGGAATTGAGTTAGAGGGATGAAATATTCTACAAAAAGATTCACCATTCGATTTGACTGAAGACATGTAATCTCAAAATGAAGCTACAATAACGCTTAACAGAGATATAAAGCTATTTTCTCGCAAATTAAGGGGCCAAAATTAAACCATTAATCACGCGATATCTCGGAAACTTGACCTATGGTGAAAATTTCCTTTTAGGTTCTTAGTACACTCACCAAGGGCTTTCATCTCCGAAAGGGATTTTCCACCCATTGAATTTGAGTCCCATTTTGTAGCACAGTGTCATTTATCGATATTTTCCGAAAAATGTGCACCTTCTCGAGGCCATAACTGCCTGAAGGAGCGTTCCAATGCTTTTGCGATGTACTAGAGAGTTCTTTATTATTGTCTTGGCTACAATTCTTGTCTTTGTGTTGGATCGAAAATATCAGTGGTTTGGTTGTTATATGCCAAAATATCCGAAAATCCCTGAAAAAAAACTTCAAGTCAAAATCCGGGGGCTCGATTTTCACCGTAGACATATGGTCTAGTTGACTTTTTTGCTCAGTACAATCCCAAGAATCAGAAACTCCAGGCGCCCGATAACACTTTTTTCCTTCCATACAAATCGCCCCGGCCTAATGCACATAGCGTAATTTTTGCCCACTTGAAGGTTTTTTGAATAGTAAGATGCAACTGATGGCACACTTTGGCCGCTGAATAAAACATGGGAAAATCCATGCATATTGATGGACATAGACTCCCTGTATCCGAAAAGCACATGCACCTCAACTGATTTAAACGGATTCGCGAATTACACGCTTTTTAATTTTTGTGTTTTTTCTTTGGTTGTAATTTCATTCCCAGCAAAAAAAGTCATTACCAAGTAATGACTTTATTCAGTAAATTTTGGCAGTTGTAACTACTTACTAATTGACCGTAAAAGTCATTATTTTTACATGGGGATGTCATAGGAAGGAAGTACTTCCTTAAATGTGTACACAAAGTACATATTTAACCACTTACCCGTAGTCGAAAAGGACGCTAAAAGCACATGTTCTATTTTTAGATCAATTGAGGTGAAAATATATTCAAATTCAACACTGCACACTTTTTGCTTTTTGTTTTTTCCTTTTCTTTTATTTCGGTTCCTTCTAGTTTCGAACACACGAACTTCTGATTTGTAGTCAAACACACTACACACTAGGCCACTCGTACAAATAGTAAGGGTTGTTTAAAAACATTCATGTACATCAACATTTCTTCGTAATTTTGTCAACAAAAAACTCCATGCTGACGGTGAGCTTTGAACACACAAACCTAGGATTTGTAGTCAGACACACTAGCCCTGTGCCACCGTACTTATTCCTTTGTTAGTAAGTAGTAAGTAATGATGTAACTAGTTATATGTTAACTGTTATATATGTACTGTCTGATAATGCGGAGGGTAATGAGTACTCATTACCTGGTAATGCAGAAAGTAATGACATGTGCCTACCAAATTTTTGCTGGGTTATTACGCTCTACTACTTAATTCTATTGCTTATCGCAAAAAGCAAATATACTTTCACGATGACAAATTATTTTCCTTGTAATAGTTTTAGCAAAATACTTCAGGTTTTGTATGGAAAATTAGCGAAATAGTAGAATAACTCCCAAAAATATTTCTCCAATTTTTCGCATTAAACCCAAATATATATTTTTGAAATAAATTTCAACAATAAGTTTTCGTCTTTTGTTGTTGCTGTAATATGCATGCAATGGACCCAATCTTTATCATTTTGGTCTCACATTTGCCTATGCGTTGTCTAGATTCTGTACGTATTTTTAATTTATTTTTTAGAGATTTTTATGGACTCTGAATTAGAATAAATAAAATTTACCCCAAGATTTCTTCACTATTTTTTTATTTTCCGCGAAAATAAAAATAAATTTTGCATATATTTTAGCATCTACGGATAGATATCAAATTCTGTTAACGATTTATGTATACATTTTTTTATTACAACCCAAAGGGAATTTTTAAATATTTTTTCTTTATAAGGAAACAAAACCCCCTATAACTTTTGGGTGCAGCATCCAATTTTGTGAACGCGAACATATTTGAAACCACAATTTTTTTCTTAACGTAAATACCAAAAATCGCGGATGTGCTCACAAAAAATTTAATTTTTTTCAATGGTATTGAAAAGGAAATTTGAAATTTACCATATACACTTTTATACGGGCAAAATGTGCCACATCGAAATAATGGTTTTAGGCCCCAAGTATGTTTGGACGAAATCTGTTTCAGACAATTTGGATCGCACGATAACTTTCGATCAACCGATTCCGTCAAAAATTTGGTTTTCGTAATATTTTGTCCAAATTTAGTTTAAGTTCAAAGATGGGTTATATCGGTCCACTCCTACCGGTACCTCCCCCACAAAAGTTCGAAAATGTTCGGAAATTTTGTGCGCACGATAACTCTTGAAAGAAGCAACCGAATTGGTCAATACTTTGTACATAGTGAAATTTCAAACGGACCTAGATGAAGTTCCATATGGACTCAATCGGTCCACTCCTTCGGGCACCACCCACACAAAATTTGGGATATGTTCAGATTATGACCTGCTCTCGAATCGCTTCGATTTTTGTTGCAACTTGTTTTCACTGCTTCTTCACTACTTCCTGAGAAAATAGCCTGAAAGGTGCAAAAAGCCCCTATGACACCGTGTGTAGTGGTGGGAGCGCAAGATAAGCCTCGAACGGATTTTTCGATTCGGTCCAAAATTTGGCCTTCGTAATATTATGTCCAACTTAGTTTAAATTCGAAGATAAGCCATATCGGTCCATTCCTTCAAGTACCTCCCCCACAAAAGTTCAAAAATGTTCGGAAAAATTGTGCGCACGATAACACTTGATTGGAGTGGCCAATTTGGTCCATAATATACACATACTAATGTATCTATCAGATATAGATCAGGTTCGAATATTTCACTTTAATACCTGCTCTCGAATCACTTTGATTTTTGTTGAAGCAAGCAACGGTAAATGTTGCTTCAGGGGCAAGTCCAAATTCTTGAGAAAACAGTCCGAAAGGTGTAAAAAACCCCTATGGCACCATATGTAGTGGCTGGAGAGCACGATAACTTTCGAAATGATCAAAGGATTTGGTCCAAACTTAGGTTCAGTTCGAAGATTGGCAACAAATTCATGTAGTTCCCTCCAGTATTTAAAAAAAAATGTCACTAAAATGGTATGCTTGATATCCCTTGAACGGGGCAACCAATTTGGTCCAAACTTTGGATCTCCTAATATTTTGTCCAAAATTAGTTTAATTTCTATCGATCCTCTCCGTACCTCCCCTAGAAAAATTCAACATTTGTTTCTAAGTGCAGTTTAGGGTCTGCTCGAAGATCCTTTGGAAATGTATACCGATGCTGTTCGATGTGGTCCTGTTAACAGTCATATTATGTTTTCCGTGTACAAGTCCATGCTTCCTGGCTTACTCGTCCAAAAGTTATACGATGATGCACTAAAATAACTAGTGGGCGCGAAGAAATGACTCCAAAAGTCAGATCCACTTTCATAATGGACCAAGGCGGCCATTCCTTTCAGCACCTCCTCCGCAATACTTTTGAAATTTAATCCTAATCCACATTTTTGTCAGCAGGCTCAAATCTCCAAAGAGGGACACAAAATTCTGAAAAGACCATAAATACATTCGATCTGTCCGTAGATGAAAGTTTAAATTCACATAGGCTGAGGGTATGTCTCTGTCGGCTAAGCCGACTGATACTTTTTTTTTTGGTAACAAAAATAAATGTTTCAAACTGATACAAAGGAAAAATTATTCTGACAAATTTTTAAAATCAAGGACAAATAGTAATTATTCGAATCCCACTACTAAACTGGATTTAAAATTTTTATAATTAATCGTAGTTCAATACAAAAAAACCATGAACTTTAATATTAAATCGCGAAAATTTTTTTTACAGAATTCACATTTTCAATACAAACTCCTTAAGTCATGTTAGCTCGATTAATTCACTTAATTCAAAAATTTCATAAGTAATTATCTTCGTCCTAATCAGACA
This sequence comes from Musca autumnalis, assembly GCF_047663935.1. Classification (NCBI taxonomy): domain Eukaryota; kingdom Metazoa; phylum Arthropoda; class Insecta; order Diptera; family Muscidae; genus Musca; species Musca autumnalis. The sequence goes on from NW_027411644.1 coordinate 270,730,406, forward strand.
ACAATAGATGAAATGAAATATGGGACCTTCTTTTAATCGCCAATCCCGAACGGCTTGTCTTACGATACCACTAGCAGAGAATTTTTTTTTTTGCTGCAATAGGTACTCAGAAAATGTAAGCCAACATTACGCTGAGGGAATTTGCCACCGCCGAAAACTTCGGGATTGATTGAACCGCAGACCTTCAGACCATTCTTTCCCACATCTATACATACTTCTTGTAAATTATTTATTATTTTACAACTTTGTCCGAGCTACTTGGGTTTATCGGTACGCTATTGCTTTGGTAAATTGTAGAATATATGTCCTTCGATCAGGAAGTTAAATCAAGGGAATTTCAAGATATTCCCAATAATTGAATTGATGCCACCTCAAAAGGGCCCTTACTGCCCAGCACGGACATCAAATACAAATATCAGTGCATTACATGCTACACAACAAACAACAACAACAACAATTTTCTACTACACAGAAAAAAGACAATATCCCAAGAAATAAAAACAATTCCAATCAAATGAGGCAGTGGCAGAGGACAGTGCATGCGAACTGTGTGATCCACAATGGACATGAAAACTGCCTGGATGGTTAGCTGGCGCTGGAGCGGCAGGCTATAATGACATCCTAAGGCGGCATAAAATTACAGTGCTCTCGATGTGCATAAGATCAACCTATAGCCAAAACGACTTACATGCTTAACCAACCATCCATGATGATGACGAGTGACGAGTTGTCTAACCAACCAAAGAAACAACCCAGCCAGCCAGCAGCCGACAAGGAAAGCCAGCAAGCTTGCTTGTTTATTTGCTCGCGCTTAACCGGCACAAACAATGTTCCAACAACCGGCGCTGCCACTACAGCTCTCAATGAATGAGACTTGTAAAGCGTTGACTCGCCTGTAAGAGTGTCGTATAATCATCATGATATTGGTTGACTGGTCGGCACAGTGTTTTGAGACAATGTTGGGAGATTTTTATATAGAATATATTAGATCAAGTGATATATCCACAACATGTCTTGAGAAATGTCGTCAAAGAAGTTTTGGAAATTTGAAACATTTTTGTGAAATATGTTTGTAAAAATTCCTGAGAAATATGATTATATGATTCAATCTTCAACAACAAAACAAACATTCCTGAAAACTGATAATTTAAAGCCTGGTCAATCATGTTTACAATACTCTATTTTGGTCACGGAATATGTTTGCTTCAACCATATTCCTCCTCTGCGTGTCCTTTGGAATTATGCAGAATAGTTAATATTGTTGAAACAACAATATATTTTGTGTCATTATGGTGTTGAACACAACATATATATTTGCTGTAACAATATATATTTTTGCGTGTTTACAATTCCCCATTTGGTTTCTTCAATAATATCCCTTCTCTGTGTATCATTCCCTTACCTTACGCTTAAGTTATTTTAAAGGGATTTTTATGGTAAGGTAGAATAGCACGTCAGTAACTGTAACTTTTATCGATTGAAAAGTTGTTAAAATTGCTTTTGTTTTTGTAACAACTACAAAACAAACAAATGAAATTGTTGTAAAATTAACAATGAGTAAAGTTGTTTAAAAGTTACTGAATAGGGGGGCAGGTCCTCAGCTGATGGTCGAAATTAGAACCACTTTTTTTCTCATCTTGCAAAAAATATTTTATGTTTCCTTCCCCTCTGACACCACTGTCACATTTGTTTGCCTTTGTTGACTGTTGTTGGTTACTGCCAGCTTGATGACTTGGTTACATGGCCTTTTCTTCTTCATTTAGTTTTCTGTTTTATTTTTTGGCTAAGAGCTTTAAGGCATAATACACACGTTTTACATTTGCTACAATGCTAACCCAACTAGTCATACCATCCATAGCCAAGCCAGCCAGCCAACCAGCCCATCATTCCATCAAGCCAAATGCATTTACAACGAAATCCAGAAAAGAACACAAATAAATGGCCTTACATGCACGAGGGGGTACGTACGTATGTATGTACATACATACCTACAACGAAGAAAACATATAGGAAGCGCACCACTCAGTCAGTGCTCCAGCCATGATCCATGCAATGCGCCATGCACTACCACGCCGCACAACACATTACAACAATGATGACAATGGCGAGGGACCCAAAAGACAACGATGACGAAGATATTGTTATGGATCATCATAATCATGATCTCTGTCGCCGTTGTCTGTTACCTTCTTAGTGCTTCCCATTTGGAATGGAATGATGCTACGCTGCCAATCTTCTGCCCTGCCAGCGAGCTAAAGCCAATAGCCATGTCGTATGTGTGTTGTTATTTGTATAGTAAGTGAGTGCAGCGGTGCTGTAGCGTGAGTAAGTATATATTTAGATACAAACCAATCCAAACGTATCATCGCAGCAAAGCCAGCCGACCGACGACGGACCGAACAACCAAACAGCGATGTGAACGGTCAATGACCGTACAAATAGTGACCCACTAACATCCGCGAGTGCGTTCACCTTAAGAAAGCAATTCATGTGACGTATAAAAACACAACAACCTGAAGTACGATCGTAAAAACACGTCTGAACGAGCCCAACTAAAACAACCAACCAGCGAGCCGGTCGGTCGGTCGGTCGTTTGCCCGCTCGATCAGCCCAACTTACAACATCGTCATCAAGCCGGAAAAAGAAGAGATTTGATTATCCAATTCTCTTTGAAGTTGAGGTTAGGGGGTTGGGAATATCAAAACATGGTATCTCTTTTTTTCGTGGCTTACGACAAGTCATACTTTATTGAGATGAGAGATGGCTTACAATTTTGTTTTGGTCTTAAGCGAAGAGTATGATGTATCTAAGAGAGTTGGCCTGAAGATGCCAAGATGTTTTCTTTATTGGCCACTGTTGACGGTTTGATGAGCTGTGGAATTTATTGTTTACTTTATTTTAAAATAAATAAAAATCCATTAATATATTGGATTTGGATTTGTGTAAACTCGTTGATCTCAAATAAATCTTTGGTTATGCTATTTTCCCTGGTAGTAATATTTAATCCAGAAGTAGAATAACGTTTAATAGAATAGAATATAATATGATTGTACCTTATGATTCTTAAATACATATTTATAGACATTTTCTTAAGATCTATTCGGGACGTATTGAAACATGTACAAGTAAATCAAACACAACCGAAATCGTTGTTTGCAATAATTATTTATGTAGGTAATTTTCATAATGTGTATGGCCCTTTTGATATCAACACGAAAATATACTCGTAATATGAACAGAGAGAAATATTCGAAATAAAATTTAAGATTGACCTGGGAGCAGATCTCAACCTATATTTAACTCATATTGTTTGAATTTGATCTTGGAATACATATAATGCTAGCTTGTAAAAACTATTTCCATGGCCAAATAGGGTTATGACTTTTTAACAACCTCATATCCCGGTATTATATTTTGATGTGTTTTTATTAAAAATTATATAAAATCTTACATATAAGGTGATTCGATAAAAACCTCACTCACAAAATGATTTTAACATTTTTATTTATCGGCTTACGACAAGTTTGAGCATTTTTTAAGTCAGATATATAAATGAACCCATGCATTAGAACCACATATGTACATTAGGGTTATGACTTTTCGAAATTTTTTCTGGAAAATGATTTCCTGTAGCACAGTAGAATGAACTTTTGCCTATTACTTACTTAGCTAGTTCATTACAGCACATTTGTTCCATAGACCGAACTAAGAAAAGAGCTCCAATTCTCTCTGTTTAGTGCTTCGCTTTTTGGAATACCGCGTCTTGTCATCTCTTCATCCACTTGTTTGCGCCATATATTCTTTGGCCTGCCAATTCTGCGTGCACAGCCATGTGGCCTGAATTTATACGCCTTTTTAGCGGGTTCATCATCGCGACCTTATCGCTCATTCCATGGTACAATAAAGTAGAGGTAGGCCAGGTATGAAAATCACTGAGAAATGCCACCCTGCAGCCATGGCTTAAAACGTCAAATGGCATGGTACAATAATAATGGTAGATGTACCTGCATAGCTATCCCGTATTACAAAAACATATGGAACTTAGAGCTTCACTTTTTATATGTTAAAAGTGTCATATAGTGTAAAAACATTTCTTTAGCTAGGCTCCAGAATATTCTTGTTGGAAAAGTGTTCCAAAAATAGTAAAAGTTCTTCCCAAACTTATGACTGTGAAAAATGTCATTCACTTTTTTTCTACTTGACAAGTTTGGCTGATCTGACATCGTGATTTCTGGCATCCGATTTGCAGATAAATGTGAATATTTACGTTCCCGTACTTTTGAAACAAATTTAAATTAATATCAATATTTGATAAATCGTTCATTCGTAAGTTTTGCTAAAAAAATCAACAATTTTATTTTGCCACGCGAATACACATTTTTTGTCCTTGTTTTCAATTTTAAGATATAGTGTTACAGCAGAAGTTTTTTGTGGGAACAATTCAGCGATACATCTACCTTTATGATTGCATAATGTCAAAAACAGTACAAAATGTCAACCCTGCTTTTGACAGATTAGGCCATAAAAAGAAAAAAATTGTAATCAGCTGTTAGCTGTGGCCTACCTTCACTTTATTCTACCATGGCTCATTCTTATTATATGGTCTAGCCAACGCAATCGCTGCATCTCGATATGTTTAACTATATTAATGTCGTTGTATAGCAGATACAGCTCGTGGTTCATACGACGTCGATATTCACCGTCAACGCAGATCGGTCGTAGATCTATCGAAGAATTTTTCTCTCAAACACGCCAAGCACTGCCTTATCTGCTTGCGCAAGTACCCAGGCTTCGCAACCATACATCAGCACGGGTAGTAGCAGTGTGTTGTAAAGCGTTATTTTTGTTTGACGAGTTGTGGCTTTGTTTTTAAAGGGCTTACTTAAGCCAAAGTAGCATCTGTTGGCCAATACAATTTTTCTTTTTATTTCACAACTGATGTCGTTTGTTGTGTTTACAGCGGTGCCGAGGTATACGAAGTCTTTTACTACCTCAAAATTATAGGAACCAACTTCAACAGTTGGTCCGATCTCAATGGACGTATTGCGCGTCGACACCATCAGCCTGGTCTTCTCGCCGTTTACCGTCAGACCCACTTTAACAGATTCTCCTTCGACCTTCATAAAGGTATCGGTTACTTCGTTTACTGATCGTCCCATGATGTCTATATCATCAGCATAAGCAAGTAACATGTGGCTATTGATGTAGATTGTGCCACTTCTTTTGACGTTTGCCTCTCGTATAACCTTTTCTAGCAGGATGTTGAAAAGATCACACGAAAGGCTTTCTCCTTGCCTGAAACCTTTTTTGGTACAAAACTCTTTGGAGAGGTTCTTTCCTATTTTAACTGAAGATCTTGTGTCAGTTAGAGTCATTTTACAAAGCCGAATGAGCTTTGCGGGTATACCAAATTCAGACATTGCTTGGAATACCTTTGAACGTAGCGGGCTGTCGAAGCCTGCTTTATAATCGACAAAAAGGTGGTAGGTGTCGATCTGCATCTCTTGGTTCTTCTCCAGAATTTGCCGCAGGGTAAATATCTGGTCAATGGTGGACTTGCAAGGTTTAAAGCCGCATTGGTATAGTCCAATTATTTCGTTGACCATGGGCTTTAGTCGTTCTCACAATATCCCTGACACTATCTTGTAGGCGATAGGGAGAAGACTTATGTCCCCATAGTTGGAGCATAAAGTCCTATCTCCTTTATTATGGACGGGACACAGGATGCTTAGGTTCCAATCGTCGGGTTCGCGTTCTTCCTGCCAGATGGAGCTAACTAGCTGATGCGTTCACCTTATCAGGCCATTAGCTCCTGCTGCTTTATTATTCTTCAGCCGCTTCATTGCTGTCATTACCTCATCTTGGCCGGGTGGTATACATTCAATACCATCTTCTGGGATTGGATCTGTGGTATCTTCGTCGACTTCGCTACTATTGGATACCAAAAGTTTGGAAAAATGCTCTTTCCATATCCTTAGCACACTATCTGTATCAGTTACCAGATTACCTTGCTGGTCTCTACAGGAGGATGTGTCAGTTCCCGAGCCATCAGTTTGGTGTAGAGTTTTTGGTAGAATTTTTGGACTTCATTCTGTCTCCTGTACATCTCGATTTGTTTACACTCCCGCTTTTCCATTTCTCTCTTTTTTCTGCGTTTCTCCTCTCTCCTTTTCTCTCGATACCTCTCTCGGCGCTACGCGTTGCTACGGATTATAAAGTAGCCCTATATGCCGCATTTTTTACTTCGGTAGCAGCACGACACTCACGGTCATACCATGGATTCCATGGTGGAGGTCTCTGGTATCCAAGTACTGATTTTGCGGCTGTTTGCATGGAGTGAACAATGTTTTGCCATTGTCCTGATATCTTATCGGAACGAGAAGTGCTTTGCTGTTGCGCCAGTTGTGTGGAATATGCTGTGGCTATCTGTTGTAATTGCAGCTTACCGATGTCCAACTTCCGTGTTGTGTCTGTTCGCACTTTGTTTGCTGCGTTTAATCTGGAACGTACCTTTGCTGCAACAAGGTAGTGGTCCGAGCCTATGTTTGCACCTAGGAACGATCGTACATCCAACACGCTTGATGCATGTCTTCCATCTATCACAACGTGATCAATTTGATCTGGCGACAGCCAGGTGCTCTTATGAATATCGAGATGCTTAAATCTGGTACTGCTAACTACCATGTTTTTTGCAGCTGCAATATCTATCAGCCTCATTCCATTGTCAGACGTTTTACTGTGATGACTGAATTTCCCGACTGTTGGACCAAAGATATTCTCCTTTCCGATTTTGGCATTAAAATCGCCTAGAATAATTTTAATGTCATGGGCAGGGCAACGGTTATAAGTTTTTTCTAAGCGCTCGTAAAATATATCTTTGGTCTGTTCGTCCTTGTCTTCAGTGGTAGCATGAGCACAAATAAAGCTGATGTTGAAGAATTTTGCTTTTAATCGAATTACAGCGAGTCTTTCATTCACTGGGGTGAAGCTGGAGACCAGATGTTTTAAACTCCGACCAACTATAAATCCGCAACCAAACTCATGCTTTGTGTCATGGCAGCTATAATACAGTGCGTCACCTTTAGGTGCTGTTGTGACGCCTTTCCCGTTCCATCGTATTTCCTGTATGGCAGTAATGTCGGCCTTGTACTTTTCAAGTACATCTGCCAATGCGTAAACTGCACCTTCTCTATAAAGAGTGCGAACATTCCAGGTGCAGATTCGCGTTTGCGGGGTTCGTCAACTTTAGAGGGGGTTGTTTTTCTTTTCTTTCGTAGTAGGCTGTTTTTTCTAGGGGAGGGTTACAACCCGACGCCCAAACCCAAGTTTTAAACGTTCTTATGGGTGAACGCGCGGCACATTTTAGCTCACTACCTTTAACGGGTGTCAAAGGCAGTTCCCAAGGTGACACCACGGGGAGGTCAGTGTCCACTTGAGATGAAAGAGGGACCAAGATAAATCCTGGGCTTTGCCATGTTAAAGCCGGTCAGGACCGTTCCTTGGTATCTTCCATCCCCTACGTCACCCTTTTTTGCCTATTAATCACTAAAAATAACGTTTATTCCATTGAAATGTAAAAAAGTTCGTGCACAAACCACTTTGAAAAATGTTGATGTTTTTTGATAAATAATGTGAAATGAAAAAGAAAAATTCTCAAAAATCATTTCTGTTGCACGAATGAATAAACTTAAACCTACTAATAACTAAAATCCCTCCAGCGATTTTTTCTTGTTTCTGGATTTATCTCATCTATGAACAGTGTAGTTTTAGAATCCTCAAAAACTTCACAGGTGTAAGTGCCTTTCATATAAAGTTGGTTCAAGAGCACCGTGTACACCCTGCACCACATTGTGGTAAAAGGTGTTACATATGCCTTTGTGCATTTGTTTGTAACATGCAAAATCGATTTATGTATGACAGACGGACTTCCATGTATTTTTCTTCGCAACCTACAGGTCGCATTTATTATCTGTTTCAACTGAAAATTGGGGAATATAATTTTGTTAGCCATAGGAAAACCCCTATTTAGAACCCTTTTGGTGAAAATTGGTTCAGATTTAGATATAGCGCCCGTATATACTTTCACCTTATATATGAAGTTTTATGGCAATCGTTAACCATTAACGTGCCAACAGAGGGATCTTTGTTATGGGGCCAAAGGTGCATTTTCACGAAAATTCTATAAAATCCGCATTTATGGTCCAGTCGACGAAAATGTTTTACCAGTTTATTGTAGTGGCAAAAAAACGAATACTACAACAAAATGTGAAAATTGGATCAGATTTCTGTATAGCTATATAGGACCCAAAATACGTAAAATCGGCTTATCGGAGCTATACTGAAATTGAAAAATGTGTAAAAACTATATGCAAAGAAATACTCATAATTTTGAAAATCTTTTTGTATTTTTTGTTGTTTTATCAGTTATTTGATAAAAAAACTGGAACCCAATTTGTGCAGTGGGCTTGGATGCAATTTTCGCGATTTAATATTTAAAATCTATTTTCAACAATGATTGTACTCTTCGATTTTCTTGAAATTTGTTTGTATTAAACTACGATTAATTACAAAAATAAAATAAAAAAAGCCCTATTTGGTAGCGGGATTCGAATAATTACTATTTTTTTCCTAATTTTTTAAAATTTGTCAATACAAATTTTTCTTTATACCAGTGTCAAACATTTGTTATTTTACCAAAAAATAAAAACTACATTTATCAACATGTGTTTTGTTGTTTTATTTAGGAATTTATCGTAAACATCTTAAAAACTTTTTAATTTTTCAATATTTAAATGGTTTAGAAATTATTGCAGCCACATAAATTTAGTTATTTAGCTGGTTGGTTGGTTGGCTGGTACAAAAAAATACAAAAAATAAAAAAAAATATTGTTTCCAAAATTTCATAATATAACGCATATATTAAACGCATATATTAAAAAATATCCATTTGTAAAAAAGCTATAATTTATACATGGTAGAACAAAGAAGGTAGAGTAAATACTACGACAAATACAACTCAACGACAATCACCTAGGAATTTGTTTTTGTTTGTAATGTTAGTGTCAACTGTACATGTAAACAAAGCAAGGAGATATCTATAAATTACTGGAATTAATAAAACAAATATTTTTTCACATTTGATTGAATATTTTGAAAAACATGAATGAAAGCTTCGTTAAATTTTCAATTTGAAGGTATCCACATCACCACTAAATGGACAATTTGTCGCAGAAAGTTGAATTCTTGAAAAAATGTTTGAGGTCGCTAAAAATTTATTGAAAAAGGAGAAGCTGTTTCAAACTTTTGTTTTTAAAATCAAAAAGCACGTGTTTATTAGGGCTTTAATTTTTTCAAATTTAACAAAATGTCACACATATTAACAAATATTATACCGCTTCCATAAGCGGTGTTACAGTGCGCGGTACGTTGCACGATGGGGCCAATGACAGGTTTTCGAGGCAACAAATCACTGGGGCAAGCTAGACCTTCCAAATTTTGTACAGATGTTTATAATGGGCTTAGAAACTAATATGCCAAATTTGGTTCATATCGGTTCATATATGCATATAGCTCCCGTATATATGTTCGTCCGATTTCAAGCAATTGATGGACCAAACACGCAAATTCTGCCCAATTTTTATGCGATTTGGGAAATACCGCGGAATTAGGACTACAAATAAGTTTGCCAAGTTATATTGAAATCGGTTCAGATTTTGATATTGCTCCCATATATATTTTCGCCCGATTTTAGGTATTTGGTCACCAATCCCTCTATGTATGTCCAATCTTGATGAAATTTGAAATGTGTGACGGATTTTGGTCTAGAAACATTTTTGGCAAATCATATTGAAATCGGTTCAGAATTGGATATAGCTCCCATATATATGTTCGCCCGATTTCAGGCAAATGATTGACCAAGCATACAAATTCCATCAAATTACAATAAAATTTAGAAAATGTTACGGAATTCAGACTACAAATAAGTTTTTCAAGTTATATTGAAATCGGTTCAGATATAGAAATAGCTCCCCTATATACATATGTTCAAATTTCATGGTTTTGTCTGTGGTTTGTTTGGAACAAGGTTCCAAATTTAGTAAAAATCGGCTAGGATTCCGCCAAGATTATATACATCTATTAAATTTTTCCGAAATCCAATTGATAACATTAATGGGTTTCCGATTATTCTCCAACCAAAACATAAAAATGTCCATATTTTTAAGTATTAAGACATTTGAAATCAGATTTTTATGAAAAGGCGCAGCTGGGCGCAGCTAATTTTTTCACAAAATGATAGTACACATTAATACCTTTCACCACATATATATAATATCCTAAATCTACCTAGATCTCAACAGTTATACTCCAGAGAACACATGGATAACAAAGCAAAATACTCCAAAAAAGACATAACATCTTAACTCAAAAATACATTTACCACACATAACATTTTTATTATTTGTTAACACTATCTTATTTTACATACCCATTGAAGAGCTTTCCATGTTTAAAAAATATAAAAATGTTGAAATGTTCTTTTTGGCGCCTAAAATGCTTTCACTACTTATTTATAATTGGTCTGTTCCTTTACTTCAGAAAATGGTAAAACCGGCAAAAGTAGTAAAAGTTGAAAACTGCTCCCATATGAATTGTATTCTGTCTGAAGTAAAGGAACGCTTTTCGAGTAAAAAGTTGTAAAACTTGAAGATTCTTGAACGTAAAGGAACAGGGCTAATGAATGTCGGAAAATGATGCACAAGAAAATATGTCACCATTGCCAGATCAGTATGTCGCTATGGATGTTACCAGATTGATTTATTTTTTTATTTTTAGTGATTCAGAGTGTTGGCAATCGAAATCCGTTATTATTTTTTTCAAATTGTTCACTTCAAAAATTGACTTTTTGCCTCGAGAACCTGCTATTGGCCCCATCGTGCGTTGTTCGGACTTGGAAGATGTTACATATTATTGATATGAATAAGTCTTTACGGGAAATATTTTTTCTGTATGATATATTTTTCCTCAAAAATATATATCCCTAATATACATCGAACATAGAAATAAATATATAAAATGTCGTATGGAATTTGACATTAACGTTACAGCCCAGTTCATTCAGCTGAGTATTGCTTTTACCTTATATTGTTCTGCCATGTAATTTATATAGGAAACGATATGGAAAAACACACATGTAATTTCAATAAAATTAAAAAAGTGTTAAACGGACAGAACGGGTCTGGCTGAATACTTGTTTTAACGAAAACAAGGCCATGTTATAGGTAACTTTACTTCAAATATAACGGTGCAACCAAAGAAACCTTTGTTTTTCTCTCTTTTTAGCTAGCTAGCTATGTTTTCTATCCCATCAAAAAAATGGGAATTTGGGGAAAAATTGCATTTTTGACACAAAATATTGAATTTGGCCACACTGTGCATAGTGATCATAGTGATGATCTAAAAAAATGAAACGGTGACCAACTAACATGGCTTGTTGGCACGATAACTGTCCAATATAATGACTCCCAAAATTAGAATCTGTTCTAAAGGGTTTTAAAGTATTTTTAATGGAATTAAAATATCCTATAAAGTAAAAAGTCGTTAAGTTCGGCTGGGCCGAAGTTTTTATACCCTTTTCTTTCCTGTGCACAATTTTTGGTGCAAAAATTTTTCGACAACGGATAACCCAAATGCCTAATTTTTCTAATATAATCTAGAAAATGTGTTCAATCCGGTGGTACCTTTATATGGGGGCAATATCAAAGTGTGGACCTAGGTTGACAATATTTGATGGAAAAGTTTTGTGACTTCAGGGAACCTAAAATGTTAAATTTCCGGTAGTTCCGTTAAACAATGCGGCTAAAACCCTCAAAATACCGAAAATTGGGAGGTTCTGTTATATGGTGGCTACACCAGAACATGGACCTTACAATTTCTGGTTGGGAAGTTTCGTGACTGCATAGAACCTCAAATGCCAAAATTCTGGTAGTTCCATCAAAAACTTTTGCCAAAACCCTGAAAATTTCGAAAATCGGGAGGTACTGTTATGTAAGGCCTATACAAAACATGTACCTATATTGACAACTTTTGGTGGAGAAGTGTTGTGCGCAATAGAAGCTTCAAATGTCAAATTACAGCAAGTTCAGTCAAGAAATAAAGCTAAATGTACCAGAAAATGATAAATGTACCAAAAAGTGGAACTATATTGAAAATTTTTAGTGAGAACGTTAAGCGAAGTTCCGCTAAACAGTGTAGCTAAAACCCTCAAAATACCGAAAATCGGGAGGTACTTGTTGACGGTTCTTAGTGGAGTAGTGTTGTGACACTCAAGACCCTAAAATGTCCAATTACAGCTAGTTTGGATAAACATTTTATATAAAGCCCTCAAAAATACCGAAAATCTATACCTAAACATGGACCGATATAGCCCATCTTCGAACTTAACCTGCCTACGGCAAAAAGATAATCGCTCCTTTTTGGCGGACGCGAGAATGATTACAACAGACGGACATTGTGTAGATCGACTCAGAATTCTATCCTGATCAAGAATATATATATATATATATATATTTTTTATGGGGTCGCAAATGATTATTTCAATGCGTTACAAACGGAAAAACAAACTTATATGGTGGAGGGTATAAAAATCATAATTATATTTATATTTAGTTAATAAAAAGTATAGAACATGCAAAATATATATATGGGGATATATATAAATCTGAACTGATTTCCATATAATATGTTACACTTATTACTGGAACAACTTCCGTCGCACATTCCAAATTTCATCAAAATTGGACAGATATAGGGTGTTTCGTGCAGCAAATACGTGAAATCGGGCGAAAATGGATATGGAAGCTATATCCAAATCTGAACCGATTTTTACCAAAATAAATAGCGTTCGTCCTTGGGCCAAAAATGCTATCTTTCAAATTTTCATACGAATCTGACAATTAATGCGAGCAGTACTTTGTTTACAAAAATACATGGGCAGACGGACAGACAGACGGACATGCGTAAATCGACTCAGAAAGTTATTCTATGGGCCAATATTATATCTTTCCTTTTGCTAAAGGTTAGTTTTTAAAAAGCAAAATATAGAAATGTGGTGGCTTTAAAATATAAATTTTACATTAAACATTAATGGCACAAATGTCCTCCATCAAATTTAATGATCACATTTTACTTCAAGTTAACCAGAAAGCTATAAATCTGATCGTTAAATCCAAAGAATAACAAAAGGAAAGTTGTAATAATGGGGGTATGTATATCCCTAAAAGGAACTATGGATCTATCTCTCCTTTAGCATGTTACAAACTAATGCACAAAGACATAATACCCTTTACCACAGTGTGGTGTAGGGTATAAAAACGTTTTCTTCTTTTGGGAAATCAATGTTTTCTATGGTTTATTTCAAGATTTTTTTTATTTTGTTTCAGAATTGCAAAAGGAAGCATTACAGCTAGAAACAAGGTAAGAAATATTAAAACTAAAACAAAGAAAATCATATACAAATATTCATAAAATAAACATTTGTAATTTATTTCTGCATTCATAAATAATCATTCAATTCCAAAGATTGCAAAACTCTTGGAGAACATACATAGATTTTCTCTCTTGAATAAATACCCACATTACTCATATTTCTTTCCCATGAAGGGCATTTGACTGGCTAACTGTTAGACCCTGACTTTCATATTAAATTTTCGTAGATTTCCTGTGAAGAATGGCACCCCGTTTTGACACTTTCACATAAATAATTTCAATATTTTTATTACTTACCACCGTGCGACCAATCACCTACTCACAACATGAACGAACGAACAGTCGTCAAGGAGATACTCAGATATCCTTTTACTTGATTTTCTCCGAACAAAGCCATAAAACATAAAATTATAATTTTATGCAACATAAAATATTTTTTCTATTGGCAAAAACACGAATAAACTCACACCTCGGGGACCCTTGACTCTTAATGCCTTGAGAGCCTCTTATCTGAAGGACAATCTTTGAAGTGAGAAATGAATGTGAGGTAACAAGGAACCCTATGGACGATGATGCATACAGTGACCTTTGTGTGGTAATAACGCAGGCTTTTGTAGTTGTTGTTGTTAGGGGTTTGACGATCCAAAGGTGTCATAACATTTATGACATTTTGGAAAAAATTATTCATAATCTTAAAACAAATACCAACAACAGCAACAACACCACGCTCTTTCGCCCACACCATGCAAAAAGATAACCGAAAGGAAAATGACAATGAAAATATGGACCACCCTTTAGGTAGCAGAAAAACTTAAATACAAACAAAATACCGCCAACGCCGCACAAATAGCAAATGTCACCGACCGTGTGGCTGCCTTTGACAGTCATAAACTTATCAATAATAACAACAACATTACATTGCCCATAAAGATAAGCATAACACACTTGAATACATTGTTAATCTATGTTGTGTACAATGAAACATTTTAAAAAGAGTGATAGTATGGAATTATTAGAATGTCGCATATTCCATTGTCGAGTATCATTGAGATAAAGTTTTACTGGAATGTATGTACTTCAATATCTCATCTGATGATCATAAAACAAATTTCGCTTTTGTTTCACACTGTCTTTTCATGCGCCCACTTCCAATAAGGAAGAGTTAAATTTCTTCGTTATTTGATTTCTCAGAAAAACAAAGATTTCAACTTTCATCTTATCGACCAGTACGATCGGTCATTCAATATAGATTCAGTTTTCCATGTGGTAATATATGTAAATAGAAATGTCAAAAGTTCCTCTTCCATATACAAATAAATTCCCCTGAACTACTCGTCCATACAATACACATTTTGAAATTCTTCATATAAAATTTGTTGCCCATTTCATCCGCTAAATATTATATGATCAGTATCCAAAGTATTTTTTGCAATTGTTTATACTTAATTGTTTCAAATTAAGAAAATGAAAAGTTTTGACATGGTATACAACAAACATTATGAAAAATAAGTAAGAACGTATCAGTCAGCTGTGTAAAAAAAATCGACAGAAACTTAAAAAGAGGTATATTTTATGCCAAAATTACACGAAAGCGGTACCACGGGTCCAGTGGGGGGAAATATCACCGAATTACACTAAAACACTCGTTGATTTATAGTTTGGAGGTTCGAATGTAATAAAATTATATCCAAATTCAAAAATATCCCTTAATTATATTAAAGAAATTAAAAAATTCTTACGATTGTCAAAAGTGTAAACTTTACTTTGGTAATCTTCATTTATTCCCTAATGTAACGCTGGAAGGGCCCAATATTTTCTGGATTTTAATTCACCATAAAATACCTAATAAAATTACATTTATATGTTATACATACATATAATATCTCTAAGTCGGTGTAATATTGCAATCAAAAAAATTTTGAGAGGTGGAAACTTTATTTTGACGCTTCCCAGCAAAATGTTCGATGCCAAGGATGCTATTGAATCATGGGTGCAAGTGATCTGGCATGTCATCTTTTTAGCATTTTCACTCATGAATTTTATATGAGCGTGACCACCATAAGATGACATTCATTGTCGGATCCTAAGCATGTCATTTTGACCAATGCTTTGACATGTCATTTTCACTAACCCACAGTGCGAAATTTGGGAAGTTTAGTGGAACTTTAAGGAATTTTCAAAGTACATGAAATTAATTAAACTTTTATTGAATTCGTTAGCTAAGTACTCCACTGCAAATGGTCCATACTCAGTTTGCCGATTTATTCCACGAAACGACTTAAAAATGCACTTAAAGTTGCACTTTTGTTTAATATTTTTTTTTTTGTAAGAAATGTATTTTTGATTCATTAAAAAAATGGAGTGGCGCGGACAAATGGTAAGTCAGTATGCCATGATTTATTTTTCTTAATATTTTACAAAACAATTATGATATTTTACACTTTAAAAAATGCAAAAAACCCTTATTGTTTTCGGCAATTTTAGTCGGAAAGAAGTTATTTTTTGAAGTTTTCAAAATTTAATTTTTTTTATTTTCCGTGGACATTTCAAAAGTGAGTTACGTACATTCACGTGTTAAGATATATATAATCTGAAAGATTGGATTCTCCTCTGTTCGCAAAGCTATAAAACTGCTGCGGTATCGCGCGGTCTTTCAAGATATTCAAGATTTTCTAAAAAGACTTCGGGAATTTCATTCAGTTGCATTTTTCAAAAGTGGAAGGTAAATGCGACAATGAACGCCATTGTTGACTGTGTTTTGAAGAAATGGACTCACTAATTATAACAATGATAAATTCTGTAAAATTAGGAAACCTCTCGCAATTTTTCATAGTTTTGACCTCTAAATGTTGGTGATTTACATATAGTGCAACATTTTTAGATGCTGCGGTGCAAATACCAAAATACGTTAAAAATTGTAATGCAGTGCAGACCTGAACTTGATCTGAAAGGCATTATTAACAAAATTAATGGTACAGACCTGCTGAATGGGCCAATAAACATTATAGATACAAATGAAAACAAAAAATATTGACATTTTACTCCTTAATAGATGTGTAGGGTTGTGGGGCTTCACCCAGAAGTGGACCTATGTTGACAGCTTTTGTGTGAGGAGGTTTTTTTTTATTCGCTAACATCTTAAAATTTACATTTGCATCAAAATTGGCTGCAATTTTTGTCTTTAACCTTTAAAATACCCAATATGAGGGAACCCGGCATGTGGGGGCTATTCCAAAACGCGAACCTATATCGAAAATATTTTGTACATACGTTTTCTATCCGCTGAAAACTCAATATACCAATTTGCATCAAAATCGATTGAAAAATGAATGTAAAACGTAAAAATGTCAGCCACCGTTACATGAGCGCTACAGGAAACCGCGGGTCTATGTGGCCCAATTTGGGCCCCACATTGTCCACTAATATAAGAAACATTTGTGCAAAATTTTAGGAATCTGCACCTTTTCCTTTCAAAGTTATTAGTAAAGTTCCGCTAAAGTGCTCATATTTTGCAGTGTGCAACCCTTTGGCATGACATTTTCATGTCTTGTTTGGAAAATGGAAAATTCTGTATTGAAATATGATTTTCAGACAAACCAAACTCTTTATTAATTCAAACTAATTCATGAAATAACTAGAACTAATTTATCAGCATAAAGTTTACACCCAAAATTTCAATTTAATCACCGCCGCTGCACCGCAACAGAGTTTACTTCGTCCACTCTCAGCCACTGATTTTGTTTCATCTTACAAAAGCTTTTCTATTATTATCTCATCACCAGTTCAGATTTCGACATGAACTCCAACAGCACTCCTTTAAGAATTTCAAGTTCGTGAACCTAGATTTAATTTGTAATTTTGTAATTTTTGTTTTGATGTCGCTACTTGTAGGGATGTACCAATCGACTTGTTTGTTTGTAGTGATCATCAAATGCTGATGAAAAGATCGGATCTTTCACGACTTCCTTTGCATGGGTTTAAAAGCTAATGAAAAGATCGGATCTTTCACGACATGCTTTGAACCAATGCAAAATATGCCATGAAATCACGTCATCGCATAGAACCCCTTCCTTGAAATTTTGCTGGGTTACTGTTTTAGAGTTATCTCGCACAATCGCCATTTTAGTATGTGCCGGGAGGGTTTTGTTGCTGGGACCATTATCTCAAGAAGTATTCATTTACTCCGGAAAAAGATTGTACCGTTGAAAATGAGGCCGCCAGAGCAACCTACTGAAAAAATAATCAAAACGATCCGAGAGGAGCTCTTAAACTTTACTTTATCCGAATTTTGTGTGGGAGTTACCCAAAAAGTGGACCGATATAGTCCATATTCCAACCTGATACATGACAGGATGAAATAATATGATGTGCAAAGTCTGCACCAATCAGAAACTCCCTGCGAGAATTACTTGCGGATTTGCCATTTTGGTTGGTGCAGACAGGGTGTCTTGGAACTTTTAAGCCAATATCTCAGGAAGTATGGACTTGCGCAAGAAAAAAATTGTACCGTCGTAAAGGTAGCCTCAAGGACAACTTACTGAAACAAATTTCAAAACGATCCGAGAGGAGCTCTTAAACTTCACTTTAACCGAATTTTGTGTGGGAGGTACCCGAAGGAGTGGACCGATATAGTCCATATTCGAACCCTTTCTAGCCTAAAGGCTGAGGGTATTACAAGCGAGCAAAGGCTATAGTAGAGATGGGGCCGAATATGTAATACCCTACATCACAATCCTGTACATAAGTTTTTCAGTCGTAATCATTTCTTTTAGGAAATACTAAAGTTTTCACCTAACTGGGTTTTATATCACATGACTTAAGTCGAACTGAACCAAAATAATTACAGCACTCTCAAAATTAATGCATTTTCATAAATGAATATCGAATACCACGGTGCTTCTGAACTCATGGGCGTAGCAGGAATGCTTGTTTTTTGTTCTAGGACTTTTGTTAGGGCTTGCTTGTTTTTCCGTAATATTTATAATTTTTTACCTACAAATGAACATTTTTGTAGGATCTAGAGGGCCAGTTACAACCCCCCCCCCCCCCCTTGTTATTCCTGGCTACGCCCATGCCTGAACTAAATGGTGAGGGGCTACTAAATGCTATGGGGCTACGAAATGGTTTGGTTCGACAATGCTGTAATTTGTATTGTATATTGTACGGCTTATCTTTTAGGCTAACGATAAAAATGTATCTCATCGAGATAATGGTCTTAGACTAATCATATATTTTGGAGAAACCAGTTTCAAACAATTTGGAGTCAATTTAGCTAAGTTCGTCCGTCTGTTTGGCTCGAGCGCATTATAACTCTCGAACAGATCAACAGATTTCGTCCAAATTTTGGATCTCGCAATATTTTGTGCAAACTTTAAGTCATATCGGTCCACTCCTCCAGGCACTTCCCCCAAGACCTAAAATTGAGAGCACAATAACTCTCGAAAGTGCAAATCGATTTTTTCGAAACATATATTTGGTTTCAAAAATTTCAATTATCCGATTTGACTGAAAATTTGAACATCCAAAAATTACTTTCAGACGTGCATATATCAAGTACCAACATAAGTGTAGTTTAAGGGCTGTTCGAGGAGCCATTGCACATTTTGACAAATGTTGCTCCTTGCGGTATTCTATTTTTCGTGGATAAGTCCATGGTTATGCAAGGAATTGTCCAAAAACTCCTAACCTTACGGAGACCTACTAAAGTGACGGATTGACACCATAACATCAAAAAGAATGACTTCCAAAATTAGGTCCACTTCCAAAATGGATTATATATAAGTATCATCTGTACGAAAGTGCAAAACTTTTGCGCTTTTATCGAAGTCAAATTTATGAGCACAGCATAATCACCCTGTAGGAAATGTCAATAGTGAACTACTGACTTACTGCTGACATTGTCAACTACTGACAAACTGTAGACAACTCATGTAATTTCCTTTTTTGTATGAACGTGTCATTCGAAAGTCAGTACTGACATTGGAATTAGTATGTCAGTAGTAAGTCAGTAGTTGCTGAGGAACCATGTGTTGACATAGGAGGTAGTGAGTCAGTATAGACATTGCAGGTAGTAAGTCAGTAGAGACATTGTAGGTAGTAAGTCAATAGAGACATTGGAGGTATTGAGGCAATAGTACGTAAAGGGTCATATGGAGACATTGGTACCAAATTCATCACTATTAAGTTTTTGGCCTATTTGGAACTTTTTATAGATTAAAAAGCTATGTATATAGTGTGCTTAATAAGACGATGAACTTATGCTTTTGTTTAAATAGTATATTTTATTTAAGAAAAACATATAATTATGAAAATAATAAAAAAGTACAAATTGCGTATTACAGTATTTTTTATCTTTATAAAGGGCTAAGCCCAAGATTCCACATAAGCACAAAATTATTAAATAAAGCCAATGTTTTCACGGCTGTATACCCAATAATAAAAAAAAATCGTTTTCATTGTCAGAAATATCATCGCCTTTTTTATTTTCTTGGCCATATGGATTGTTGTGATTGATCTGCTTAAAATATTTCTTCTTCTGCTGCACTTAACGTTTTATCAGGCGATTCGCTTTTGATATAACATATAGGGATTGACAAGAATAAACATGTATAAATAAGAAAAAAAGTCTTTAAATTTGCTTACACATTACGTTTGTATAAACATTGGAAAAATCTTCAACATTTTAACTCATTATTATGCCATGTCCTAATATCAGATGTAAGTTGCGTTCATCATTTCCAGCGATACGGAACAATATATTCGTCCACAATATTCTTTAAAGATTCCATAAAATGTCTAGTTGTCGAAGTTTCACCACAAATGTTGTCAGCCGCCACAGACTTTGTATTTTGATATAGAATTGTCTTTTTTTACTTGTCTGTTATTTTCCTTTCCTAATTTCCTTTGCTCATACTTGTTGTTATTAAAATTATATACACTCCACGTCAGTAGAATAAAACACCTAAATTTTTGTTAATGTTAGCTTATTTATCCCAAAACGAATGAATCTGCATTTTTTATCTCGAGGGGATTTAAAGTCTATGATGTTCCGTATCAAACACAGAAAAAATTATGTTTCTAGCTCTTCGCGAAATGATTTTCTGATCAATTTTCCGATAGTACTATGACAAATAGGCATTTATTTTTGGTCATCAGGATAGAACAGTCACTTTATTTTCGCGAATTTTTGAGATATTAACGCCGAATTTACTTTCAGTCTATAAAGCAAGGCTTTCTAACCATTTTTAACCAAAGAAACTCTATAAATTACACTGTGCAACATGTTTAAGGTGATCTTGTGCAAACAATTCGAACTGAAGATTTTTTGAAAGTACTGGCCCAAACGACAAGAAACCCTAGTTGGGTTTTGTTGTGTCAGATCCAGCTCGGATTTTATGGCCCCATCTAAACATGGTTAAATATTGAGTTTTTAAAGAAATTCGGGGCTATATCTCTGAAACCAATGCGAATCTTCTTCTGACCTCTGAAGCAAATTTGTAGATAAGACCAAGAATAAAATATTTGGAGAAATAATGAACTCAAAAAACTACATTTATTGCCTCAAATTTCAAAATATATGCAAAAATTCTACAATTTTTATACATATCGCACCGTATCTCCAAAACCGTTAATTTTTACTGAATATTTTCTTTTGGAAAAATATTCCCTTGAATATGATACACAACTCTTCAAAACATGTCATTGCTGTAAAATGCCTCTGTGCCGTTGTTTTCCGCACATTTTTCAACGACGATTTAATAAAAATGTCAATAATGTAGTGAAATCCGAAATGCGAGAATAAACTGTTGGTGTGAACTGTGTTTGAAATACGTGTTGTAAAAGATATGATGCAAAATACCGCTGACACAACATGAATTAAGCATTTTAGAGTTTCAGATTGTTCTAAAGAATTGTTGAGAACTTTATTTAGAAGATTTTTGCAAAAGGTTACTTTGTTCAACTCCCAATAGTTTAGCCGATACTGACCAGATTTTCAGCAATTATGTAAAATTGTCTATATTTTATAGATTTTGATGACCTAGGTGGAGTTTTTCTTATATGGTCTGTTCAAAAGATAAGTTCTACTAGTTTAGGGCTACAATATTGCAGAAGACAGCAAGGCCAAATTCCTATTCGTTTCTGAGATAAAGGCCTGATTAATGCAAAAAAGTGTATATTTAGCCCGGTTTAGATGAGACCATAAAATCCGAACTGGATCTGACAGGACAAATCCCTACTAGGGTTTTTGTAGTCTAAATATGTACTTTCAAAAAATGAATACTAGAAGTTGTTTGCATTTTCAGTGTTGCATAGTGTTATTCCACGGACACCGAAATAACAGCGTTAAAGAGTTTAAATTGACAGATATTTGAAACATCTCGGAATATCAATAGGGGTCGCGCAGTTATGTCATATTTCTTCACAATAATATAGAATATGACACAGACAACCTCGACGGATACAATCGAGTGCTGCGGATGCTGATAACATGGACAATTTTCAAAATACTTATGAAAAACTTCAAAATTTCTTATAAAATCTATGATGTTTTGTCCAATAAAATGGTTTTTCCGCGAACAAGTCTGCCGTTTAAAGGTTTGGAAATATGCTCCAGAATGAGAGGAAAATAATCTGATATAAAAATAACCGTTATTTTAATACACTGAGGGAAATTTTAGCACATTTTTCAAATTGAACACACCCTTTGGACTTTGAATTTTATATTTGTTCTTATTTCGTTGTCCGCGACTGTTCTCAACTGTGTTATGCTGCAATATAAATGGACCAGGTTATTCTCTCCATACCGGATTTTACGAACTAGTAGTTTTTTTAACTGAACTCGCAAATGTAAAAGCCCCGTTTTCGGCGGAAAACACAGTCATAGAAATTGAGGTTTTAGGTTTCGTATATTGTTTTAAAAAGTACCAAAGTTTCCCTCAGTGTATTAAAATAACGGTTGTTTTCGTATCAGATTATCTTCCTCCAAATCTAGAGCATATTTCCAAACCTTCAAACGGCAGACTCCTATTGGCTCCTATTGATATTCCTTTAACGCTGCTATTTCGGTGTCCGCGAAATAATGTATAGGTTTTCTTTGGTGAAAAATGATTAGAATGGCTTGCTTCATATACTATCTGAAAATTGATCAGAAAATCATTTCGCGAAAGCTAGAAACATATTTTTTTCTGTGTTTGATACTGAACATCATAGACTTTAAATCCCCACAAAATTAAAAACGCAGATTCATTCGTTTTGGGATAAATAAGCTAACATTAACAAAAATGTAGGTGTTCTATTCTACTGACTTTACTGATTTTTTACAAAAACACTTTTTTTAACGAGCCGCCAAAATTATTTTACGCCAAACAATTAAGAAAATGAAAAAAATAAGATGCTTTGTTGGGCTATCAGTTTTCAATATGAACAATGCTTCTTCTTGTTAAGGTAAAAGTAGCAATTGTTGACAACCTGTTGACAAAGTGTTGACTTTGTCACCATAATAGTAGACAAAGTGGTGACATGTCGACACACGTCCCCATGCTTCCTACAGGGCATTTATTCGCAACACCCATACTCGTGGAGTTATTTACATACACTAAATGTTTCGATATTTTTGTTGTCCAAAAAAGACCAGAAAATTCTGAAACTCCCTGACTACACAATTTTTAGGAAGAAGATGTTGGTTATGTAGCCCGTATTCGATCTGTCTACAGATAAAAGTCTCAACTCACACAGGCTGAGGGTATATCTCTGTCGGCAAACTCGACTGATACTTTTTTGCTTGTTTTCCAGAAAACAAAAGTTATGAATTTTCATAAGTTTGCCTCCGCTGTGCAGACAGAAATGATTAGTCTTTGGGCATAGTCTATGGAAAGTTTTTAATGTCATCGAGTCCATAAACATCTACTCGTACAATTAAGATATAAATAAGCGGGAACAACAACCATTGAGGTATCAGATAGAGCTTTTTCGACTTAACTTAGCTAAAATTTTGCCGAGCTTTGTTAGAAATATTTTTTCGACCCTGTTTTTGCGTAGTCTCAAACGGTACCGGGAGTTGGATCCGGAGTCTATGAGTTGTAGTTTGAATCGCCCGACTTCTGATAAAAATGTTTTCTTTTTTTTCTTAATGTAATTTTCCGAATTTCACTGTGCAACAAAATGGAGCTCAAAGTTTGGGTGTGGGAAATTCCTTTTGGGAATGAAAGCCCTTGGTGAGTACATACAGAACCCCAAGGGACATATCCGCTGTGAGTCGAACTTCTGAGTTATGGCGTGATGAATATTTTGCTGGAGACCCTATGAGCCTGGACCCAGCGTTATATCTTTGTTCGCAGCTGCTTAAACTTATTTTAAAGATGACATGTCTTCAGTCAAATCAAATGATTTTTTTT
The DNA here is from genome assembly GCF_047663935.1 of Musca autumnalis. NCBI lineage: Eukaryota > Metazoa > Arthropoda > Insecta > Diptera > Muscidae > Musca > Musca autumnalis. Next base: position 270,754,285 of record NW_027411644.1, read on the forward strand.
TTCGTAGAGCATTTCGACCTTCTAACTCGCTTCCTTCAATGTCCTTTTTGTCCTTTATTTCAAGAACGGCAGTAAAAGTACCACCAGATGATATTTTTCAGCTTCGGAATATTCTGCAAAAATGTCACTCGGAAGAGTTTAGGTACGGTTTCTAAAGACACGAAATCGATATGATCTCGTTTTAGCTGTCATTTCTCACTTTTACCCGAATCTTGCTCAGGCCACCCAATATCTATTTATTTCAATATCGGAGTCATTACAAATATTGAGCGCAATTGGATCTCGCTTTGCCGAGCACCTTAATATCGATTTCGTTTTTTTTGGAATCCGAATATTGGAACTGGTTATTTTGATACTAAAACCGAATTTTTATTCGGTTTTTATGAACCAATTAACCGTATATGTATATCAATAGAAATCTATTAAAATTGTCAATAAGATACGATTAACATGCGTCATACGTATTACGCGGTTATGGTGCTGGAACAAGAAACCCGTATTGTTGAAACGCATAGGAGGATACTTTTCACTACGCGAAAAAATTATGATCTAGGTCAGGGGGGGTGAAAAATTCCTTTTGAGGTTCAGAGATAATCTTGAGTATATTTAGAAACTCGAAGGACAGATCCGCCGTGAGTCGAACATTTGAATCAACAACGAAATACCATTAAAGATTGTAGTGTTATGAGTTTTAATTATCTGTACTTTTGACTTAAATTTGTTTTTTTTTTTACATGTTAGAGTCATTTTCGGAAGAATTTGCATTTGTTATCCTAACAGGGTTGCCATCTCCTACCACTTTTCCCATGGTCTGGGAAAATATATTAATACCCTCCAATCAAAATGTTTTCCCTTATTATACCCTAAACCACTATGTGGGGAGGGTATTATAAGTTGGTTTTGGTCAAAAAGTTTGTAACGCATCGAAATAATGGTCGTAGACCCATACATATATATCAAATTAAATGTCTCGACGAGCTGAGTCGATCTGGTTATGTGCGTCCGTCCGTCTGTCCTATTGATTGTTGTGATGGTCGGATAATATTTAGGGATCGGAATGGGCAAAAATCTTATTTGGGGAAAATGTCAACATTTTATTTCAAAGCGAATATCTCCGCTTCTATATGGGTATATCAAAAGCAAAACCTGCTAATGAAAGTAGCCGCTAATAGAACACACCTTTTCATTTTTGCGATTTTAATAATAATGACGAATATCACAGCTTTGGTTAGGGACCTTCCAAAAGCAAAATCTGACTATGAAAATAAGAATCCCGTCTTTACAATGATGTAAAGCAGGTTGGCGTAGGTGGCCAAATAACGGAGATATCGCAATAGTCGGTGATGCATCCCATTTTTCCTTTTTTTTTTAATCACGCTACACGTCGCAATTTTGATTGGATCGTCACGAAATTTTGGGTGTTAATGAGGGGTCCCACAGAGGAAAAAACCTATTGATTTTGTTAATGGTTGGATATTATTCAGGGGTCGGAATGTGAACACAACTTATTTGGAGAAAAGGCCAACGTTTTATTTCAAAGCGAATATCTCTCTTCTGTAAGAGGTATATCGAAAGCAAAATCTGACAAGGAAAGTAAAAAATATCACCTTTACAACGATGTGAAGTAGGTTGTCATAGGCGGTTAAACAACAGAGATATCGCAAAAGTCGATAATGCATCCCTTTTTCCATTTTTGTGCAATCACAATACAGGTCGGAATTTTGATCGGATCCTCACGAAATTTTGGGGGTTGATGGGGGTCTCACAGAGAAAGAAGCCTATTGATGGTTGGCGCACATCCCACTTTTCCATTTTTTTATTTGAGTTGTACTGACGATGCACTTAAATGCGTTTCAACAAAATTGACCTGTATTAATAAAGACATTCAGAGCAAAGGCGCTAAGCTAAGCTAATATTTTGAATTTTACCAGTCAAAAGCTTATGCACAGGGGTAGTGGTGTAGGGTATCACATAGTCGGCCCCGACCCGACTATAGTCTTGGCTCACTTGTTTTTATTTGAGTTGCACTGACGATGCACTTAAATGCGTTTCAACAAAATTGACCTGTATTAATGAAGACATTGAGTAAAAGCGCTAAGCTATCCCAATTTTAATATTTTGAATTTTTCCAGTCAAAAGCTTATGCACAGGGGTAGTGCTGTAGGGTATCACATAGTCGGCCCCGACCCGACTATAGCCTTGGCTCACTTGTATAACAAATTAAATTTTAAAATATTCATTCGGAAAGTGGATTAGTATCAACCGTTCTTATGTTTGCCGTATAATAAAAGAGTTAAAAAACCGAATATTGGTAAACACAATACATCCTGGTGTAAACCCCTTGAGGCCATCAGCAAATTTGGGCTAAAAATGTTGGGGAAACTTTAAAAAATAATGCGATTAGGAACTTCCAGAAATTAGTTGGGACTCCTATTCCCGATATACGCCCTAGATTAGTGTAGGGTATTAGAATCTTTGAGTACCCCCTGACCAGCTAAAGATGGCGACCATAGCCATCCAAAAGAATGAGTGACATTGGTCGAAACTTTACACATCGTAATATTTTTTTCATACCTAAGTCATGTTCTAATATGAACTATATCGGCCCATTCCTTCGGGTATCTTCAACTCAGAATTTCAAAATTGTTCGCAAATGTGTAGTTTAGGAAAGTGTCTATGATCGTTCTGACATTTTTAAAGCAGGTAGTCTTCGTGGTCCATACTATGACCGTATAATTTTTTTTATAGTCGACTTTATAGTTAAAGGTAAACATCGAAGGATCGAAATGTGGACTTTTCAGTTGAAAGTAAAAGTAAGATCCAAAATCGAATTTTCACTTCTTCCGATAAATCCCTCACAAAAGTTCCAACATGTAGGCTTAAGAATACGGTTAGTAGTCCTAACTTAGGACTTCGCAGATACATTTTAAACTTTATTTCGGAGAGTTGTAGCAATAAATACTTATTACAACAGTGATTGGGAGAAACAATCCATCCATTTTGGGTTTGCTTATTTTCATTATGTCACAGGCTGAGGCATTTTAACGTTTTTATTAGTAAAGCTACATTGGTTTAAAAACTAGCTCTCTTCACAAAGTATGCAAAATATGTTCACCTCGTCAGTTTAATCTTTAAAGAATCATCAAAACAAATTTGTTGACCTACCCTCTACATCTTATATCCCAATCTTGTCTTTAATTCATTTTAAGTGCATAAATTCAAAGTCATAGTCAAAAAAATACTTTTTTTATTAGTATGCCTGGTGTTGGTAACTATTGGTGAAAGTAAAAAACTCCATAATTTTCTTCCATGCATTTAAAGATAAAAATGCCAAAAACAGCTTACGTACGCCAAACTTATCCCCCAACAAAAAATACAAATAAAAATAAATTTAAAGCTACCACCATTGTGCATATTGCCATTGTCAGCTGTGGTAACTGAATAAATGCTGCACCTTGTTGCAAATATTAAATTTGTTACTCTAGCTCCCCGCTTTGTAGTACTGAGTAGGAGTGCAATGATTGTCTGTCTGTGACCGTGTGCATATTTTTTTCTTTAACTTGGTCTTAGAGAGGTTAATGTCAAAAGAAGAAAAAAAACAATAATAATGATCGTGATCTTAGGTCTCATACAGTGACAACTTGAGTGGGCTTTTCTTTTCTGCATAGTTTTCGCGAAATTTCGAAGAGAAAATTTCGCACCAACAACAACATTGATGAGTGGAAAACATTTCATCATACACACACAATGCATGATGGCCTAATGGAACTGTAAAACCAATCTTATACTTAAAAAAACATGTGGTGAAACAAGTTTGTAATCTTTTAAACGATGGCGGTATGCACAAAAATAAGGAGTTACATGCAATCCATTTAAAATTGGTTTTACGTTAACCAATATGTACATTAGGGCGAACCAAGTTTTTCCATTTGATCCAAAAACCTTATATATGAAATTTTGTGGTTATCGGTTAACGTTAACCCGTGCCAACCGAGCGGTCTTAGTTTCCATAGTAATTTATTTGTACAGCCAACTATGAAAAAACGAAAGAAAAGAAAAAAACATCTAAAGTTGACGAACACCGCAAACGTTTTAAGGACCATGATCTGCGAATCTGCACCTGGAATGTTCGCACTCTTTATATAGAAGGTGCAGTTTACGCAATGGCAGATGTACTTGAAAAGTACAAGGTCGAAATTACTGCCATACGGGAAATACGATGGATTGGGAAAGGCGTCACAACAACACCTAAAGGTGACGCACTGTATTATAGCTGCCATGACGTAAAGCATGAGTTTGGTTGCGGATTCGTAGTTAGTCGGAGACTAAAACATCTGGTATCCAGCTTCACCCCAGTGAATGAAAGACTTGCTGCAATTCGAATAAAAGCTAAATTCTTCAACATCATCTTTATTTGCGCTCATGCTCCAACCTAAGACAAGGACGAACAGACCAAAGATATATTTTACGAGGGCTTAGAAGAAACTTATGACCGTTGCCCTGCCCATGACATTAAATGTGTTCTAGGCAATTTTAATGCCAAAATTGGAAAGGAGAATATCTTTGGGCCAACAGTCGGGAAATTTAGTCTCCACAGTGAAACATCTGACAATGGTATGAGGCTGATAGACTTTGCAGCTGCAAGAAACATGGTAGTTAGCAGTATCAGATTTAAGCATTTCGATATTCATAAGGGCACCTGGCTCTCGCCAGATCAAACAACAACAAATCAAATTGAACACGTTGTGATAAATGGAAGACATGCATCAAGCGTGTTGGATGTACGATCGTTCCGAGGTGCAAACATAGACTCGGACCACTACCTTGTTGCAGCAAAGGTACGTACCAGATTAAACGTAGAAAACAAAGTGCGAACAGACACAACACGGAAGTTGGACATCGGTAAGCTGCAATCACAACAGATAGCCACAGCATATTCCACTCAACTGGCCTAACTGCTTAATCAAAGGACTCCTCGTCCCGATAACATATCAGGACAAACAGCCGCAAAATCAGTACTTGGATACCAGAGACCTCCACCAAGGAATCCATGGTATGACCAGGAGTGTCGTGCTGCTACCGAAAAGAAAAATGCGGCATATAGGGCTACTTTACAATCCGTAGCAACGCGTAGCGCACGAGAGAGATATCGGGAGAAAAGGAGAGAGGAGAAACGTCTTTTCCGCAGGAAAAAGAGTGAGATGGAAAAGCGGGAGTGTGAACAAATCGAGATGTACAGGAGACAGAATGAAGTCCGAAAATTCTACCGAAGAGTGAAACATCAAACTGATGGCTTTGGAACTGGCACATCCTCCTGTAGAGACCAGCAAGGTAATCTGGTAACTGATACAGATAGTGTGCTAAGGAGATGGAAACTGTTGGTATCCAATAGTAGCGAAGTCGACGAAGATACCACAGATCCCATCCCAGAAGATGGTATTGAATGTATACCATCCGGCCAATATGAGGTAAAGACAGCAATAAACCGGCTGAAGAATAATAAGGCAGCAGGAGCTGATGGCCTACCAGCCGAGCTGTTTAAAACCGGAGGCGACACGCTCATAAGGTGTATGCATCAGCTAGTTAGCTCCATGTGACAGGAATAACGCGTACCCGACGATTGGAATCTCAGCATCCTGTGTCCCGTTCATAAGAAAGGAGATAAGACTTTATGCTCCAAATATAGGGGCATAAATCTTCTCCCTATCGCCTGCAAGATAGTAGCACGACTAAAGCCCCTGGTCAACGAAATAATTGGACTATTCCAATGCGGCTTTAGACATGGCAAGTCCACCATTGACCAGATATTTACCCTGCGCAAATCCTGGAGAAGGCCCAAGAGATGCAGATCGACACCTACCACCTTTTTGTCGATTATAAAGCAGTCTTCGACAGTCCGCTAACTGACAAAAGATCTTCAGTTAAAATAGGAAAGAACCTCTCCGAAGAGTTTTGTACAAAAAGAGGTTTCCGGCAAGGAGACAGCCTTTCGTGTGATATTTTCAACATCCTGCTAGAACAGGTTATACGAGAGGCAAACGTCAGAAAAAGTGGCACAATCTACACCAATAGTCACATGTTACTTGCTTATGCTGATGATATAGACATCATGGGGCGATAAACGAAGTAACCGATACCTTTATGAAAGTCAAGGGAGAATCTGCTAAAGTGGGTCTAGCGGTAAACGGTGAGAAGACCAAGCTGATGGTATCGACGCGCAATGCATCCATTGAGATCGGACCAACTGTTGAAGTTGGTTCCTATAATTTTGAGGTAGTAAAATACTTCGTATACCTCGGCACCGCCGTAAACACAACAAACGACATCAGTTGTGGAATAAAAAGAAGAATTGTATTGGCCAACAGATGATACTTTGGCTTAAGTAAGCACTGCAAAAACAAAGCCACAACTCGTCAAACAAAAATAACGCTTTACAAAACACTGATACTACCCGTGCTGATGTATGGCTCCGATGCCTGGGTACTTGCGAATGCAGATAAGGCAGTGCTTGGCGTGTTTATCTGCTATACAACGACATCAATATGGTTAAACGTATCGAGATGCAGCGATTGCGTTGGCTAGGCCATATCATAAGAATCAGCGAAGATGAACCCGCTAAAAAGGCATATAAATTCAAGGCACATGGCGATGCACGCAGAATTGACAGGCAAAGAATATATGGCGCAAACAAGTGGATGAAGAGATGACAAGATGAGGTATTCCAGAAAGGGAAGCATTAAACAGAGAGAATTGCAGATCTTTTCTTAGTTCGGTCTATGGAACAAATGTTCTGTAATGGATCAGCTAAGTAAGTATGTAAGAGAAATGCAAATGTTAAATTACATGCAGTTCGATAAAGAATGTAGCTAAGACCCTCAAAATACCGAAAATCGGGGAATACCGTTATATGAGCGATATACCAAGAAATGGACCTATGTAGATGATTTTTAGTGAAGAAGTTTCAATGCCACTAAAAACGTTAAATGTTAAATTACAGCTAGTTCGGTTAAAATTTGTAGCTAAACTCCTCAAAATACAGAATATAGGGAGGTACCTTTATGCGGGGGCCATACCAAAACATGGATCTATGTATGTTGACGATTTTTGGTGAAGAAGTTTCTTTACCACTGAGAACCTCAAATGCCAAATTACTGCTAGTTCGGTTAAAAATATTAGCTATAATGTTCAAAATACCGATACCAAGGCGTTATTTTTTATTTTTTTTTTTTGAAAGTGGGCAAGTTTGTTTTGGGTGGTATAAGTTTTTGTTTGCTCGAATTCGAGAAGAGTTTCACTCGTGGGTGGAATTCGAGCGAATATTCGGAACTCTGATTTCGATGTCGTTTGTAAGACAAATTTAAATTACAAATGACAAATTTAATTATACCCTCCATATTATTATAACTACAGATTGTAATATACATAATACTAAAACTAAAATGATCGATCTTAAAAACTCGATATGTTTTTGTTTTTCAACAATTTTTCTTTAACACTGTCAAGATTTTAACTCAAAGCCTCTTAGTTTCACTTGTAATCATGTGTTTTAAATATCTCTCATTGAATCCATTTAAAAGGTATGCTATTCCATTTTAATTGAAAATGACAAAATTGATTATTACAAAGTGTGAGGTTAAATATTATCGATTTATCAACTGAATGGGATGTCATTTATTCTACAATGTATTGGCAAAAATAATTATTTCCTAAATGAATAATGCCTTCGGTCGGTTTGAAAACAATAAATATTTGAATATGATTAAAGACAGCATTGTGATTGGTTGAATCATATGTATATATGAACACACATATTACTTACTTAGCTGGCCCATTACAGAACATTTGTTCCATAGGCCGAACTAAGAAAAGATCTCCCTTCCTCTCTATTTGTTGCTTCGCTTTCTGGAATACCGCGCCTTTTCATCTCTTCATCCACTTGTTTACGCCATCTATTCCTTGGACTGCCAATTCTGCGTGCACCGCCAAGCGGTCCGTTTTATACGCCTTTTTAGCCTTTAGCCAACGCAAACGCTGCATCTCGATACGTTTAACAACGCAGATTGGTCCGTAGATCTTTCGAAGAATTTTTCTCTCAAACACGCCAAATACTGCCATGTCTGCTTGCGCAAATACCCAGGCTTCGGAGCCATACATCAGCACGGGTAGCATCAGTGTTTTGTAGAGCGTTATTTTTGTTTGACGAGATGTGGCTTTGTTTTTAAAGTGCTTACTTAAACCAAAGTAGCATCTGTTGGCCAATACAATTCTTCTTTTTATTTCACAACTGATGTCGTTTGTTGTGTATACGGAGGTGCCGAGGTAGACGAAGTCGTTTACTACCTCAAAATTATAGGAACCAACTTCCACAGTTGGTCCGAGCTCAATGGACGCATTGCGCGTCGACACCATTAACTTGGTCTTCTCATCGTTTACCGCCAGACCCACTTTAGCAGATTCTCATTCGACCTTCATAAAGGTATCAGTTACTTCGTTTACTGATCATCCCATGATGTCTATATCATCAGCATAAGCAAGTAACATGTGGCATTGGTGTACATTGTGCCACTTCTTTTGACGTTTGCCTCTCGTATAACCTTTTCTAGCAGGATGTTGAAAATATCACACAAAAGGCTGTTTCCTTGCCTGAAACCTCTTTTTGGTACAAAACTCTTCGGAGAGGTTCTTTCCTATTTTAACTGAGGATCTCGTGTCAGTTAAAGTCATTTTACAAAGCCGGATGAGCTTTGCGGGGATACCAAATTCAGACATGGCTTGGAATACCTTTGAACGCAGCGGGCTGTCGAAGGCTGCTTTATATTCGACAAAAAGGTGGTAGGTATCGATCTGCATCTCTTGGGTCTTCTCCAGGATTTACCGCAGAGTAAATATCTGGTCAATGGTGGACTTGTCAGGTCTAAAGCCGCATTGGTATTGGTCCAATTATCTCGTTGACCATAGGCTTTAGTCGTTCGCACAATATCCCCGACACGATCTTGTAGGCAATAGGGAGTAGACTTATGCCCCTATAGTTAGAGCATACAGTCTTATCTCCCTTCTTGTGGACGGGGCACGGGATACTCAGGTTCCAACCGTCGGGTACTCGTTCTTCCTGCCAGATGGTGCTAACTAGCTGATGAATACACCTTATCAGCGTGTCGCTTCCGGTTTTGAACAGCTCGGCTGGTAAGATATCGGCTCCTGCTGCCTTATTATTCTTCAGCCGATTTATTGCTGTCTTTACCTCATCTTAGCTGGGCGGTATACATTCAATACCATCTTCTAGGATTGGGTCTGTAGTATCTACGTCGTCTTCGCTGGATACCAACAGGTTTGCAAAATGTTCTTTCCATATCCTTAGCACACTATCTGTATCAGGTACCAAATTACCTTGCTGGTCTCTACAGGAGGAGGTGCCTGTACCAAAGCCATCAGTTGGATGCTTCACTCTTCGGTAGAATTTTCGGACTTCATTCTGGCTCCTGAACATCTCGATTTTTTCACACTCCCGCTTTTCCATCTCTCTATTTTTCCTGCGGAAAAGACGTTTCTCCTCTCTCCTTTTCTCCCAATATCCCTCTCCTGAGCTACGCGTTGCTACGGATTGTAAAGTAGCTACATATATATCCCGCATTTTTCTCTCCGGTAGCAGCACGACACTCCTGATCATACCATGGATTCCTTGGTGGAGGTCTCTGGTATCCAAGTATGGATTTTGCGGCTGTTTGCATAGAGTGGGCAATACTTTGCCATTGCGCTGATATGTTATCGGGACGAGGAGTGCTTTGATTAAGCAGTTGGGCTAGTTGAGTGGAATATGCTGTGGCTATCTGTTGCGATTGCAGCTTACCTATGTTTAACTTTCGTGTTGTGTCTGTTCGTACTTTGTTTGCTACGTTTAACCGAGTGCGTACCTTTGCTGCAACTAGGTAGTGGTCCGAGTCTATGTTTGCACCTCGGAACGATCGTACATCCAACACGCTCGATGAATGTCTTCCATCTATCACAACGTGATCAATTTGATTTCTTGTTCTTTGATCTGGCGACAGCCAGGTGCCCTTATGAATATCGAGATGCTTAAATCTGGTACTGCTAACTACAATGTTTCTTGCAGCTGCAGAGTCTATCAGCCTCAGCCTCATTACCATGTTTCACTGTGGAGACGGAATTTCCCGAATGTTCGGCCAAAGATATTCTCCTTTGCAATTTTTGCATTAAAATCGCCTATAATAATTCTAATGTCATGGGCAGGACAACGGTCATATGTTTCTTCTAAGCGCTCATAAAATATATCTTTGGTCTGTTCGTCCTTGTCTTCAGTGGGAGCATGAGCGCAAATAAAGCTGATGTTGAAGACTTTTGCTTTTATTCGAATTGTAGCAAGTCTTTCATTCACGGGTGTGAAGCTGGAGACCAGGTGTTTTAACCTCCGAGCAACTACAAATCCGCAACCAAACTCATGCTTTATGTCATGGCAGCTATAATACAGTGCGTCACCTTTTGGTGTTGTTGGGACGCCTTTCCCATTCCATCGTATTTTCTGTATGACAGTAATGTCGGCCTTGTACTTTTCAAGTACATCTGCCAATGCGTAAACTGCACCTTCTCTATAAAGAGTGCGAACATTCCAGGTGCAGATTCGCAGATCATGGTCCTTAAAATGTTTGCGGGGGTCGTCAACTTTAGAGGGATTTATTTTTCTTTTCTTTTTTCATAGTAGGCTGCTTTTTCTAGGGGAGGGTTACTAACCCGACGCCCAAACCCAAGTTTTTAACCTTCTTATGGGTGAACGCGCGGCACATTTTAGCTCACTGCCTTTAACGGGTGTTAAAGGCAGCTACCCCAGGTGACACCACGGGGAGGTCAAAGTTCACTTGGGATTAAAGAGGGACCAAGATAAATCCTGGACTTTGCCATGTTAAAGCCGGTCAGGACCGTTCCTTGGTCACCCGAACACACATATTATATTGGTTTTTTTTCTATTCTCCTCAGACTTCTTAGATATTTCACAATTTCATTTCATTTTTATTGGTGAAATATCTAATATGTCTGAGGAGAATAGAAAAAAGAACAATTTTTTGTGACATTAAAAACGCCAAACAATTTTTCTCAGTGTATAGAAAAAACTGACCATTTAATGTATTTTGACATTTATATTAAAAATTTGAAAAATGTGTGGGAAACTATAAAATAATATTTAAGTGCTAAAAATATCATTTTTAATAAAATTAGTCACCCATTTAAAAGGAAAAACACAATAATTTATCTTTTTTTCCCAAGTATTTTCCCAACATTCCTGGGTAGAATTAATTTTTATTTAATTTATGACTTGTCATATTTGAATCGTATTTACACAAAATATTCCCCGCAATAATGAAGTGAAAAGGAAAATGCGATGAACGTGATCCGAATAATGAGACAATTTGTTATGCCCAGGCAATTGTTTTGAAAGGCAAGGATCATTGTTGTGATCGTCGTTTGAATGACGTTTGGCCGGTTATTTTTTGTTTTGCTATTTTGTCTTTTCAATATTCAATATTGAAGTTCATGATGCAAGGACAAATAAGCCAATAGTTAGTTGTTCAGTTGAATGTCATTATTATTTGTTGTTTTTATTTGCTTTTGTGGCTTTGTTATGGGCCTAATAATGAAAGGTGAAAGTGAAAACAACAATCTGGCCCTGAACCTAAGAGATAGCATAAATAGCGGTACGTGTTCATTGTTGTTGAACTGCTGCTGTTGATGTTGTTCGTGATTGTTGTAGTTGTTGGTTTTCAAGTGGGCCAATTGGCGCCTAACTTCAACTTCCCTTTGTCTTCTCATATTTTATTATTTACGAGTTTATGCAGAAATTGTTTTATGTATGGGATGTTCTGTGCAACTTGGTTAGTTATACCGTTGCTCACCGTTGTCCTTGTGTTTTTGTCCAACATCCATAGTGTAGCACGCACACATACAGAGGGTTGGTCAGTTTGGCATTTTTATTATGTGCTAAGGAACAACTTAATTTTTTTGAAACTTTCCCATGTTTTTGTATGGGCACCTTTTGTGCGTTTTTTCGTTGGTGTTTCAAATTTGGTTTTTGATCATTGTGTGAATGAATGAATTGAAATATTATCCCTGATCTCCGGAGCTACACTCGATGGGGTGTTAATATTGACATTTTATAATTTTCTGAAATGAAGTGATGATGAGGAGAAGGATGTATTTAAACGTCATAATGTCTTAATTAAGTGGGTGGTCTTTTATTTTAAGAAATAGCCAAGGTGGATTGAAGGTTATGATAAGAAAAAATGTGGAAATATCATGTACAGTTTGTCAGACATATCGCTTCGAAAAGTAAAAAATTATTTTCGCTTAAAGGTAAGGTCACATTGGGCAAATATTTGCTCCAGCGACCGGCATTGTGCGCTTACTGAGAGCGTAAATAATGCATTTATGCGCTCACTTGCTATCTGTAAGCGCACACTGCCGGTCGCTGGAGGATATAATTGTCTAATATGATCTTATCTTAAGAAATTCGAGTATTAATATTATTTGTTCGGGCTATATGAAGACGTGGACCTAATCCAAAAAAAAATCAGGTGGAAAGTTTTATACCCTGAACCAGGGCAAAATACCAAATTTCAGCAATCCCACGGCAGTGGGTTCTCTGTACCGGATTGACCCGGGACCAAACAACATCAGCGTTCCGGCCAGCGGCTGTCACCTCAGTGTACATGTGTTTGTATTTGTTTCGTTTTTCTGTGCTGGAAGAGGCATATCCCGGAATGTCTGCTCCGGATTCTTTTGGTCCGTGCCGGGACGGAGGAAAACCCAGGACCAATATATTTGTGCCCGGTTTGTCACATTCGCATCTTCACCCATATCCCATCTTCGGTGAGATGCAATAGATGTCAGGAGTGGGTGCATTTAAGGGGTTGCTCTGGACTTGCCCACGCGAGGGACTACGATAGGGAATTTGTTGCTGCATGCTGCGCGAACACAGCACCCAGTGAGTCTTCGTCAAATTACGAAACTCATTCGTCGTCGGATTACGAAACTCCCCCGCAGTCCCCCCAACAGCAGCCGCACGCGCATCATTTAACACCAGCCGTTGTTGTTCCAATCCCAGAAAATGCATCCTGTTTGCAATTAAATTGCAATGGGCTCCGAGGTAAGCTCGATGAAATAGTGGACTTTATGAATCGGAAGAATATCAAGGTCGCGGTGGTGCAGGAAACCATGCTGAACGACCACAGCTCAGTACGTTGCGATGGTTACAACGTAATAAGGAAGGATCGCACCAGATGTGGAGGTGGGGGATTAGCTTTCCTTTTGCACCAGTCTGTTCAATACAGACCTATCTCGCTTGAGCCTGCCTCTAATGACCCGTACATGTATGGGGGTAGCAGTCAGGTGTGGAACTGCCGAGATAGAATTGCTGAACGTATACATCCCGCCGAGAAATACCTGTATCTCAGATTATAAGCCTGATATTAGCCCGTTTTTGGAAGGTCATAATCGTCTGGTCCTGGAGGACTTTAATGCGGTATAAGTCACTCTCGAACCCCGGAAGGAGGGATGACAGGACCTCAGTCACGTTTGGCGACGTTACGTTGACTGACCCGAAGAGGTGTGCAAGTTACTTCAATCGACTGTTTGTCGAGCACCCCGAGAGTGACAGGGCGAAGATAAGAGTGTTACGTCGCATTAGATCTCTTCCTGCCGAAGATGAAACACCACAGTTTACAATGGATGATGTTGCGAATGCCATCAGGAACGCTAAATCATCCAAAGCGTTGGGCCCTGACGGAATTTCCATGGTAATGTTGAAACAGCTGGATGAGCCGGGAGTGGAGTATCTCACGAAAGTTCTCAACCTGTCGCTAGCCACCCTTATTGTTCCCGAAGTCGGGAAAATGGGCAGGGTGGTCCCGCCCAGGCCGATTTCGCTTTTGTCACCTGTAGCGAAGACTCTTGAGGCCTTAGTTCTCCCAAGCATTAGAAATATGTAGCTATCAAGTTGCCGATCATCAGCATGGATTCCGTAAGCAGCACAGCCCGAAAACAGCGCTGCACGCCATCTCCACACATATTTGTCGAGGACTCAACCAGGAACGGCCGTGTGATAGAACAGTGATGGTGGTGCTTGACTTATCAAGCACTCCACGCTGTTCGAGGACATCGAGCAGACAACCCTCCGGCCAAGTCTGAAACGTTGGATAATCAACAATATGTGTGGACGCCAGTCGTATGTGGAATTCAGGAACAAGAAATCCAAGCCCCGTAGAGTGAAACAGGGAGTTCCCCAAGGAGGGGTGATATCTCTGGAACTGTTTAACCTCTACATTTCCTGTATTCCGCCCCCTCCAGACGGCATTGAGATCGTAACGTATGCGGATGATTGTACGATCCTGGCGTCAGGTACCTACTCTGATGACATCTGTGAGAGACTGAACTCCTATTTAACCGATCTTACCACCTTTTTCCACGCGAGGAATATGCAGATATCCGCCACTAAATCGACGGCCACTCTGTTCACCACATGGACGGCACAGTATAGAAGAGAGTTGAATATCAGGGTCGATGGTAACAGAATTCCGACCACAAACTGCCCCAAAATTCTAGGGGTCACATTCGACACCACTTTCACGTCGTCCGCGCATGCCACAGCTATCTGCGATAAACTGAAATGTAGGAACAAGGTCCTCAAGTCCCTAGCCGGCATCACATGGGGTGCAGATAAAGAAACCTTGTTGACCACGTATAAAGCGATAGGTCGGTCTGTGGTAAGCCAGTTAGGTCCCCGAATTTATGTGACACGCAGTGGGATAAGATTGAAATTTGTCAGAACGCCGCCCTGAGAACAGCAGCAGGGTGCCTCCTCAAATCTACAGTGGACCATCTACATGAGGAGGGAAAGATTCTTCAGTACGACAACATAATGAGATGCTATCGTTGCAGTACTTGCTCGGGTGTTACCGTGAGAGGCATCCCAATCACCATCTGCTGGCCACCGATACACCCAGGCATATCAAGAAAGAATATTCATGCTCTAGAAACGACGGTCCAACAATATAGGAGAGAACCTCTAGATCAACGGGCATATTAGGCAGGTCTGAACAGCATTCACACGGACACAGTTGCTAAGACCATAAGCCACGACAAACCAGAGTAGTTTTGGCTCAATTACGCTCAGGATATTGCAGTCGCCTAAATTCCTATTGGGCGGGAATCGATCGCACCGTGCAAGACATTTGCCCAGTATGCGGCATGGGCCCGCACGATACTAAGCACCTATTCAACTGCCCCGTCAAGCCTACTCATCTGACTCCAGTGGATCTGTGGTTACATCAAATCGAAGTAGCCAACTTCCTGGAACTGGAGATAGACCCAGAGCCAGATTGAACAGGAGAACGAACATACGAACATAATAATAAAACACTCTTAAAACAACAACAACAACCAAATTTCAGCCATTTCGGTGGGATATTAAGGCCACAACTTTCAAAATACCGAACATCGGGAGGTACCATTCTATGGGGGCTACATGAAGACATGGCCCTATTCCAATAAAATGCAGGTGGAACGAAGACAAAATACCAAATTTCAGCCATTTCGGTGTAATAATGAGACTAAAATCTTTAACGTACCGGTAATTGGGAGGTACCGTTCTATGTGGGCTATAAAAAGACGTGGACCTATTCCAACAAATTTCAGGTGAAAAGTTGTATACCCTGAACGATGGCATAATACCAAATTTCCGCCATTCCGGTGGGATATTTAGGCTACAACCTTCAAAATACGGAAAATCGGGAGGTACTATTCTATGGTTGCTATATGAAGACACGGACCCATACCGACAAATTTCTGGTGAAAAGTTTTATACCCCCAACGAAAACTAAGTACCAAATTTCAGACATTTCGATGGGATATTGAGGCCACAACCTTCGAAATCGGGAGGTACCGTTCTATGGGGTCTTATATAAAGACGTGGACCTATTCCGAAAATTTTCAGGTGGAAAGTTTTATACCCTCAACGAAGACTAAATACCAAATTTCAATCATTTCGGAGGGATATTGAGGCCCCAGACTTCAAAATACCGAAAATCGGGAGATACCGTTCTATGGGGGCTATATAAAGACGTGGACCTATTCCAACAAATTTGAGGTGGAAAATTGTCTACCCCCAACGAAGACTAAGTACCAAATTTCAGCCATTTCGGTGGGATATTGAAGCCACAACCTTCAAAATACCGAAAATCGGGAGGTACCGTTCTATGGGGGTTATATAAAGACGTGGACCTATTCCAACAAATTTCACTTGAAAGTTTTATACCTCCAACAAAAACAAAGTACAAAATTTAAGCCTTTTCGGTGGGATATTGAGGCCCCAGCCTTCAAAATACCGAAAATCGGGAGATACCGTTCTATGGGGACTATATAAACCGTGGACCTATTCCAACCAATTTCAGGTGGAAAGTTTTATACCCCCAACGAAGACTAAATAACAAATTACAGCCATTTTGGGGAGGTACCGTTCTATGGAGGCTATATAAAGACGTGGACCTATTCCAACAAATTTGAGGTGGAAAATTGTCTACCCCCAACGAAGACTAAGTACCAAATTTCAGCCATTTCGGTGGGATATTGAAGCCACAACCTTCAAAATACCGAAAATCGGGAGGTACCGTTCTATTTGGGTTATATAAAGAAGTGGACCTATTCCAACAAATTTCACGTGAAAGTTTTATACCTCCAACAAAAACAAAGTACAAAATTTCAGCCTTTTCGGTGGGATATTGAGGCCACAACCTGCGAAATAAAGAAAATCGGGAGGTACCGTTCGTAGACGCAGACCGAATACCCCATTTTTAATACCAAACATCCTAGGAATAATATAAACTTCTATACCAAATTATAAAGCTCTATCTTGTAGATTGTGAGCTGTATCTTGATTTCAACAGACGGGCGGACGGACAGACGGACATGGCTATATCGACTTAGAATTGTACCCTGATCAAGAATATATATACTTTATAGGGTCTCCGACGAATATTTCGATGTGTTACAAAGGGAATGACAAATATAATTATACCATCCATATTTTGGTGCAGGGTATAATAACCTAACCTGATGTACAACGCTTTCTTGTTATGGGACCCAAGGATTGACATCTTAACATACAGATAATTTTATGGAGTTCATGATTAACTAAACTTATAACATCTTAAGAATGTTGGAAACTAATATAACGCTGGTTATTATTATGTTGAGTTTAAAACTCGCTTCCTGTAATTTTTTAGAGGATTTTTTATATTCTCATTTCCCACAATGATGCCATTCATCCACAAGTGTCACAGCATCCTATTGTCTCAACATTACTCTCTTTTTCTTGTACAAACGTTTTGGATCAAATATGACCATATGGCATAAATTGGTGGCAACAATTAATTATGTACTAATATCTTCGCTTATATCCTTGTCCCACCAGAAAAACCAAAACACCGAACGTATTCAAATTGCGTTGACATCGTTTTTTCTTTTTTTGGGCCACTTCCAATCATGCATCAACAGCATCCTTTGAGATTTTTTTTAAGTATTAATGATGAGAAAATTGCCAAAAAATATTTGTTAACAACGTTGTCGCTGTTGTTGGTCGACGATCATCATCACGACGACGTATCAAGTAACTCACATAAACTTTAGTATACCCTGCACATGCATCGACATATTCCCCATATTGGAGTATGTTTGTATGTGGCCAACAACATTCTATACCACCTATAAGATAACCAACCAACCAGACATCAAGGCAGGTGTTGTAGGTGAATACAACAAAAATATACATGAAATTAAAAAAAGAAACACATTTGAATAGATTGAAATATTAAACAAGGCCCAATAAAATGTTCACACGCTTCTCGAAAATCCAACAACTCAACACTTGGGTATCGCCACCAACACCAGAGATTTATTAAATCAAAGCAATCCACCAACAAGAGCAGGAAATCTGTTGAAAGAAGGACAACAATGTTGCACTGAAATGAAACAATTGGTATGAATATTCGAGAAAAGCTTTAAAGGCCAATACTCAATCAGCTCTTTTATTTGTTCGGCCAAATTAAATGACTGAGGAATTGCAAAGAGGCCCTATGAATCTAAATAAATGCAGTGCATTTTTTATGTGTAAACATCAAAAAACCGTTGGCTACCTGTTTGGGATGATTTTTTACAGAAACCATAGTTAGGAGCAGTCATTATTTAAAGCCCAATTTAAAGCTTAAAGCCCTATGAAGCAAAACTTTGAACTTGCGCATATATCTGATTAAACAATTGGCTGAAAACTAACAAAACTTCTGGAAGACTATGAGCGGCACAAGAAAAAAACAAAACGTTAATTCATTGAAAAGACTAACTGCTTGACATCACCAAGGTAAAAGGCAAATGGATCTGGAAAATAACCGCAACAAGCTGCGAGTTGAGATCCATTCCAGGACAAAGGAAGCAACTGTGTCCACGCTTAAGCAACTGGAAGCATAAACCAGCAGACTTTGCAAGAAGCTTTGTTATAATTTCAAAGCAGCTAGTGCCAGAGCAAATTTTTATTAGTTGCTCCTGTAAACAGCAACAGTTTAAAGATTTGGTAATACATATCACTGTTGACTCTATACCGAAAATTTTCTGTAGGAATGTTTTATACCCTTAACAAAGACTAAATACGAAATTTCAGCCATTTTGGTGTAACAATGTGGACTGTATCAAAACTTTACCCTGTAGCAACAAATTTTCGGGGGGCAGTCAAATTATCAACGAAGAATAAATTTGAAAATTCAGGCACTTCGGTGTAATAAAGACGATTCGAACACAAATTCGTTCGAAATACTACCAAACTTATGTTTTTGAAAAATATTTGATTCATTTATGTTTTCAATCAAATGAAAATTTTCTACTGTAACAGGTGTTTGGTAGTAATTTGAACGCATTTGAATTCGAATCGTCTTAGAGAAACATACCATAAAACATCTATATATATAAAAATGGTGTAAAAAATGTATAGTAATTCATAAAATGAGAAAGGCTAGGCCGATTTCTGTAAAATTTTTTGTCAGTTATTCGTATTTTCGAGGAGAAGGTCTTTACGGAAGAAAATTTTGGAAAATCTCTCTGGAAAAGTCGGAAAATTGGAAAAATCGAAAATTGAGTTTTTGTATGAAATTTTATTCCTCAATAGCGAGACGAAGTTCGCCGGGTCCGCTAGTTAAACATAAAACATTCGTTTCAGATTTGGATTCCATATATGTATATATGTTCGTCCGATTTGAGGTACTTGGTGCCCCAAAAACAAATTCTGTTCTTTTTCACTTATATTTTGTATTTGACGCACCAAACTCAAAATTATACAGATATTTTGAAGAAATTTGGAAAATGAAACGCAGAAAAAAATTTCGCCAAATTATATCGGAATTGTGGTTGTGTAGGGTATCATATAGTCTGCTCCGCCTGACTTTAATCATATTTTTTTAGGAAAACATGGTTGTAATTTTTTTATTTATATCTTTATTATTGAAAAAAACACAAACTAAAGGAATTTTGAATTTAATAAAAAGGCTAAAATTGAAAAAAAAAATTAAAAACATTGAAGTCGCAAATATAAGTGGACAAAATGGTTTTAACCGTTGCCCATTTTGGCCTTATGCCATCTGAATCCTTTAAATCAAACCTAGATTCATCAGAAATCAGAATAGTCCTCCATTTTTGGAAACTACAGTTCAGATGGGTCTTGGCAAATTTGAGTCCGGTTTTTATATCCTCAGCATTTATGCTAACGAGGGTATATACACTTTCATACGGGCAAAATGTGCCTCATCGAAATAATCGTTTTAGACCCCAAGAATGTTTAGACGAAATCCGTTGCAGACAATTTGGAGTCGATTTAGCCATGTCCGTCCGTCTGGCTGGCTGGAGCGCTCGATAACTCTCCAACGGATCAACGGATTCGGTCCAAAATTTGGCTTTCGTAATATTTTGTCCAAACTTAGTTTAAGTTCGAAGATGGGTTATATTGGTCCACTCTCCGGTACCTCCCCCAAAATAGTTCGAAAATGTTCGGAAAATTTGTGCGCACGCTAACTCTTGAAGGAATTATCCGATTTCTTCCATACTTTGTACATCGTAAAACTTCTACCAGACCTAGATGAGGTTTTAATATGGACTCAATCGGTTCACTCCTTCGGATACCCCCCACACAAAATTTCGGAATAGTTCAGTTTAGGGCCTGCTCTCGAATAGTTTTGATTTTTGTTGTAACAACTTGTATTCACTGCCTCCCATAATACGGTACAAATTTCACCAGGGGCAAGTCCATACTTCCTGAGAAAATAGCCTGAAAGGTGCAAAAACCCCCTATGACACCGTGTGTAGTGGTTGGAGCGCATGATAACTCTCGAAAGGATCTGCCGATTCGGTCCAAAATATATGGTGCTCAAACTTAATTTAAGTTCGAAAATAGGTCATATCGGTTCACTCCCCCAGGTACTTCCCTCATAAAAGTTCAAAAATGTTCGGAAAAATTGTGCGCACGATAACTTTTGATGGGAGTGACCGATTTGGTCCATACTTTACACATTCTCATAATATCTACCAGATATAGATCAGGTTCGAATATGAACTATATTTGTCCACTCCATCCCGCACCGCCCACACAAAATTTTGGATAAGTTCACTTTAAGACCTGCTCACTTTGGTTTTTGTTGAAGCAACTTGCATTCGCTGCCTCAATTAAGACGGTAAAAAAAATGTCAGCCCAAAATTTGGCCTTCGTCATATTTATTTCAAACTTAATTTCAGCTCGAAGATGGGCAATACCGGTCGACAACTTCAAGTACTTCACCCCAATATTTAAAAAATGGCAATAAAATGGTATACACGATACGGGGCAACCAATTTGGTCCAAACTTTGGATCTCCTAATATTTTGTCCACAGAAATGACTAGTGGGCGCGATATCTATCGGAAAGATATGACTCCCAAAATAAGATCCACTTCCATAATGGACTACGTCTACCCATTTCTTTCCTTCTTTTTTTTCTCCTCCTCAACATTTATGAGATGTAATCCCAATCCACATTTTTGTCGGCAAGTTCAAATGTCCAAAAAGGACCACAAATTCTGAAAATACCCTAAATACATTCGATATATCTATATCGGCAAAGCCGACTTATACTGTTTTACTTGTTTCATTTTTTGACAATATGTTTTGTTTTATTTGCTGTTGGTCGACTGAATACCCCGGGCTCTACCGCTCTTCTTTGATTCGTTCTTTTTCTAATGTTTAAATCTAAACGATTTTGTATTTGATCAGAAAATACTATAGGATCATTTTGGATGAATATGAACAATATCGGCTAATGTTTTGGTATAGGCCCTTATAGCGGCACCTCCCGATTTTCGGTATTTTGAAGGTTGTGTCCGCAATGTCCCACCGACATGGCTGAAATTTGGTATTTAGTCTTCGTTGGGGGTATACAACTTTCCACCTGTCGTTATAGGTCCACGTTTTCATATAGCCCCCATAGAACGGTACCTCTCGATTTTCGATATTTTGAAGGTTGTGGCCTCAATATCCCAACGAAATGGCTGAAATTTGGTACATTGCTCTCATTAAGGGTATAAAACTTTCCACCTGAAATTTGTTGGAATGGGTCCACGTCTTTATGTAGCCCCCATAGAACGGTACCTCCTGATTTTCGGTATTTTGAAGGTTGTGGCCTCAATATCCCACCGATATGGCTGAAATTTGATATTTAGTCTTCGTTGGGTTATAAAACTTTCCACCTGACATTTTTTGGAATGGCCATGTCTTTATATAGCCCCCATGGAACGGTACCTCTCGATTTTCGGTATTTTGAAGGTTTTAACCTCAATATCCCTCCGTAATGGCTGAAATTTGGTATTTAGTGTTCGATGGGGGTAAAAAACTTTCCACCTGAAATTTGTTGGAATAAGCCCCCATAGAACGGTACCTCCCGATTTTCGGCATTTTGAAGGTTGTGGCCTCAATCGCACACCGAAATGGCTGGAATTTGGTATTTAGTCTTTGTTTTCACCTGAAATTTGTCGGTATGGGCCCACGTCTTCATATAGCCCCCATAGAACAGTACCTCCCGATTTCAGTATTTTGAAGGTTGTGGCCTCAATATCCCACAGGGGGTATACTAGTTTCCACCTGAAATTTGTCTTCATACTCGTATAGCCCCCATTAGAACGGTACCTCCCGTTTTTCCGGTATTTTGAAGGCTGTGGCCTCAATATCCCACCGAAATGGCTGAAATTGGGTATTTAGTCTTTGTTGGGGGTATAAAACTTTCCACCTGAAATGTGCTGGTATGGGTCCAGGTCTTCATATAGCCTCCATAGAACGGTACCTCCCGTTTTTCGGTATTTTGAAGGTTGTACCGCCAAAATGGCTGAAATTTGTACTTAGTATACAACTTTTCGGTATTTTACCACATTATCCAGACGAAATGTCAACAATTTCGTATTTAGTCTCCTTCTTATTTATTCCTGCAAAGAATTGTCCGTTAAGGTTCACATTTTCATATAGCCCTCATAGAACGCAAAATTTGCCATATCGGTCAACCGGGAACCTAAAGCTATCTCCCCCACAAAAGTTCTAAATTTTTGTTTAGTGCCGTTTAAGGAAGTAGGATGAACTTTTAAAAAGTTGACAAATCGTTTAATTCCTTTGGGTACCTTCTCCGCAACACCTTTTATCTATAATTCTAAAAACCCCCTAAATACATACATATTTTTTGCAAAAAAAAAAAAAATTATTTTGGTTGTGCAGCCTGTATTCAGTCTGTCCATAGATGAAAGTTTAAATTCACACAGGCTGAGGGAGTATCTCTATCGGCTATATTTTTATACCCTCCACCATAATATGAGGGTATAATTAAATTTATCATTCCATTTGTAAAACATCGAAATATTCGTTGGATACCTTATAAAATATATGTATATGGTCTTGATCAGCATAAAATTCTAAGTCGTCTGTCCGTCCGCCCGTCTGTTGAAATCAAGACTACCGCAATTTCCCATTTTTCAAACTTTACAAAATTGTTAATGTATAATTATATAACGCGCTATAGATTTTAATAAAAAAAACTTAAAATTTTATTATATGTATAGTTAAAGCAAATCATATGAAAACAAGTTCTTATATATAAGTTCAAATATACATTTATTGACAAACATACAGCACATCATTATATTCATTATATGCATACATATGTACTCGTATATCAGTATGTTGATATATTCCGCAACTTATTAGGTATGTTCTATAAAAAGAATTTCTCTTTAAGCGATATATTCACATTGTTTGTGTCTGTGTGTATGTGCAGTTTTGTGCCACCATGAAATTGTGGGTAGCGTGGCCGAGCGGTCTAAGGCGCTGGTTTAAGGCACCAGTCTCTTCGGAGGCGTGGGTTCGAATCCCACCGCTGCCAAGATGTTTTTTATTTTTTATTATTATTATTTTTGTAATTCGTATGTGTGTTTTATTCCCATAGCTACCCTGTCGGACTTTTATTCACCAGTTGATAAAATGATTGGTAATAGATCGATAATTTTTAAACTGACTAAAAACTGGCTGAAAAGTTATCTAGAGATGAACCACTTTGAACAGAAAAGTTTTCGGCAATTGTCCATGTCTAGATAACTTTTCGACCAATATAAAGTTAGTCGAAAAGTTATCTAGAGATTAACCACTCTGAAAACAGAAACATGTACCGTCTGCAAAGTATTTGTGTTTGTCGAGGAAATAAGGCACAAATGTATAAATAATTCGCACTTGCTTTTTCTTAATATTCTTCGTATAAATGCAGCATCCAGTTATAGAATACAGTGTTGATGGACTGAACATATTCGTACATATTACTCATATTATTCTGGAATTAAAAAGGAACACAAAGGAAATATACAAATTTGCCCCTTCTTCTCTCTAACAAAAAAGAGAGAGAGACAAAGAGAGGGAGAGAGAGAATATGAAAAGTCAAAAATAAAAAACACACAGAAACAAAAATTGTTTTTTTTTTCACATTATGTTTTAGACTGACTAAAAATAGGCAAAACAAAGTTAGTTTATTATCAGTCGAAAAGTTATCTGGCGTTGGACAATACTGACTACTCAGGCGCTCATCGCCTTGTAAAATTAGTCAGTTGGCATAAGGCAAAATGATCGATAAAATGCCACTTATGTTTAAAAAAAAGCTAGCTTTATGTGAGCTTTAAATCGGCCACAGTCCCTACAGGGTATAGTATTGTTGCCTTTACGTGTCAATTGCTGCGATCATTATCAAAGTTTATTTCGCAAATAAACATGATTTCTTATGTTTAAATTCTACACTGCATTGTGGGTTGGTAGGTAGGTATATAATTTGCCCAGACACTTTGCTTATCAATTAATGACCCATGATTAGCCTCCAAATTTGCCAATATCTCATTCGTGTGATGTTGTTGTCTTTTGTGTTTGAGGATTTCTGGATTTCTTCACAAAATTGTTTTCTCTTATTTTGGTGGTGGTAGTGGCAATTGCTTCAGTGCATCTCTGCTGGCCTTAGTTATTTTTTTTTCCTGATACTAAATCTATTGGACTGTTGAATCCATTTGTTAGTCGTTAACAGTGGTTAGGTACGTTGTTCCACAGTGCCCCAGAATTTTATTGGTGATAAGAAAACAGAAAAAAATAATAACACTGTGCAACATTTTTAAGGTAATCTTGTGCAAACAATTTGAACTGAGGATTTTTTGAAAGTACATACCCAAACGACAAGAAACACTATTTGGGTTTTGTGGCCCCATCTAAACATGGTTAAATATTTGACTTTTTAAAGCAGTTCTGGGCTATATCTCTGAAACCAATGCGAATCTTCTTCTGACCTCTGAAGCAAATTTGTGGATAAGGACAGGAATAAAATATTT
The DNA here is from genome assembly GCF_047663935.1 of Musca autumnalis. NCBI lineage: Eukaryota > Metazoa > Arthropoda > Insecta > Diptera > Muscidae > Musca > Musca autumnalis. Next base: position 270,779,247 of record NW_027411644.1, read on the forward strand.
GAAGAAATAATGAACTCGAAAAACTAAATTTATTGCCTCAAATTTCAAAATACATATATGCAAAAATTCCACAATTTTTATACATTTCGCACCGTATCTCCAAAACCGTTAATTTTTTCTAAATATTTTCTTTTGGAAAAATATTCCCTGGAATGAAATACACAACTCTTCAGAACATGTCATTGTTGTTAAATGCCTCTATGCCATTGTTTTCAGTACATTTTTCAACGACGATTTAATAAAAATGTCAATAATGTAGTGAAATCCGAAATGCGAGAATAAACTGTTGGTGTGAACTGTGTTTTAAATACGTGTTGTAAAAGGTATGATGCAAAATACTGCTGAAACAACATGAAGTAAGCATTTTAGAGTTTCAGAATGTTCTAAAGAATTGTTGAGAACTTTATTTGGAAGATTTTTGCAAAATGTTACTTGGTTGAACTCCCAATGCACACCTGCGACAATAATCGAAAAATCGATATCAGCAAATCTCTGCGACGATTCAGCAAATTGTCTCTAAACATATCATATTTTAATATATATAACGGTATTTAACAAAACAGAAGATGTTGACATTTACGTATGATCTCTTAAAAACTTTAAAAACATCAGTAAAGTTGTGACTTCTTACAAGGCAAGTAACACAAAATTAAAAGAATAAAATTATTTTTTTTTTTAATGGAAGTTTTAGTACAAGTTTTTCTAAGTCCCAATTTACATTGGGCGAGTTTACTTGCGGCAATTGTCATTTTGTAGGAGAGAGAGGTGAGGCATATGGTAACCCTTTGCCTCTCAGCACCCTCTCTCACCTACAAACTGACAATTGCCGCAAGTAAACCATAGCCGACCAAGAAGAGCGAGCGCTTAAATTGTTTATGTGTGGGTAAAATTACACTGACAGAACAGGGTGATGATTTTCATATTGAGTGTGAAATGAAAAATATATTGTTGGCGCGTTCGCTTTGTATGACTTAAATTAAAAATAATATAAATAACTTCATAATTTGAAAAGTATTTTTCTTCATATGTTAATTTTTTTGAGAGAAAAAAAAATTGTATATAAAAATGGTTTTTTAAGACTTTCTAAGCATACATACATTTTTCATTGTTGCATTGCAGACGAGGCATTCTGCGTCATTAAAAATATTAATACAAAACAAAAATCATTTTCAAATTCTTCCCTCCACATATTTGCTGTACAACTGCAAAATCTTTTCTGTGTACCCAAAAATAAACAAATAAAGCGGCATCAACCTGCTTGCATGAAATTCAGTACAAGACTGAAGTAAAAAAATCAAAACATTTGCTCTCTTAATTTGGGTTCGGGTCGCGTGTGTGTGATTTGCCGAAAAACTTCGTAACCAAATCAATACCCACGAACGGGTTTGAAGTAAACTCGCCCAATGTAAATTGGGACTAATTACTTTTACATAAAAATTTGTACACATTATTCGCATAAAATGTGCTGGAAAATACATTTTGTATAATACTTTTTTGTGGATTTTTTTCCAAGCCCTAAAAATTGAAGTTGAGTTTTACTAACTTCGCCATCCTTCGCCACTCTCCAATTTTTTTGGAAAATGTTCGAAATAGTGTCCAGTTTACAAAAAACTTGGTTCCAGCTGCATATATTTGCATTTCCGTGTGTGACATTAAAAATACTGATGATACCTCTGGTCGTTTCAGTGAATATGCCGTATTACTGTATTCTCAGTTTCTTCTTTGTTTTGTGTGTTTAATTGTTTGTTTTGGTTTTTTTTCTTTAAAGATTTAGACATTTTTGTTTTGGGATCTACTTATGAATGTATTTTTTACATTTGTATATTTTTGATATATGTATGATGCTACATATAATATGAAAAACAAGTAAAAATGTAAAGTTCGGTCGCACCGAACTTTATTATATCCCCTACCATGAAATATTCTGCCCTCAAATGGAATATTTTGTTTCCTTTCCTGTCCACGATACCAGTCGTAGACGTTTTTAGACCTCTAAGAACTCCAAATAGCAACTTACAACCAATACGAACCGAAAATGTAGATAAAAACCTCAAAATAACTGAAATAGGGAGGTACCGTAATATGAGGGCTATACCGAAATCTGGACCTAAGACCACAATATTTGGCGCAGAAGGTTTTTTATTATTGAGAACTTCAAATGGAAAATTACAACCAATTCGGGCCGAAAATGCTGATAAAATCTTCAAAATGCCTGAAATCGGGAGGTACCGTAATATGAGGGCTATACCGAAACCTGAACCTAAGACCACAATTTTTGGCACAGAAGTTTTTTGATCTTTGAATTAAAACCAATTCGGGCCGAAAATGTTGATAAAATCTTCAAAATACCTAAAATCGGGTGGTACCGCTACATGGGGGCTATAGGAAAAACTTGTCCCATATTGATGATTTTTTGGCTAACGTATTTTTTACTTATTTTTAGCATATACTAGGGTTTTGGGTTTTCCCGATTTTTATCATTCCCGGGAAACGGGAATCATAAAATCGCCATTCCCGGGAATCCGGGATTTCCCGGGAAATTTTTAAATACGAGAGTGGATGAATATTTTCAAAGCTCAAAAAATGGATGACACGTTTTCGCTCTATCGATTAAAAACGAAAAAATATGGAAAAATACAAAATGTTGCCCGGATTTTGCCCACACTGACCATTATTTCCATTACTCAAAGCTAAGGAAATCGCTCTCGGAAAGAGTGGACTTGCCCTCCCAAAAAAAGTTTCGCCGTTGTAACAGGACCTTTACACGCAGAGAAAAAAATATGATTGATCCAACAATATTCGAAGAGCAAAATATGTATTGTAAAGATATTGTTAAATTCCAAATGTAGTATTGTTACTCCAACAATTGGGTTTTGTTAAATACAAAAATTGTTTTTGTCAACTGGACAATAGTTCCCTCTTTTCTTCGACAATTTTTTCTCTTCTCTCGCTATTCGATGCCGTGTTTAAAAAACAATTATGGTGAGTTTTGTTTGTATGACATGATGCCTTTATCTTTGTTTTTGTGTGTATGTATACCAACAAGGAGACTCTTGTTTTTATTTGTTTCTGTTTTGTTTCATTCTTCTATCTTAATTGTGCTTTGAGGTTTGGTGTTATACCGGAGTTTGTTATGGTGTTTAATTATTCCTTATATTGTGGTGGGTGCTTGTGGCTTTTTGTTTGTCTTTGTTGTCAGCCAATGCAGCAAACCATGTATTGTGTTCATCAATGATTACAATATTATATGCGACATTTATATCCAAGTTATGCGAAAGTGTATATGAGAAGTATATACACTCAAATCAAAAATTTCTGGGATGGTTTTCTGGGTTGACAATACTTTTTGTAAACAAAAATAGATTATGATAGTTCCTACAATCGGTATTGTTAACGATTTTTACAATATTGCGGAAATTCGAAAGTTATTTTTGTTTTCTATGTTTGGAACAAAAGATGGTATTTTTGGATTTGGATTACAATGTTTGAACAAAACAAAAAAACAGATATTTTTGTTCCAACAAAAGCGAAAAATATTTTTTCTCTGCGTGTAAGTAGAACTTTTTGGAAAGGATTTCAAAACGATTCGAGATGAGCTGTTAAACTGCACTTTTCCTAAATTTCGTCTTGGAAGTACCCGAAGGGCTGGACCGATATAGTCCATATTACAACCTGATACATGACTAGGTGAAATAATACGATATGCAAAGTTTGGACCAATCAGAAACTTCCTGCGGGAATTATCTTGCCAATTTTCCATTTTAGTTGTTGCCGTCAAGGTTTCTTGGAGCTTCATCTCAGGAAGTACGGATTTGCCCCCGACAAAATTTGAACCGTCGTAAATGGGGCCGTAAGGACAAACTGCAGAAAAAATTCAAATCGATCCGAAACGAGCTCTAAAACTTCACTTTTTCCGAATTTTGTATGGAACCCGTTCTATGCATGGAACTAATATTACCATATGCAAAATTATGACAGAATCGATTATTCCCTTCGAGAGTTGTCGTGCGCACCATTTTAGCAATAATTGTTGAATTCTTGTGGGGAAGTAGTGGACCACCGATATGGTCCATCATCGAACTTAAACTAAATTTGAAAAAAAAATTTCGAATGCTCGAAAGGTGGCTTCGTTCAAGAGTTATCGTGCCCACCAGTCAGTCAGCCCGACCCTCTTTAGCCCAATGACTAAGGGTATAAAAATAGGACTTTAACATAGAAAATATTCTTTCGCACTTAAATAACAAGGATAAAAATCCGTCGTGAACTATGTTTTTGGTGCGGCTCTTATAACTTTTTCCCTGAAAACACTTTTGTAGATTAAAGTTATTTCCAAATCTTTTGTAATCTAATCGAATTCTGATTGTATGGTATAAAAGTGACGGGCATAGTTTATTCATTCAATATTAGTTGTGATAAATGTAAAAATATATTTCTCGATTTCCCGGGAAATATGATTTCGTTTCCTGGGAAAATCCCTTAACCAAAAAACCGAGTATTCCCGGGAATTCCCGGTGCGGGATTTCCCTACCCAAAACCCTAGCATATACTGAAAAATCAGATTGATCCGACGATTATAAATATTTTTGTCGCACCTTCCCATACAAGTAGGACCACTGTGCAGTGGTTTAGCCGATACTGACCAGAATTTCAGCAATTATGTAAAATGTTCTTTTCTTATGTGTGTTTTTTTTTCAAAAGATAAGTTCTACTAGTTTAGGGATACAATATTGCTAAAGACAGCAAGGCCAAATTCCTATTCGTTTCTGAGATAAAGGCCTGATAAATGCAAAAAGTGTAGATTTAGCCCGGTTTAGATGAGGCCATAAAATCCGAACTGGATCTGACAGGACAAAACCCTACTAGGGTTTTTGTAGTCTAAATATGTACTTTCAAAAAATACATACTAGAAGTTGTTTGCATTTTCAGTGTTGCATAGCGTAATTGAAGAAGTAATATGGCATTAAAATTCATTTTTGGCTAATTATTAAAAAAACGAAGTACAATTTGCTTAATTATTATTTTTTTTTCTGAATATTGAAAACATAATAATATCTTCCATTACAAACTACTGTATTCCATGCATTCCATTACATGCTTGCTTTTAGCCATTGAACCCAAACTATTGAGTTAATGCCGTTGTCGATCTGCAAGCTGCTGCAACCAGAAACAACTGCTCACACAAAATATAATGAGAAAAAAACCTGGTTACGAAAGCCTACAGAAAAAAGCTTCCGCATTCATTTAAGATCATTTCTGTCGTTTCTGTAAAGCGCAGCTACTGCCAGGGCAACTTTTTTGTTAGTCGCTTCTGTAAACGTTTGAATATTGTTAGGGGCAGCAGTAGTTGCTTGCTACATGACTACCAGCAGCTTAGAGAATTGGTAGTACATAGCACTGTTGACTCTTCGAGGGACAACTTCCAATTTCATCCCGACTGAAACATTGTAAATATATCCATTCATCATTGGATCTGTAGCACATTATTTTTAATTAATTAAAACATTGATTTTGTCAATTTTTCTAAATCCTGCAGTAATACAGTAGAAACCATAAAATTCGAAATTAGAGGGGATATACATATGTACTATGTATGCACATTAGGGTAATGACTTTTTGACCTTTTTTCTCAAAAACGATTTCCTGTAGCGAGAATTAACGAACTTTTGCCCATTAATATTTAATTATTAAAAAAGGTCACGCACAAATCATTTTAAAAAAATGAAAATATACTATGATATGAAAAAATTCTCAAAAATGTATTTCATGTTACACGAATGAATGACCTTTTGCCTATTAATAACTAAAATAACTTTTAATCCATTTAAATATTGTTATGATGTATGGAATAAAGTTATATATGATGTAAAAATTTGGGCGTCATTTTTAATAGGTCATTGACATGGTCCGATCATGTGAAACTAAAATATCTTAGGGTGCCAGTACAATCAAAAGGATATTGTAAATACTGTACACAAAAAATAGGGTTTTTCGAAAAAAAAAAAAAACACACTAAATTTTGGCCTCTGGCAGTGGATTACTGTGATGCTGTCTGGGCTACATAGTCAATGTACATATCAAATTATGCGTAATCGCGAGTACTTTGATACTACTCTGAAATATCCGAGAGCGCGTCGCAGTTAGATCACAAATACAAAAAACACCTAAAATCTGGGTTCAAAATGTCAGCATCCATAAAAGGTGGATGTAGTGGAGATTTTGAAATGTGATACATTAGAAGTGTAATCTTCATTTTGTATTCTTCTACTTTTACTTTAGACAGATATCCGTAATTTAAACGCATGGTAGAATGATAAAAGGTAGTCGCATCTGTCAAATTTAGATATATACAACCCTGAATGCATGTACGGGAGCGTGTCAAATACGGCATGACATTTCATAATAAAAACAAAATAAAGTTGTTTACTATTTTATTGTATGTATTTGTAAAACAAGAAATATTGGATATATAAATTAATGCTCTGACTGGTAAGGCGCCCATATGAAAAAACACTTTTAAACATCCTAGTCTCAACAATCACTCTCTTATAGATGCTGTGGAACAACGATTTTTGGAACCTTCACCGAAATAAAAACAGAACCTACAGGCATTTACCAAAAGTGAGTTTCTTTTTAGAAGCCATTGATAGCGGAATCCTAATCTAAATCCACTGCCGCACTGAAACTGAACATATTGGTCGATGGTGTACTGATTCCAACCACCAACTACCCCAAAATATTGAATGTAACGTTCAATAGTAAACAGGAACAAGGTCCTCAAGTTGCCGGTCGTCAGCAAATTATTGACAAACAAATTGTTGACCTCTTACAATACATAGACCGGTCCGTGGTAAGCTATGCGGCGCCAGCGTTTTATCCAAATGTTTGTGCTGCGCAGTGGAAGAATATTCAAACCTGACAGAATGCAGCTTCTGCAAAAGGGTGACTCCTCACGTCACCGGTGGACCATCTTCTTGATGAGGTACAGATTTAAGGGTCCGTCAGCACAACAAGATGTTGTCTATGCAATACCTACTTGGGATCCCCACCCACGATCCCCACCCAGGAATGTCAGGAAAAGTCTTCATGATCTGGAGAGAGAGGTTCAAAGGTATAAGCGAGAACCTCTAGATCAGGGAGCCTATCAGAAAGGCTTGAATAGCACACACGCTGATGCAGTTGTACATACACCACAAAGTTACAGTTTGAATGTCGTATTCGGATACCACATTCATCTCCGCAGAAGAATGCCAGCTGCAATGGCAAACACGAGTGGTTGCATTTCAGGTTGCAGAATTAAGTCAGGACACGCAGGAACCAGAATCAGATAACTGAATAGAATATTGCTTGCTACAACAACAAAATTATCAAGACATATTGACAATTGGCCTGCGCCAACACCTCCACTAGCAACAATTGCATGTGATCAATATTGCAACAATCGCATCTGCTGTTACATAATTTAGATGTTTCTTTATGATTACGACATCATTAGTTTTGTGTTATTTAGATCTTGGTATTTTTAGTTACTTTTTATTAATAAAAATATCTTAAAAATAACAAATGATGTTTCACTTTTATAAATCTGTTAGATACGGTTTAGTCACACACTATTGAAACAAAGCTTAACCGCTTTGTATAAGAGTTCCTTGACGTCATCCAAAGCTTAGGTTTCTACTCCGAAATTCTCGTTGACAAGAACGAAATAGCTGCAAAGGGCATGCATTCCTCACTGATTTTACCAAATGTCTTGTGATTTCTAATTCCTGGCGGACGACAGATTTTTGTAGTTTGGGTCGTCAAATAACGCGGCCAAAATACGCAGAACAGATTGATGTTTGTCCAAATCATTCCAGGCTGGTTGGTAAACACCATGGCCATCAGCAATGAGTTATTTCTTCAATATTTGGGACATAGATATGTAGTTCCACCAACATAGGGAACAGTGGGGAGTATATTAATATCAGCCATTTTAATATCTTTTCCACTTTACGACCGGGAAAATCTAATTTGTAAACAAAAATTTTTCATTTCAATTTAAAAAATCAAATCAAAATTAAAACAAGTGAGCAAAGGCTATAGTCGGGACGGAGCCGACCATGTGATACCCTACACCACTACCCCTGTGCATAAGCTTTTCACTGGTAAGCATTTCTTTTAGGGAATATAATCCGACTACCACCAAAAATAAGAATAAATAAGAATTGGATGAATTACCGACTATTGTGGTATCTCCCTTGTTTGACCACCTTCGCCAACCTGCTTTACACCAATGTAAAGGTAATATTTTCTTCTTCCATAGACAGGCTTTGCCGTTGGTATACCCCTACTAGAAGCCGATATATTCACAAAAAAAAAAAAACTTTGAATTTGTCTCCAAATGAGTTTTTCCCCATTCCGACCCCTAAATATTATCCGACTATCACCAAAATCAATAGGCTTCTTCCTCTGTGGGGCCCCCATCTACCCCCAAAAATTTTGTCACTATCCGATCAAAATTCCAACTTGTAGCGTGATTACAAAAAATGGAAATATTGGGTATATTACTGAATTTTGCAATATCTCGGTTTGCTCACTTACGCCAACATACTTTGCATCAATATAAACGAGATCTTTTCTTCTGCCTTTTGGAATACTCCAACCAGAAGCGGAGATATTCGCATAAAAAACGTTGACATTTCTCCACATAAGCTTTTCGCTTATTCCGACTCCTGAATATTATCCGACCATCACCAAACTAAATAGGCTTCTTCCTCTGTGGGACCCGCATCAACTCCCAAAAAATTCGTGACGATCCGATGAAAATTGCGACCGATTACAAAAAAACCGTGATTACAAAAAAATTGGAAAATATGACGCATTATCGACTATTGCCATATCTCTGCTATTTGACCACCTACGACAACCTATTTTACATCGTTGTAAAGGTGATATTTTCTACTTTCCTTGCCAGGTTTTGCTTTTGATATACCTCTTAAAGAAACAGAGATATTGGTTTTAAAATAAAATGTTGACTTTTCTCCAAATAAGTGTTTGCCCATTCCGACCCCTAATTATTATCCGACCAACACCAAAATCAATAGGCTTCTTCATCTGTGAGGCCCCCATTAACCCTTAAGTTTTCGTGACGATCCGATTAAAATTGCGACCTGTAGCGTGATTTCCAAAAAAATAGAAAAATGGGATGTATTACCGACTATTGCGATATCTCCGTTATTTGGTTACCTACGCCGACCTAGTTTGCATCACTGTGAAGACGGGATCTTCTACTTTCATAGTCAGACTTTGCTTTTGGAAAGTTTTCAACCAAAGCTGTGATATTCGTCAATATAGTTAAAATCGCAAAAATGAAAATTGGGGTTTTATTTGCTACTATTGTTATATCTTCGTTGTTTGATTACCTACGAGCACCTGCTTTACATCATTAGAAAGGTGATATTTTCTTCTTTCATTGTCAGGTTTTGCTTTTGGTATACCCCGTATAGAAGCTGAGATATTCGCTTTGGAAAAAAACGTTGTCATTTTATCCACCTAAGTTTTTTGCCCTTTCCGACCCCTAAATATTATCCGACCATCACCAAAATCAATAGGCTTCTTCCCCTCCGGGACCCCTATCAACATGCAAAATTTCGTGACGATCCGATCAAAATTGCGACCTGTAGCGTGATTACAAGGTTTAGATGGACAGACGGACAGACGGACGGACGGACGGACACACATAGCCAGATCGACTCAGCTCGTCGAGACATTCATTTTGATATATATATGTATGGGTCTACGACCATTATTTCGATGCGTTACAAACTTTTTGGCCAAAACCAACTTATAATACCCTCCCCACATAGTGGTGTAGGGTATAAAAACTGACATTTGCACATACATACTTATGTATACATGTAAACACATACATATGTATGTAAACATGCTGTGTCAAATTCAGAGTGACAATGAATGTACTTCAAATTCAAAAATTGAAAAAAAATTTAAATCATACGTTAGCATGAAATTACCTTTCTTGTTGTACCATGTTTAAACGGTTTAACCGCCAATCGAATAACAACGTAAAAAACTCGTTTGCTTCAACGTGTTTTTACCTATTTTTACTAATTTACGCGCAGCTTCCTTCTTCCTACTACTCAGCTTCCGCGCAAATTAACTTTTACAGCAACATTTTTGAGAAAACACTTCGTTTGATCCAACTATGGTCATATTTCGTGGTACACTGCAATATTTCGCGAATTATAACAGTGCAAACCTTGGCTTCATTAATGTTATTTTTTTTACTTTTCGTCATATCTTGTTTCTTTATTTTTTTTTTATTTTCTAACGAACTAATTGTTTTATAGGATACTAGCTGACCCGGTCCGCGTTGCTGGCCCGTAGTTTGGATTTTTCGTCCTTTTAATTTTAAAGAATTTAATGATTTAAAAAAATTTAAACTTGTTTAAAATGCATTTTTATGTGATCTTCATTATTAAACTACAATTAAGTTTACAAACACCAAACCAACATAAGTCTTGTTAACATTTTTAACATTTTGTGACTAATTACCTGGATATGTATGTATATATTAAATTAAACATATTAATTTTGATAATTATCTAAAACAATCAATCCTTTAAAGCCAATTCATGCACGACATTTTTTGTTACTCCATCTTTAGCCAAACTTTATGGTTTTCCTACTCGGGGGCATGCCACGTATAATTGTCCATGTGAAAAACACGGTGTGCTCAAATCTATTCCACAAACAGACATCGTTTGTCCTTGCGACTTATTAATAGTCATAGCAAACGCCAATCGTATTGGAAATTGAAGTAGTTTAAATTGAATTGGACATCTGTGGGTATAATAGGGATGCGTGGTAACAATATATGTTTGCCTCGAAATTTTCCATTTAGAATTGTCGCTTCTACAACATTTCGCAAAAGTTTTTTAATTACTAATCGCGTGCCGTTGCACAGTCGAGGTGGATACAAATTACGGAGTAAAATAAACGGATATCCAATTTTCAGTTTCAAATTATGCGGTGACATGCCTGGTAAATCTAATGAATTCAAAAACTCCGGTGGGTAGTTCACAGCTTCGGTCGTATCATAAATCGTATCAATGGAATTGTATGACACCATATTCCCTGGCAACAACTCTTGTATCTTATGATTTAGTTCGTTCACGTCCACATTTTTTGGCGCTAAAATCGCTCATTCAGCCAGCCATTCATAATTAAATAATTGCGTACGTAAATCGGGAAAAAATGTGCTGAATAAGAGCATCTTGTGAATTTACGATTGTGCAGAAACCGGTAGATAGTTTTATGCATCCAGTTTCATTAACAGATATTTTTCCATCGCCGATGTCTAATAATTGTTTGGAAAATATTTCAGCGGATGGATCTCGAAGCATTTTAACGCGCATATTACATTTTAATGACAGTTTTTCCACGTTAGGCCACAGTGAAGATGATTTTAAACATGCGTTGATCTCATCAGCATAAGTTGAGCATGGTATAACAGGAAGTGTTTGCCTAAAGTCGCCTGAGAGAGTAACAAAGCGCCACCAAATTGTTTGTCATTGTTCCTAATATCTTTCAATGTTCTATTTAGCGCTTCCAGAGAGGGTTTGTGCGCCATGGTACATTCATCCCAGATGATAATTTGACACTGCCTTAACACTGTGGCCATGGTCGACTGTTTCTTAATGTTGCATATATTTAATTATTTTTAAATATAGAATGAGCCGTTCTTCCTCCATCTAGTAATGTTGCGGCAATTCCAGATGATGCAACAACCAATGCGATCGAATTTTTTGAGCGTATTTCGGCGAGTATAAGGGAAATAAGGAATGTTTTGCCAGTTCCGCCTGGTGCATCCAAGAAAAAGAATTCGCGTTTCCCTGCGGAAACTGCTGCAATAATGTGGTCGAAAATATTTTTTGTTCGTCGTTCAGTAATGGAACATTGCGAGTAACTAACTCTGCCAATTCCGAAGTGTTGTACTGGAGTTCATGATTTATTTCGGTGTTTGTTATATCAGATGCACTTCGATTTGGTGAATGTATACCGAAATGGATATAATAATTCGGTATTAAGTCTCCCTTCGAGGCATAACATATTTTTACTTAGAATTATTGGTTTAGTTTCACGTTCTGATATAGCTACCTTAGAACAGTACCTCCCGATTATATATATTTTGGAGGTTTTAGTTTCATTATCCTACCCAAATGGCTACATTTTGGTATTTCGTCTTCTTTGTGCGTACAAAACCTTTCCGCATGGAATACTTCGTACAGGTCCAGGTATTACATATAGCTACCAAAAAACGGTACTTCCCAATTTTCAGTATTTTCAAGGTTATATCCACAGTATTTAACCGAAATGACTATGTTTAGTATTTAATGTCCCTTCGACGTATAAAATATTTTGACAGAGAATTGTCGGTATAGGCCTACGATTTGATATAGCCCTCATAGAACGATTTTGGGAATTTTGAACGTTTAAGATGTTAACAAAGTGTTGTTTCATTAAAAACGCTTTTATATTATTCTCCTAAACATAAAATATTCAGTGATTCATAAATCATTACCTTTAAATGCAAGATGGATTTATCGAGACTTTACTGTACTTAAAGACGTGGTTTTGATGGAGTTAATCCGAGCACTGAAGTCAGTGTTCATGGGTTTTTTTAGTCCACGTACTAAATTTATAAATCTTTTCTGAAATTATAAAGTTTTCTACTACCAAAACACCAACTAAAGATATAGACAACAATTGCCAATGTTGTGTATACCAATACGTCTAATAATCTCTGAAATGTATCGTTTTGGTCAAAACCTCTGTGGGGGAGGTCACTTGTGACCACACCTTCCGGTTATTCTTTGAGATTTTGCATTGAAAGGTGGTACTTGGACGTTTTCCAGAACTTTGGCTTATTTCAAAATCTATTGTTTTGGTATTTAGGTTAAGTGTCATTTCAAATTATCGGGATTTTACTGTATTCCAAATTGTGATATCTATCAGTGTTTATAGCGAATTCGAAGCCACGCTTACTAACATTAAGAATATTATCTGTAATATTCCACTTCCGAGATGACCATTCAGGATCAAGGCAGTTATTACCACCGTATTGCAAAAGTAATTTTTAAACAATACATCCAAAAATATCTATGATTTCACGTTTTCTTAAAAAAATTTGTGGGGGAGGTACCCTGGTCACTCCACTGACCAGCATAAAAAATAGCTAAAAACCTATTCTCAGACCTAAAAACTCCACATACAAAATTTCATCGAATTCGGTCCAGCCGTTTCGGAGGAGTTTAATTTCGAACATCATGGCAGACTCGAAGAATTTTATATATATATAGATTTTCTTGTATTTATAAACCTGCACTGTAATTATAAGATGTATTTCTTGTTGTGTAGGCATTCACTAAATAAATAAATAAATAATAAATGATATACATAAATATTTATACTACTTGGGAACATAGTGCTTCTACAAGGTTATTCCAATTATCCTGTCATTACATATCATTTTAATATCATCATAAGATTTATTCATGTTTTCTAATTCTTTTAAGATTGTTCTGCGCCACGTCATCTTCGGTCGGCCTGGCTTCTTGCTTCCTTGGCGATTCCACTGTAGGGTCATTCTTGCGATACTCTCCTCGCGCCATAAGTTCTCGACTCGTTAACTTGAGTAAGTCCTCGTTAATAATTATCCCAGCAAAATTTGAAGGAAGGGGTTCTATGCGAAGACGTGATTTCATGGCATATTTTGCATTGGTTCAAAGCAAGTCCTGAAAGATCCGATATTTTCATCAGCATTTGAATCATTTGTACATATCACTACAAACAAACAAGTCGATTTGTACATCCCTACAAGTAGCGACATCAAAACAAAAGAGTATACATTTCCAAAATTTTTGTTATAAAATTAAAAATTACAAATTAAATGTAGGTTCACGAACTAGAAATTCTTAAAGGAGTGCCGTTGGAGTCCTTGTCGAAATCTGAACTGGTGATGAGAAGATAATAGAAAAGCTTTTGTAAGATGAAACAAAATCAGTGACTGAGAGTGGACGAAGTAAACTAAGTTGCGGTGCAGCGGCGGTGATAAAATTGAAATTTTGGGTGTAAACTTTATGCTGATAAATTAGTTCTAGTTATTTCATGAATTAGTTTGAATTAATAAAGAGTTTGGTTTGTCATGAAAATCATATTTCAATACAGAATTTTCCATTTTCCAAACACGACATGAAAATGTCGTGCCAAAGGGTAGGTGAAAATGATATGTCAAAGCATTGGTCAAAATGATATGCTTAGGATCCGACAATGAATGTCATCTTAAGATCCGAAAATGAATGTCATCTTATGGTGGTCACGCTCATATAAAATTCATGAGTGAAAATGCTAAAAAGATGACATGCCAGATCACTTGCACCCATGATTCAATAGCATCCTTGGCATCTAAGATTTTGCTGGGTAGTTTTAAGGAGAGTTATACCTCCAATTGTCGCAATTAATGAGATAATTTTTCGGCAATTTTATTATTGCACCTTTGGTCCCTTCATGTTATTTGAGCCTGCTGCGATTTCTGCATCGTCCGCAAGATTTTTGAAGTATTTTCTTTTGTCTCTCCTGGCTGAAATTTTGACAGCCTTCACAACGTTTTTATATTGTGTTGGTGATAATGACGGGTTGTGTATTTTCTTTTCTTTGAGCGATTTTCTTTCCTTGATATGTTGCCATGTTTCGTTTGTTATACACATCTTTCTTTTTGCTTAAATTCGATTTCTTCATCGGCTATATTCTTTAGGGTTTTGTGTGTGTCTTCCCATGATATGGGGTCCCAGCTAACATTTTTTTCCGAATTCGTATCGAATTCGTACAGAATTTCTGAAAAAATATCCGATTCTGATGCCGAATTCGTACCGAATTCGGTACGAAAGTTGTATGGACGTGGTCACCGAATTCGGAAAGAATTTTCTAAGGAAATTCTTAAAAAATATTAGAGTTTCGCGACGAATTCGGTCCGTATTCGGAAGTAAATTCTTGGAAAATTCGGATAAAAATTTAGATTTTCTGACAGAATTCGGTCCGAATTCGGAAGAAAATTCTGGAAAATTCGATGAAAAATTTAGATTTTCTTAAGAAAATCCGTCCGAATTCGAAAGGAAATTCTGGAAAAATTCGGAGAAAAGTTCAGATTTTCTGAAAAAAATCGGAAACAATTCTGACGCTGACGCCTTTGATATTGACACAACACGTGTACTGTACTGAAAAACCCCCACTCAGAGACAATTTTCTTTTAATGTACTATTTATGGAATATTATAATTTCAAACTTTCTAATGATTTTGCCTGTTGTTATCATTTTATGATTAACAGTAGAACAATGTGCAGAAGTATGTCGAAGCTATCAACACTAGCTTGAATTATTATATGTTGCATTTATATTAAAAAAATTGTAAATTTGTATATGCGAATTTTATGACCAGTACTTTTGTTCTTCGACATCAACCGAAAAGAAATTCCCTTAGAAAATCCATTAGAAATCGGAACGAATTCGGAATGACGATTCTTAAGATTCTTTAGAAAATGTGCAGAGATTCTTAAAATAAACTTATAGAAAATCGGTCCAATTTCTAGGAAAATATTAGAGAAATCGGCCACATTTCTAAAAAAAATTCAGAAAATCTCAGAAAAAATCTGATATCAGAGCCCTCGGAAAATATTGTTAGCTGGGGTTGAACGGGATGCTTTCTTCTGTTCAGTTCTGCTACCCTATTTCTTTTATATACATACATATGTATATCCTTTAGGTGTTCTATGTGCAATCGTTTGTTTTTATTTCCATTGACTTTTCGGTAGTTCGTTTTTACTTTTAATTAGTTTTTGTCACCACAAGCTCGTGGTCAGTATCCATATCTGCGCTTCTTTTTGAGCGCACGCCATTCAGGAATCCTCTCCATTTTCTTCGATTTGTTTTTTTTTTTTTTTTGTACGAGGGTCACTAAAGAACCTTCTGGCCTAGGCAACACGACACTGCGTGTTTTTTTGAAAGTTTGATAGTTTTTAGCCTAACCCTGCGTTTACACATGACAGGACAGTTGAGTTCATGTATTGATTTTCAAAAACCTAAAACTTGCCTGTGTGACGTAGGCGTCCAGACAACTGCAAAAATAGTTGTAAAATTATGAATGAAAATCATCGTTTCCTTTTCGTTCTCCGTTCACATATTTTGTTTTTGTACATATTCTTTTGTTCTCAACTCACTTCTTTTTCACTAAAATGTCAAAAATTTGTTAACCCGACTGTCTGTGACTGTATTTGTTAGTAAATCAGAGTTGTATTTGAAGACAAACTGTCTGGTGTAAAGGCCTAGTAAGAGTACTCAGGACAGTTTGACATACGACCATGTGTTGGATTGTTTACAGTGGCTTAATTGAGACACCTCAAAAACATGGTTTTTGAACGCTTTCACAGCATCTTCTGGCGATTGCTGCTATATTTCGGATTTATACGCATAGTTCCATGATTCGTCACCTGGATCCATCTTATAAACGTCTTTTGAAGCGCCTCGATCATATTTTTTCGAAATTTCATGCACCGATCGACAGGGGATCCACGAGCAATATCAAATGTTAGTTGGCGGAATAAATGCCTTTATCTCACGGTATATTGCACTGTGTCGGCCACGATTGAATTCATTAAACCAGGAGCCTAATTACGACATTCGATTCGATCGAGTATTTGCTCGTGAATGAAAAAATCGAACTGTGAAAACCTACTCGCGCCACCAACCGTACAGTTAGATGCGTTAGCAATTTGTTACAACAATATCAAACAGTTTTACAAAAATAAATCATTTCGTACATTTTTCTAGCACAACTTTATTCCGAAATTATTATCAAAAGTATTATTCAATGATTTCAACAAATACTTACAGTTTTTCATTAATACTAATTTTGTTTTTTAGTCTTTGTTTAAAAATAAACACATATTTCACCATCTACTTTCTTAATGTTGATTGAAAAACTCATGTTTTCATAGTTCGATTTTTTCATTCACAGGCAAATACTCGATCGAATCGAACGTCGTAATTAGGCCCCAGTTTTTCATAGTGCTATAGGATGGTCCTTTATCGACATACAAAGATTTAATTTGATCGATGCACTCTTGCCGAGATTATCCACCTCGAAAGTTGTGAAAAATTATCGGACGAAAATGTTCACAAGTAAATTCCATTTTTTTTTTGCAAAGTGATGGTTTCAAGTCACTGTAAACAACTCAACATATGGTCGTATGTGAAACTGTTCTGAGTACGCTTAGGCCAAAAACTGTCAAACTTTCCAAAAAAAAGTCAAATGACGACTGACACTGCGTGTTGTCCAGGCCAGAAGGTTTTTTAGTGACCTTCGTGCTACCATTGGGAGACGTCCATGTGTACTTATGGTTTTCTTTATGTGGAAATATGGATTCTCCAATCTCCATGTCAAAAGTTTGGCAGAGTTGTATCAACCTATCTCCTATATTATCGCTGCCGATTTTGGTGTTAAAATAACCCATCATAAGAGGGATACCGCGGTTTGGAACATTTCGTATTGTTGCAGTGAATTGGTCGTAAAAGTCGTTTTCAGAGTGGGTTCAGCATCTTCCGTTGGGGCATAACATTGTATTATGTGTAGACACTTTCTTATTTTTGTAACAACATTTTGTAACAAATTGTGGTTTCCAATCTTTTAGAGATTGCTTTCTTTCTTTCGATATTAAGGCGCCAACACCATGTTTGCTCGTCTCTTTTTTGTCACTATCACATTTCCATGTTTCAACTTTTCCGCACCATCGTATATCACTAACTTCCAATATGACTAGATTTAATTTTTGAAATTGGTCTTCTAGTTGAGCCAATCTTAATGTTTCTCGAAGCGTTCTAACGTCCCATTGTCCAATTCTAATCCTTATTCCTGGTCCAAAAGTTCTAAACGGTTTGGGGGAATCGTAGTTCATTCTTGCATTAGTTTCTGTAATCGATTTAATTTAAGATTTGCGGCTAATTGGGCCACAGCGTCCGATCCTAGCGATGGGTTTGCCAACAAACCCTCTGGGCTGACGTCTTCTCCCTCTAGCTATCAACAAACGATTTTCTGTTTGATATTATCAAGGAATCGGAAGTAGTGTGCTGTTTGGAAAATTCGACAAATGAATCATCTCCGGACACTTCCAAGTGAGTGACGATCAGAGACTTTCCTGCCGAATTACACATCTGAGTAGATCACCATTTTGGCTGGAGAAAAAATATTTTAACAACCGCTGATATTATTTTAATGATGTCCACTATTATTTTAATGATATCTGCAATAAAAAAGAGGAAACAAGAAAATATATTGAAAAAGTACAGCTGATAAATTTATATTTACATACAAGAATGCCGTATCAAATAAAGCGCTCCTTAAATGAAAAATGTACATAGGAGTTGCCACATAATTTTGATAGATGAAATTTTTCATAGTGGTCACACTATGGCTGACTTCCGTATCGTTAAATTCTTTGTAGTTTTTAAACTTCGTCAAAATATTTCAGTTGCACACTCATGCATTGTTGCGCATTTGTGACGTTTTGAAATACATAGCTTAGCATTTGTTAAGTATTACGGCGTTATGAAACACAATACTTCAGATATTTGTAGTCATTTGCCAAGCATCTGACGAAACGGAAGTCAGTCTATGTGTACGACATTCACAGTTAGGAAATTTGACATCTCATATGACATTGATGGCTAGTGTATACACCGCTTTACTTTACAAAGTTTAAATTTTGTTCGTATTATTCATCTAAATTATCTTCATTAAAATGGGCATTTTCATTTTCGGTGGGTCCATTTTTATACCCTCAGCCTTTAGGCTAAAGAGGGTATTTACACTTTGATACGACCAAAAATGTGCCTCATCGAAATAATGGTTTTAGACCCCAAGTATGTTTGTACGATATCCGTTTCAGACAATTTTGAGTAGATCTAGCAATGTCCGTCCGTCTGTCTGTCTGTCCGTCTGTCTGTGTGTGTGGCTGGTGCGCACGATAACTCTCGAACGGATCAATCGATTCGGTTCAAATTTTGGGTATCGAAATATTTTGTCCAGATTCGATTTAAGTTCGAAGATGGGCCATATAGGTCCACTCCTTCAGGTACCTCCCCCACAAATGTTCAAAAATTGTCGCAAAACTTGTGCGCACGATAACTCTTGTAGGGAATAACCGATTTGGTCCATACTTTGCACATCGTGTAATTTCTACCAAACTTAGATGAGGTTTCAATATGGGCTCAATCGGTCCACTTCTTCGGGTACCTCCCACACAAAATTTCGGAAAAGTTCAGTTTAGGGCCTGGTCTCGAATCGCTTTGATTTTTGTTTACGCAAGTTGTATTCGCTGTCCTCTATACGACGCTGTAAGTTTCATTAGGGGCAAGTCCATACTTCCTGAGGAAATAGCCTGAAAGTTGCAAAAAGCCCTATGACACCGTGTGTAATGGTTGGAGCGCAAGATAACCCTCGAACGAATCTGCCGATTCGGTCCAAAATTTGGCTTTCGTAATATTTTGTCCAAACTTAGTTCAAGTTCAAAGATGGATTATATCGGTCCACTCCTTCCGGTACTTCCCCCACAAAAGTTCGAAAATGTTCGGAAAATTTGTGCGTACGATAACTCTTGAAGGAAGTTACCGATTTGGTCATTACTTTGCACGTTATGAAATTTCTACCAGCCTTAGATGAGGTTCCATTATGGACTCAATCGGTAAACTCCTTCGAGTACCTCCCACACAAAATTTCGGAAAAGTTCAGTTTAGGACCTGCTCACGAATCGCCTTGGTTTTTGTTGTAACATCTTGTATTCACTGTCCCCTATACGAAGGTACAAGTTTCCTCAGGGGCAAGTCCATACTTCCTGAAAAATAGCCTGAAAGTTGAAAAACAAACCCTATGACACCATGTTTATGGGTGGAAGCGCAAGATAATTCTCGAACAGAAATGCCGATTCCGGCCAAAATTTGGCCTTCGTAATATTCTTTCCAAACTTAGTTTAAGTTGGTAGATAAGCCATATCGGTCCACTCCTTCAGGTACCTACCCCACAAAAGTTCAAAAATATTCGGAAAAATTGTGCGCACGATAACTCTTGATGGGAGTGACCGATTTGGTCCATACTTTACAATATCTACCAGATATAGATCAGGACTATATATTTGTCCACTCCATCCCGTACCTCCCACACAAAATTTTGGATAAGTTCACTTTAAGACCTGCTATTGAATCACTTTGATTTTTGTTGAAGCAACTTACATTCACTGCCTCAATTACGATGGTAAAAGTTATTTCAGGCGCAAGTCCATACTTCTTGAGAAAACAGCCCGAAGGGTGTAAAAACACCCTATGGCACCCCCATGGTCTATGTCGGTCCATTCCTTTAAGTACCTTTTCCGCAAAAATTTTGAACTTTAATCCTAATGACATTTTTGTCGGTTCATACGACCAAAATTTTTAAACCCCCTAACTACATAAGTTTTTTGTGAAAAAAAGTGTTTCAATTTGCCCATGCTGAGGGTATATCTCTGTCGGCAAAGCCGACTGATACTTTTTTACTTGTTATTAACAATACAGTCGAAATCGCTTATAACGTCGTCGTTTATAACGTCATATCGCTTATAACGACGAAATTCAAAAGTCCCGAATTTCTGCCCTTTATATTCCACACAAATAAATATCGCTTATAACGTCGTCGCTTATAACGTCATATCGGTTGTAACGTCGGTTTTTTGTGAAATATTTGAATTTTGCTATCGGTAATAACGTCGAACCATACAAAGAAGTAAAATTGTTCTCAATATTTTGTTGTGTGTATATTTTTTCGAACTCAAACAACAACAAAATACCAAACATATGCGCAACATGTTCGAAGATGGGTTTGCACCACTGAATTACGACCCACATGGAGACGCTCTCAAGTCAAGAAAGCATAAATTGGTGCCACCCAATGTCACATTTGTTTTCAACCCGTGGACCAAGGTGTATTAAAATCACATTGCCGGACTCGGAAAATATCCACTATCCTGCAAGAATAGAAAAGGATCAAATTACAAAATCAAATGTGTTGGATGCCGAGTTATTGTTAGATGAAGGGTGGAAAATTGTAACGTCATCTGCCATTGCTAATTGTTTTCATCATGCGCGATTAAACGATTCTTAATTCTCATTTCTCCCACCACGTAGAATATATTGATGAATAAGTTCCCATTGATGACAATGTTTTCAATGACGGCATAATATTGGAAGATGGAGGCAATTCTAACGAAGAAATTGAGGATACTACAGAACCAGAATTTCAATTGCCGTCAGTGCCAGAGGCATGTATAGCTGTAGAAACACTTCAGAATATGTATTTACTCAGAAGAAGTTACAAGTAAAGAATGCGTTTTAAAAGACCCTTTCAAAACTCCGATCTGAGTTAAATTTAAAGCTTATGTTGGAATTCAAAAGCCCAAACTAAAATATGTAACAGACTATTTTAAAGATAATATACCATATTTGCGTAATTATATCTGCTAAAGAATGTATTTAATATAGTTATTTTTTATTATTTTGTTTTTAAGTCATTTATTCGTATGCATATAGATGAAAAAGAAATAAAACAACGTATTTATACCCAAAAGTCACTATACATAATATAATTTCACCTCTTTTGTAAGTATCGTTTATAACGACTATCGCTTATAGCGTCCGATTTTCGTCGGTCCCTTGACCGACGTTATAAACGATTTCGACTGTATTTATTTTTCTTTTCACCTTTTTGCTGTGGGCTTTTCTTAATATAATAATGCGGGACAAAGTTTCGCCCGAAACATTATAATTTCTTTATGGAGTTTGTTTTCTTCTGAAATCTCCATATAACATTCGTTCAGAATGCTCGCTTTCGGATACCAACCCGGAAACAACAAAAGGAATTCGAACCATTTTGTTTTGTTGGGTTACTGCATCTATTGATTTATACCTATTCTCTTTGTTTGACGCCGTTTTACCCATCAGATTGAACTTTGCTGCCTTTGCCAAGAACAGTTGTTGCTGAAGAGGAACAACGTCAACATCAACAGTTTGCAATAACCAACATTTAACTGAAAATGTACCACTATTCAAGAAGAACGGGATATGATGCAACAATATGCAACAGGAATGAGACACTCTTGACCGACTTTTTGTGTGCAGTTAAACTAAAAACTAACGGTATACTTGACCGAGACAGCCACAAAGGCAATGGTTGTGGCAACTATTGGCAAAACTGTTTCTTTATTTTACGATCATTGTTTTTGCCTTTTCCTTCTTAACTTTCCATAAAAAACACACACACTTACTTACATACAATTCTGCCAAGAACAGCAGCAACGAGACGACAAGTACTACGACAAAGAAATGCTCATAGATGGGTTCCATGGTGCTATAAATTATGCACCACTGGTCAGTGAGAAGCTAACTGAAATCGAATTGTTTGCATTATGTGGTGGTCCCGTAGCAAACTTAACAGAAACATTGTCAGTCTTGTTCTGGTTGTCAGAAGTCTGAAAGTTTTTCGTTGAGGTACACAAATATGCGGGAGGAGTGTAGCTCCTACAACTAGGGTGGTACGAGTAAATGAATGAATGGGGCTACAGCCAGCCAACCAACCATGCTCTCTGCATACAACAATATTTACAGGTTTTTTCTGCATTTCTAAATGTAAATATACATACGAGTGCCTATGTATGTAGCTGGTTGGAAGGCACAATTATATATTCTAAATTGTTATTGACTGGTTGCAGAGCCGACTTTTTGTGCAACCATATAATTATGCAGTGACTTTGACAGCCTAGTAAAGAACAAAACACTCACAAAAAAAACATCTGCCATGGTGGACTCATTCACGTACCGTGTTGTGATGCGTTAAAAAGTCTGCATTAGACTTCTTTATAACTGGGTTTGCATGTAAATAGTGGACATTCCTTTACGTTTGACCCAATAACGGTTTTGTGATGATCCATTGTTGTTCAATAGCTTTAAATAGGACGACTTTACATGTCAAACACTATCGCAGGGAGAAATGGAAATGGTATTTCTTACAAAGAAGTTGTAATAAAGAATTAAGGCCTCGGTACATAAGAAGAAGCGTGGCATTCTTGCTTAAGTCACTTCTTATAAAAGATGAATATAAGGAGCGGACCAAGGCGAATTTAACAAGGTGATCCAATAGTTGACGTTAGGTTGTAGTCTTCATTTGCTGTCAAATTTATTTGTGCGAAATATCCACAAAAGTTAGAAGAAAACGTTAAAATATTATTCGCGAAGCCTAAACAAAGATGTTGTACACAGATATTTTTTATAGAAGCGAAATATTTGTTATTTATTTTTGATTGAAAATATGTTTTGACAGCAAATGAAGACATAGGTTGCTATTATTGTATCACCTTCTTTCTTACACCATGGAGCGGACGAGCAAAATTCGAACTAGATTGCCCTTTGCCTTTGATTGCAAATATCAAAATCGAAAAAATAGAAGTGGCATAAAATATCGATACAACATTGCCTGAGATATGAGCTTTGGAAGGGAACATTTTATTGGGTTTTGCATGCAACACAGAAACTAAAAACGTGACTTTCTCGAAATGCCATTTTGAAATCGGTGCCAACTCTAGCTCGAAAACTAATGAACCGGTTGTCATACAATTTTGTGGGGTTATCAAGGACATCAAAATCTAGTCCTTCATCTATCGACTTTATTTTTAGAGCATGTTACAATGTGTTTAGTATAGGCTTATAATGATATTTTGTCGTTATGATTTGGAATGCTTGGAAGGCTTTGAAAGGCTGAGCTCGCCGGATTGGGGGAGGTTCTTTTACCAAACTCATAACTATTGCACTGTACAAAGAGAAGAGATTCTTAGCCACTCCAAGACTTGACTCTATTCGAAATTAACTATTGACTTTTAAGATCAAGAATTACAAACGTAAATATACGAAAGATGGAATTCGTAAGGGCACTTTCAATTGTTTCCCACCCGTATGCTACCATAAGTAATCATTGCCCAAACATATTTATTTGATTACTTCCCTTGCCTTAAATCGCTTACTAATCCGTTATGTCATCTTACCAACAATTCCAAATAAAAAAATTACCTACTCCATTTTTCCTTTAATTTTCACAATTCTTTTATTAACAATATCATTATTGAGGAAACGAATTCTCTTTTGAGAGTCTTAAACTAGACAAAAGTTCTTAACAAATAATTTTAATGAAATTTTTCGAATGTTTTAACAAACATAAAATTATTGTATGTAAAATGTAATTTGTATATAGGCAAATTGCATGCTGTAGCTTTACTTACATAAGGTTATAGTTTTAGGTTAGGTTACTTTACCTTCTGGATGGCCGATGAACTGAGCTCAATTTATGCGGTACCTGAAGAATTTCTTGACTTTATGGGGTAACAAAAAATTATATTCAATGGGCAATTACATGATCGTAAATCCTTTACATTAGATCTCAAATTATATTCACGACTTCAGTCGTGCAATGTAAAGAATTTACTGATATAAATTCAGACATGCAACTTATTTGATAAAAAAAATTATAAAAAGTACGTCAAAAAATTATTGTTGAATTTTTTTTAATTTAAATAACAATTGTAGGCTCAATTATTCAAAAATAGATTTAACAATTTGCATTGATTTCAATTCTGCAACAATCAATAGGTTAAGTTTTCTTTATGTTTCAGTACCAATTCTAGGTTAGGTTTTTTTAATTTTTTTTTGTTTTTTTTTTTTTGATTCGAATTTTTTTAGTATAATTAATTAATTTAACTTTGAATTAGAACTTTGAATAGATTTTTCTTTTTTTTTTTTTTTTGCAAGGTAAAAATTTGCTTGTAATATATTTATATCAAAATTTAATACTTATGACAATTCTTCCAACATGAGGTTTTGATTCAACAGACTGCAATGCATCATTCAATAGGAACCATTTTTTTCTGACGTCATAATGGCTAGTTACATTGCTCCTCCACATTCTTAATTCGTTCATTGATAAATTCAGGGGTTTAAGCTGGATGTCAGCCATGGAAGCAAACTCCATAATAGGATGTCTCCATACTGGACAAAATCACATGTATCACCAGTTAGCCAATGGTTAACTATTATATTGGATAAGGTCAAGTCGACTTTTTTGCTTATTTTTTTTTTAAGTTCATTACTTTCGGACATATAGTTAAATAAATTAAGTTTTGTTGGTATTTTAGTTCTTGTTCATTATTTTCAGAAATTTGGTTTAATAATTTAACTTTTACACCATATTTTACATGACTATAAAAATGTCTTCAACTTTTAAAGTGTATGTCTTATTTCTGACAAAGCACAATTTACAAAAATCACTGTCAAACTTTATTGAAGCAATATTTTGTTACAAGTTGATTGTTTGGTGGTTCGAAAAGAAGAGAGCGTAGAAAAAATGAATTATTCCTATTACCCCCTTAGTGACAAAAATTGTTTTATTCTTCTTTGGTTTTGTCGCTTTGTTTTTTTTCCTACTGCTAAAACTAGTTTTTGGCATTTGAGTATTATTATTTATGCATACATTTGCATACAGGAGAAAAAAAAACTCGTTGTGCTGCAGCCTTAGACAGGAACCAACAGTATAACAGCCTGATCATGTAATATAACAGATTTGTATAACATCTGTGTTGGCTCTGTAGCTAACATTCACAAGGGTAGAAAAGAGTGTAAGTAATGTCAAAAGAGACATAAACAAAACCAAAGAGAACTTATTACATATGTATATTCCTCCAAGAGAGAGGGAGATTTAATACCAATGTTAATTTTATGCAATGTTTTGAAAGGTATGCTAAATATGCAAAAAGGCTTATCACACATTTTTTTTGTAATCTGCTACAAACCTTCTTTGTAGTCCTTATATACAGAGGACGAAAATAAGGAAAACAGATTAAAAACTAGATTTCGTGGGACACGGCCACACCCTGAGATCAGTTAGCTGGGCAACTTTTAAAAAGGCTTTAAGTCTTTAGCATGGTAAAGACCTATATATTTCCCATTTAATGTTTCTAGTTCGTAACATGACGAGCCAACTTTTTTCCTAATACGACATTTAGAATAGGGCGGTAAAAGTTTGGAATTGATTCCCTTTTTAAAATCCGACTGTTGAAACGTCTTGCGATATACTTCTTGTCCAACTATATACTGAATATCTTTGCTACGAGTATTATAACTTCGTGTTGCTTTTTCGTGAGCCACAACAAGGTTATCCTTGATTTTATCATGCAATAGTTGCAGTTTAGCATCACTTGTATTGCAGTTGAACTGTCCTTCTGCAACACAACTCAATTTTTCCATAATAGCATATGATGATCCATGCAAAACCATACTATAACCAAACACTCCGAAGTAGGGTGAACATTTTATTGCTTCATGAAAATCACTACGGAGTATGCTAGCTATTTTTGAAACGTGTATATCCCACTTGTCCTGATGATCTTTCAACAAAATTCTTAATTTTATAATGAATTCACGGTTACTTCTTTCAGAAGCATTTGCTTGTGGGGTATACAACGCTGTCTTTATATGTTTTACCCCGTATGCCTTCAGAAAATTTGACATTTCGGCCGATACAAATTGACTACCATTATCGGAGTGTATGTATTGTGGTACGCCGAACTGATGGAAAATATTTTCTTCCAAGAATTTTATAATCGATGAGCTATTAGCTTTTTTCAATGGCTTTAAAAATATATATTTGGTAAAATGATCAATTGCAACGAAAACCATGGAATTACCCATTTTGGTCCTTGGGTAAGGTCCTAATAAATCCATGTATATTCTTTGGAAAGGGCGTTCTGTTAACAGTTGTTTACCCATAGGTGGCCTTGAAATTTGATTTGAAGGTTTGACAGATTTGCAGATTTCACACTTTGAAATGAAAATCCTTATGTCTTTTGCCATATTTGGCCAAAAATATTTTTCTCTAATTCTTTCCAAAGTCTTGCTAAAACCGCCGTGACAAGACACCGTGTTATGTATATGCTCAACCAAGCCAGCTCTCAACCCGAATGGAAGCCATAACCTCCATAGTGAGTCTTCATCCTCAAATACCCCTTTTCTAAACTTGACTCTTTGATAAATGAAACCGTCGGAGATAGTGGTATCCGGAAACTTTTCTGGATCCGATTCAAACATAGAAATAAAACTCAAATATTCTTTTGATTTAAAGTGTTGTGAGGATAAATCGATTTCGGTATGTATGGATTCGTCAGTAGCATTAATTTCATCTACGTCCAATCTAGATAGTGCATCAGGCACGATATTTGCGGAACCTTTACGATATTCAATTTCAAAATCAAATCTTTGCAACAATAAACTCCATCTACCTAACCTACCTGACAAGTCTTTTTGAGACATCAGCCAGCGTAGGCTATGGTGATCCGTAATAATTTTAAACGGTAGTCCTTCTACATATGGACGAAATCTCTTCAAACAGACAATAGCAGCGAGACATTCTAATTCGGTAACTGTATAGTTTTTTTGAGATTTATTTAACTTTTGGGATACATAAGCTATTGGATGTTTTTTGTCATCCTCACCTATTTGGGTCAAAACACCCCCTACCGCTACTCTCGAAGCATCACATTGGATAGTAAACATTTTACTGAAATTCGGTTGCACAAGGACAGGTGCCGACGATAATGCCTGTTTTAAACGTTCGAATGAGGCTTTAGCCTCCTCAGTGAGAATAAACTGTTTTGTCTTTTTCAGACAATCTGTCAAAGGGGCTGCTAAATCGGCATAATTGGCTATAAATTGCCTGTACCAGCCTGTCATTCCAACATATCTTCGAATCTGTCGTGGAGACTTAGGAATGGGGAACTTCGCAACAGCCTCAACCTTATCAGGATCGGTCCTTAAACACCCTTGTCCCACAATATAGCCCAAATATTTAATTTCCTTCTGGCAAAATCGACTTTTTTGTACGTTAATTGTCAAACCGGCATTTGATAAACATTTAGCTACCTCCTCCAACATATCAATATGAGTTTTGAAGTCCGACGTGCATACTAGTAAATCATCTAAATAGATGAATACGTTTTCTCTGAGTCGACTAGGGATAACTTTATCCATTAATCGACTCATTCTTTGTGCCGCGTTGCAGAGTCCGAACGGCATAACTGTATATTGATACAATGGCCGTCCAGGCACTGCGAAGGCAGTTTTCTCTTTGGATACATCATCTAAAGGTATTTGCCAGTAAGCGTCTTTAAGGTCAATACCTGATATATAATGTGTATCCTGCAGACGACTCAAAAGTCCATTGATATGTGGGAGGGGGTAAGCATCTTTTTTTGTTAATGAATTAAGTTTTCTTGAATCGAGACAAAGTCGTATTTTGCCAGGTTTTCGGACTAAAACTATTGGACTACAGTAGGGGCTGTTGCTCTCCTCTATGACTCCCAATGACAACATACGGTCAAGCTCTTTGTAGGCTTCTTCTTGCCTTGGGGGTGAAAGTGGATAGTGCTTAATTTTAAATGGCTCTGACTCTCCAGTATCAATACTGTGTACTTCTATAGAAGTCCGACCCAAACCTAGCTTCTTAAATGATGGAAATTTGTCTACCACTCGTTTTAAATCGTACAATTGGAAATCAGTCAAACAATGCATATTTTCACTGGAGGTCATAAACGCTTCGCTATCAAGAGAAAGTTCAGAGACAAATATTTCTGGAGCAATCTTAAAATGTTTCCAGAAGTTGACGCCAAGGTAAACTTGTTGACGTAACGTGGGAGATAAGTAAAATAAGATTTTTCTGGTCACATTCTTGAAAGTGACAGGAATTTCGACAAACCCTATGACCCGTTGTGAAACCCCATCAGCCGTCTTTAATGAGCTAAATAGTGGTGTAAATTTAAGATTCAATTTTGTTAAAAGATCTTGACAACCTTTTCCCAACACACTTATGGAGGCCCCCGAATCAAGCAACCCGAACATTTCCAGCTCACCTAGATAAATTTTTGCATATGGCCTTGAATCGTTGTTGTCATCAATGTAAGTTGCTTCTACTAATTTGGAAAAAGCTCTCCGCTTACGAAAACGTTCACGACATTTAACAATCTTTTTAGATAAGGGTTTTTGTGAAAAAATTTGACTTCGGATTTCCTCATACTTCAACTTTCTTTCATGTAATGATAGATTGGGATTTATTTGATTGGGAGTAATGTTGCCGACAGGTGAAGTTCTTGTTGTTGTGTCTGTAAAAGAGTTTGTTTCTGAAAATGTTGTTCTGTTTAAATCTATTAAATTGGAGGGATTTTGTATGGGGAACGAGGTACCCTCAATTACTCGTTCGCAATTTTGTTTCCCTGGTGTCGTTTGGGGCATTGTAGAGTATTAACATTTTTCTCTCCACACCGGTAACAGAACAGTGTTCTTACATTAGATGGACACTCATAGTAGGAATGACCAATCTGGTCACAATTCCAGCATTTAAACCTGGATGTATCTATATCTTTCTTGACAGAATTGGAAGTCTTATGTAAATGGAATGCTTCCACTTCATAATCATTTTCAATCTTATTGTCTTGTCCAATATCGTCATCTAATTCTGAAACAAACCTACGATTTCTATGTTGGTGCTGCCTTATAACATACCTCTCCGCCTTTCTACCGGCGTCTCTTAAACTATCTAAATCGATAGAATCGTCCATAAAGAGCAAAGCTCCTATTGACTCTTTAACATTGTTTTTGATAAGATCAATCATTTTCATCTCACTCATAGGTTGAGTCAGACGAGAATTCATAGCCACTATATCTGTAAAAAAGTCGTCAAATGATTCTTTTGGCAATTGACGCCTCTCTATTATTTTGACTATTTTGTCACATTCATTTTCTGTCCTTCCAAATTGTTTTTTCATGGCTCTCTTCAGTTCGCTTAATGATGTATTTGGAGATTGTCTCAAATAGGCCCAAAACCATGTTTCGGCTTTACCTTTTAATAAAATATGAAAACCGCCTATAAGTGTTTCATCTGAACACTTGTTACGTTTAGCTAAAGTGTCTACTTTAAATAGGAAATCAGAGACATCTTCTGTGCCCTCATATAAAATATTCCATTTATCAATTTTTACAGAGAAATCGGAGGAACGTGTTTCTGAACGAGTATTGTTCAAGTTATCGTTGAAGGAACGATCATTGTTGGATGTAGTTTCCCTACTAAGACTATTTGGATTATCGTTAACTCCAGATCGACTACTAGTAGCACTTAAGTTTTCTGTTAAAAGTTGCCTTAAAGAAGAAAATTCATTTAGAAAAACACTTTCTAAACGGGATGTTATCTCTGTAACCCCGTTCGTCGGTGGTGCATTTAGCGATTGTTGAGAAGTACTTGCTTGATTATGTGATTCTGCCATGTCTAAATCATTAATGTTAGTTCGACGTACTAATAAGGCTCTTGATCTAGTCCGCATAGGACTTATATTGAAACGTGGTCTAGTATGTGGCTGAACTTCCGTATCTTCATCAAACGTATAATCCAAAGCAATATTTCTATTAGATGGATCTTCACTGTCAGATAAGCTAACCACTTTTCGTTTTCTGGGCATTACTCAACTTGAGTCTTAAGAAGAATCTATTATGTGCTTGTCACTATATGGGACTAATTTTTCGTTATGTCGCTGACGAAATTTATGTTCATTTATTTGGAATTGTTGATTTTGAAATAACTTAGACGGATAGTAAGACTAGGTTTGCATTCATTTGACCTAAAAGTTCCCTCCTTGTTAAATTATGTCCAATCTATGTCGCTATTATTTCTAGATTCCTTATCCAGTATAAAATTGACTGACATAAACTGAACATAAGACTATTGAAACTACTTGGTATAAAAAAAACATCGAGTAAGAATTGCTATAAAAAGAAACAATTTTTGAAAAATTAATATCCTAGACTCATTCTTCCAACGACATTATGTTGTGCTGAAATTTGGAAAAGACCTATGTCAACTATCTGTTCTTATAATTTAAGAAACATATGCCATGACAGAGGTATCAATAGAAGGTTAAACACGAACTTGCTACGTCGAATTCTTAACAAATTTTACGAGGACTCGTGTTTCGGTGAAGAAAAAAAAAATACGATCTTAACAAATTATTTTAACTTGCCAATCTCGTTGGGCGCCATTCTCTTTTTGTTACAATGTGTTTAGTATAGGCTTATAATGATATTTTGTCGTTATGATTTGGAATGCTTGGAAGGCTTTGAAAGGCTGAGCTCGCCGGATTGGGGGAGGTTCTTTTACCAAACTCATAACTATTGCACTGTACAAAGAGAAGAGATTCTTAGCCACTCCAAGACTTGACTCTATTCGAAATTAACTATTGACTTTTAAGATCAAGAATTACAAACGTAAATATACGAAAGATGGAATTCGTAAGGGCACTTTCAATTGTTTCCCACCCGTATGCTACCATAAGTAATCATTGCCCAAACATATTTATTTGATTACTTCCCTTGCCTTAAATCGCTTACTAATCCGTTATGTCATCTTACCAACAATTCCAAATAAAAAAATTACCTACTCCATTTTTCCTTTAATTTTCACAATTCTTTTATTAACAATATCATTATTGAGGAAACGAATTCTCTTTTGAGAGTCTTAAACTAGACAAAAGTTCTTAACAAATAATTTTAATGAAATTTTTCGAATGTTTTAACAAACATAAAATTATTGTATGTAAAATGTAATTTGTATATAGGCAAATTGCATGCTGTAGCTTTACTTACATAAGGTTATAGTTTTAGGTTAGGTTACTTTACCTTCTGGATGGCCGATGAACTGAGCTCAATTTATGCGGTACCTGAAGAATTTCTTGACTTTATGGGGTAACAAAAAATTATATTCAATGGGCAATTACATGATCGTAAATCCTTTACATTAGATCTCAAATTATATTCACGACTTCAGTCGTGCAATGTAAAGAATTTACTGATATAAATTCAGACATGCAACTTATTTGATAAAAAAAATTATAAAAAGTACGTCAAAAAATTATTGTTGAATTTTTTTTAATTTAAATAACAATTGTAGGCTCAATTATTCAAAAATAGATTTAACAATTTGCATTGATTTCAATTCTGCAACAATCAATAGGTTAAGTTTTCTTTATGTTTCAGTACCAATTCTAGGTTAGGTTTTTTTAATTTTTTTTTGTTTTTTTTTTTTTGATTCGAATTTTTTTTAGTATAATTAATTAATTTAACTTTGAATTAGAACTTTGAATAGATTTTTCTTTTTTTTTTTTTTTTGCAAGGTAAAAATTTGCTTGTAATATATTTATATCAAAATTTAATACTTATGACAATTCTTCCAACATGAGGTTTTGATTCAACAGACTGCAATGCATCATTCAATAGGAACCATTTTTTTCTGACGTCATAATGGCTAGTTACATTGCTCCTCCACATTCTTAATTCGTTCATTGATAAATTCAGGGGTTTAAGCTGGATGTCAGCCATGGAAGCAAACTCCATAATAGGATGTCTCCATACTGGACAAAATCACATGTATCACCAGTTAGCCAATGGTTAACTATTATATTGGATAAGGTCAAGTCGACTTTTTTGCTTATTTTTTTTTTAAGTTCATTACTTTCGGACATATAGTTAAATAAATTAAGTTTTGTTGGTATTTTAGTTCTTGTTCATTATTTTCAGAAATTTGGTTTAATAATTTAACTTTTACACCATATTTTACATGACTATAAAAATGTCTTCAACTTTTAAAGTGTATGTCTTATTTCTGACAAAGCACAATTTACAAAAATCACTGTCAAACTTTATTGAAGCAATATTTTGTTACAAGTTGATTGTTTGGTGGTTCGAAAAGAAGAGAGCGTAGAAAAAATGAATTATTCCTATTACCCCCTTAGTGACAAAAATTGTTTTATTCTTCTTTGGTTTTGTCGCTTTGTTTTTTTTCCTACTGCTAAAACTAGTTTTTGGCATTTGAGTATTATTATTTATGCATACATTTGCATACAGGAGAAAAAAAAACTCGTTGTGCTGCAGCCTTAGACAGGAACCAACAGTATAACAGCCTGATCATGTAATATAACAGATTTGTATAACATCTGTGTTGGCTCTGTAGCTAACATTCACAAGGGTAGAAAAGAGTGTAAGTAATGTCAAAAGAGACATAAACAAAACCAAAGAGAACTTATTACATATGTATATTCCTCCAAGAGAGAGGGAGATTTAATACCAATGTTAATTTTATGCAATGTTTTGAAAGGTATGCTAAATATGCAAAAAGGCTTATCACACATTTTTTTTGTAATCTGCTACAAGCATTAGTGGCGTTTTTACAATCAGTAGCAACGCGTAGCGCACGAGAGAGGTATCGGGAGAAAAGGACAGAGGAGAAACATCTTTTCCGCAGGAAAAAGAGAGAGATGGAAAAGCGGGAGTGTGAACAAATCGAGATGTACAGGAGACAGAATGAAGTCCGAAAATTCTACCAAAGAGTGAAACATCAAACTGATGGCATTGGAACTGGCACATCCTCCTGCAGAGACCAGCAAGGTAATCTGGTAACTGATACAGATAGTGTGCTAAGGATATGTAAAGATCATTTTCCCAACTTTTGGTATCCAATATTAGCGAAGTCGACGAAGATACCACAGATTCAATCCCAGATAATGGTATTGAATGTATACCACCTGGCCAAGATGAGGTAATGGCAGCAATAAACCGGCTGAAGAATAATAAGGCAGCAGGAGCTGATGCCGTACCAGCCGAGCTGTTTAAACCCGGAGTCGACACGCTGATAAGGTGTATGCATCAGCTAGTTAGCTCCATCTGGCAGGAAGAACGCATACCCGACGATTGGAACCTGAGCATTCTGTGTCCCGTCCATAAGAAAGGAGATAAGACTCTATGCTCCAACTATAGGGGCATAAGTCTTCTCTCTATTGCCTACAAGATAGTGTCAGGGATATTGTGCGAACGACTAAAGCTCATGGTCAACGAAATAAATGAACCATACCAATGCGGCTTTCGACCTGGCAAGTCCACCAAGATGCAGATCGACACATATCACCTTTTTGTCAGCATTCGACAGTCCCCTCCGATCAAAGGTATTTCATGCAATGTCTGAATTTGGTATCCTCACAAAACTCATTCGGCTTTGTAAGATAACTTTAATTGATACTAAATTGGAAAGAACCTCTCCGAAAAGTTCAGTACCAAAAGAGGTTTTAGACAAGGATCTTTTCTTAGTTCGGTCTATGGAACAAATGTTCTGTAATGGGCCAGCTAAGTAAGTAGTAAGTAAGCCTATTAGAACATAAAGATCTAGTCCATCATCTATAGATTTTTTTAAAAATATTTGATTTTACTGAAATGATGAACCACAAAAATAAAATTGTCGGCTTTGCAGACAGAGATATACTCTCAGCCTATGTGAAGTTAAACTTTCATCTACGGAGAGATCGAATGTATTTAGGGTCTTTTCAGAATTGTGTGGCGCTTTTTGGACATTTGAGCTTGCCGACAAAAATGTCGATTAGGATTTAGGTTCAAAAGTGTTGCGGAGGAGGTACTTAAAGGAATGGACCGACATAGTCCAATATGGCAGTGGATCTTATTTTGGGAGTCATATCTTTTCGATAGATATCGCGCCCACTATTCATTTCAGTGGGTCATCGTATAACTTTTGGACCAGTATGCCAGGAAGCATGAACATGTCCACGGAAAACATAATATCGCTTTAAACAGGACCACAACGAACGGAGTGGACCGATATGGCTTTTCTTCGAACTTAAACTAAGTTCGGACAAAATATTACGAAGGCCAAATTTAGGACCGAATCGGCAGATCCATTGGAGAGTTATCTTGCGTTCCAACCACTACTTGCAACTTCCAGGCTATTTTCTCTGTAAGTATGGACTTGCCCTTGATGAAACTTATACCGTCGTAAGGGGACAGTGAATACAAGTTGTTACAACAAAAATAAAAGTGATTCGAGAGCAGGTCCTAAACTGAACTTTTTCGAAATATTGTGTGGGAGATACCCGAAAGAGTGGAACGATTAAGTCCATATTGGACTTAAGTCTGGTAAAAATTTCACAATGTGCAAAGTACGGACGAAATCGGTTACTCCCTTCAAGAGTTATCATGCTCACAAATTATCGGAATATATTCGAACATTTGTGGGGGAGGTACCGGAAGGAGTGGACCGATATAACCCGTCTTTGAACTTAAATAAGTTTGGACAAAATATTACGAACGCCAAATTTTGGAACGAATTGGTTAATCCTTTCCAGAGTTATCGTGCGCCCCAGCCAGACAGACAGAAGGACGGACATGACTAAATCAACTCCAAATTGTCTGAAACAGATTTCGTCCAAACATACTTGGGGTCTAAAACCATTATTTCGATGAGGCACATTTTGCCTGTATAAAAGTGTATATACCCTCGTTAGCGTAAATGCTGAGAGTATAATAAAATCGATCGATAAAGGTCTATATTTTGAAAATCGGTTATTTAATTTTCATGATAGAGTTGTCAGCGATCTCAAAATTTCATTTGAAGAAAAACACGTTTTAAGTGGGTTTTTATAGAACTTTTTGATAGTTATTCTATTACCACTAGAATAACTAGTTATTCTATGGCCACTAGATGCTGAAAAAACACTTATCGCTCATTTACTCAAAGAGTGACACATCTCAAAAAATGAAGTTTCGAGAAAACACCGTTTTAATAAACCAAATGAAATTTGACATCCAAGTTAAAAAATTTATTACACAAAAAATAAAATAACTACTTGGACAAACTTTTGTAAAGAGCTAGCGAGCTATCAGTGCTAAATTTCTGTTCTTATTATTATAATTATTATGCTTAATTACATTGTACAACACAAAAAATAATTACAACATAATTCGGCCAGTTTATGAAAGAGGACCAAAAAAAAAGAAGACATGTGTATCGGCGTTTTGAAAGTTTACGTCGCAAGTAACCTAAACAGGCGTTGCAAGTTCCACCCATTTCTACAGGTTTTGAAATATTCGACATCAGATTCCTTGGAATCTGTGCATTTTGGGTATAAAGTGTCCTTGGCAATATTACTGACAACAATGCGGGGTATCTTTTTATGAAAAAAAAAAAATAAACCTCATGCGATTCACTAAACGGGTTTTTTGGTCCCTTTTTCAAAAACTTTTAAAAACTCCTTTAAATATTCTACAAAATTATTTGTCATAAAATTTTACTACAGATCCCCGAATACACCAAAACTCTAAATCGTAACTAAACGCCAGGAATCAACAAATGGTAAAATCGCGTTTTAAGGTTAATGTTGTACTTTATCTGAGTTTATTAAGTTTTGTCCCCCAAAACGTCATTCTAGATAGAAGACGTCAAAAGCAAAAATATTCTCCATCAAATTTCAGTATAAGTCGCCGAATAAATGAAATATGTATTTGTAATATATATCAAGAAAATATACAGTCGAAATCGCTTATAACGTCGTCGTTTATAACGTCATATCGCTTATAACGACGAAATCCAAAAGTCCCGAATTTCTGCCCTTTATATTCCACACAAATAAATATCGCTTATAACGTCTTCGCTTATAAAGTCATATCGGTTGTTACGTCGTTTTTTTTGTGAAATATTTGAATTTTGCTATCGGCTATAACGTCGAACCATACGAAGAGGAAAAATGTTCTCAATATGTTGTTGTATGTATATTTTTTTACGAACTCAAACAGCAAAAAATTACCAAACATATGCACAACATGTTCGAAGATGGGGTTCTACAACTGAATTACGACTCAAATGTAGGCGGTCTTAAGTCAATTAAGCTTGAATTTTGGCTACCCAATGTCACATCTGTTTTACAACACATGAACCAAGGTGTAATAAAATCATTGAAATCGCATTTCTGGAATCGACAAATATCCACTATCCTGGCATAAATAGAAAGGGAAAAAAAGTACGAAATTAAATGTGTTTTGGAAACCCTTTCAAAACTCAGATCTGAGTTATATTTAAAACTTATGTTGAGATTCAAAGGCCCAAATTAATATAAAAGACTATTTTAAACAGACTATATTAACATAATATATGTATGTTCTGAGGAATGATTTTAATATCGTTATTTTATATTTTGTGTTTTTTTTATTATTTGTATATAGAATGAAAAACTTAAAACTTGAATCGATTTTTTTACTTATTAAAATGTAATTACTTATTAAAACAGCGTATCTATACCAAAGGTCACTATACATAATATTATTTCACCTCTTTTTTAAATATCGTTTATAACGACTAGCGCTTATAGCGTCCGATTTTGGTCGGTCCCTTGACCGACGTTATAAGCGATTTCGACTGTATATGGTAACATGGGGCGCCAGCGCCGATTTTCTGGCAAAATACAAGTGCTAGAAAAAATCCGTTAAAGGCAAAATTGTGAGTTTAATGAAGATATATCATCTCCCAAAAGTCGACAGTTGTGTCATAGGTATGATAGCTGACGCACGCGGTTTTGTGTTTTCAGGGTATTGGGAAAAATAATTATGGTAGGTATTTTTGGTGATATCTTCCTTACCTTTTGTGATATCAAAAACACATTTTATACCATTAGAAGACAACTACTGAAGAATATAAAACCCAATAATTCGCATGAAAAAAGCAATTGCAAATGTCAATATATTAATATTATGAAATATGTAAGGGGTGGGGCGCCTACGCCATGATAGGTGCGTGGTGGGTTAATGTTAGAAATTTGTCATGTTTAACTTAAATTCTTTACACCATAGATATACCACAATATAATGTGACGTTAAAATCAAATATTATCCTAAACGTATCTTTTTTCAGTAATATTATGATTTTTGTACTTAAAGTCAAGGTACCTACTTCAATTAACCTCTAGAATCGGTTACTTTTTGCGAATTTTGAAATCATTTATGATTATTCAATAGAAAACATGTTCTTTTTTTGAATAATGTTGATATTTAAGGAAGAAGTATGGTAAATTACAGTTTTAGAGTCCGTTGGAGAATGTTGCTGCCCCATGGGTGGGGAGGCTTCGCCACGTTTTAGACATTTTGTAATTTCTCAAAAATAATATTTTAAAAACAAAATTATAAATATTTATAAATCAAAACTTATAGTCAAGATATGCTAATATTTGTATCAAAAATAAAATTTGAAAAAACTTTAACGGTGTCAGTATGTGAACATTTTGAACAAAAACGTGGCGAAGGAGCCCCATGTTACCATACATCAAGTTTGCCAACAAAACACCCAAATATTTTTTGAATAATTTTGTTTTGTTATTTTTTCGAGTTGATGCATGAAAGCACATGAAATTTAGTTCTAGACGAAGGGTGTTAAAAGAAGAAATATTCTACACAAAATTTCACAGTAAGTCCCAGAACAAACTAGATATATAAGTAAAATACTTTGTTAAGAAAATGACATTACAAAATTATATATTATAGCACCGACGTAGCCCCCCGAAATGATTTTCGTTCCCAAAGGATATTAGCTTATATTACACATTTTTTTAATTTTTGAGTAAAATGTTAAACTGTTTTAAATTTTTAAAGAAATGTATAAAGTATTTGGAGGAAGTATTACTGAGAATTATTTAACTACATTGGTATACATTATTGTCCAACATATTTGAAAGTATAAAAATAAGGAACACGTTAGGCTTTTTGAGCAATTTTCTGCATAGTTGTTTTTAAGTTTTAAGGTGTTGTTTAAGCGTTTAATCGTAATTTTAGTCCGACTGTAAGCGTTACTGAGTTCAGAACAAGACGTTTATTTGTATTTATTGAACGTTTGCAGCATATTACGTCCAATACTTTGGCTTAAAAACAACATCGGGATCTTTTGCTTTTGAAATTTTTGATAAGACCAATAAAAGATCGTTGCTTAATCTCTGTGGTTTTACATTTTTGTATAGAGTCTCTAACACGTTTTTGTAATGAACTATTTTTAACATCATAACAATTACAAATTCTTTATTATGTTTGAAATTTGCAAAAAAACTATATCAACCATTTTTTATGATATAATTTCTGTTCCAACGCAGTGTCGTCCGTTGAGATTATTTGAAAATGGTTTCTTGCTACAAATTAGTAAATGTCTATGTTTTGTTCGACCTCTCGAATGTTAATAAAATCATGGTTATTGAGATTGAGGTCAATGTTTATATTTTATTTATTGCATATTATTTCCAATATTTCGAAATTACATTGAATTTCATCTTCAGGGATTTTTCTGTCGATTACTCTTTGAATTGTATTTTGGGAAGTAATTTCAATGGATGCACATTTCTAGAAATGTTCCTTTTGCCTTCTTCGGCAAAGGACTTTGTGACGACAAACGAAATAAAAAAAAAAGCTTATCGGAAACAGATTCGTCTTCGTCAAAATCTCAACAAGTATCAGTCGTCTTTGCGGGCGGGAATATACGCTGAGCCTGTGTGAACTGAAACTTTCAACTATGGACAGATCGAATAGCGGCTACACAACCAAAATCCTTTAACCCAAAGCTATCTATTAGGAGATTTTCAGAATTGTGTAGTCATTTTCGGACGTATGAACTTGCCAACAAAATATGGATTTTATCATTAACCACAAGTGCTGCTGTGGATGTACCCGTAGAAATGGACCGGACCGACATAGTTCATTTCGGAAGTAGATCTTATTTTGGGAATCATTCCTTTTAGAAGATATTGCGCCCAGCAGTCATCTCAGTTCGTCACGTAAAATTTTCATTTTTTTCAGGAAATATGGACTTACCCACGAAAAACATAATACCGCTCTAAACACAAGGAATACCTTCAGTAAAAATTTCTAAGGATCCTCGCACAGACCTTAAACTACATTAAACAACTGTTTTGATGGTTTGTGAGGGATATACACAGTATGCTCCATTTTCGAGCTAAAACTAAGTCTGGACAAAATATTACTAAATCCAAAGTTTGGACCAAATCTGTTGCTCTGTTCAAGAAAAATCGCATATACCACTTTCACTAAAATTCTTGAAATTTGGGATTTGGTAATTTATTTATTTATTTCATATTTGTACTTATACTAAATTATTAGCATAAAGAAAGTGAAGCCATGACTACTGAGGTCTTAAGCTTACACAGATATATTTACTAATTATCCAGAGAGGTCTTAAACTGCATTTCTCTGAAATTTTTTGAAATACTCTGTGGAAGGTTGCCGAAAGAGTGGATCGATAGTCGATCGAAATTGATCAACATTTTGACAAAATATCACGAAGGCCAAATTTTGGACCGAATCGGTTGATATGTTCGAGAATTACGTGTTCTCCAGGCAGCCACCCAGACGGACGAACATAGCTAAGTCGACTCCAAGTTTTCTGAAATAGATTTCTTCCAAAAACACTTTATACACTTCCAAAAACCATTATTTCGATGAGGACTAAAGGTTGAGAGTTTAAAAAATTTAGATTGGGAAAAATTGTGTTTGTGGATTTTTGCTAAAAGAATGTATACATGTATAGAACTTGGATTGAGCGCCAGAATTTCACTTTAAAAGAATTCAAGACTGTTTGTCAGACTTTTCCTAGTTCCTGATCAATTTCAAGAGGAAACCAGAATTTCTATAAGAGAAGTCCGACGATTGGGCGCCGAAATTAGTCTATTGACAGATGCATGATTGGGCGACAGAATTTGTCCTTTACATACTCGCGATTGGGTGCTAAAATTTCATCATGGATACATTCACTATTGCTCAGCATTATTTCTCTATCAAGAAAACTACTATCGGCCTTCAGAAATTCTTTGTGATAAGATCTACGATTGGACACCAAAATATCTTTAGGGAAATAACTACAATTTCTTTATGACGATAACAACGATTGGGCACCTGACACCAATTGAAAAATTGAGCATATTCTGACATCGCAGCGTGATAGGAGACCAAAAAAAAAAGACACGCGCCTCATCGTTTGTTCCGTCTAAATACTACCTGTAAATATGAAAAATACTAGTGGATAACGCCATGATATCCAACGTTCCCTCTGCATTAATCAATTCTCTACTAATCCCATTTTCCATCCATAAATTACTCAATAAAATTTGGAGTGGAAAATTGAAGCCGTGATTTTGAACTTTTGTGAAGTAGGAAACAGAGGAAATGTCCTCAACATTCTATGTAAACAAAAAAATGAAATGTTAAGATATTTCTAAGATTTTCTGATAATATAATCTTTCTTCACTGAATTACATAACATTCGCTGTAGTTGTGAGTTATTTCATAAATGATGCACCCAAAAATATATGCGATGTTTTGAACATATTATTATATTGTCAAAAAAGTTCTGAAAACAAGGGTAAATTGGCCAAGAAGTCTTACGTCATTTTAATTAAAAAAATTAATGCAAATTTTTTCATCGGTAATATATGTCTAAAATAAGGTTTACATCATTGCTAAATAAGAAATTTTCGCTAACATGAACGTTCAAAATTTTTGTCATGTGGGCCCCCCCCCCCCCGAAATGAAATCCTGGCTACGTCCCTGTATTATAGGTAGAAATTATTTGTTAAACTTTTAGACTCTTAATTATAATTTATTCCATACTGAGTCAAAATCTCCTAAAATACTTCACTTTTTGGGGATTGTGTCAAAAGAAGAAATGTTCCAAATCAAATTTCATTATGAATCTCTGAACAAATGAAATTTGGAGTTATAATATTTAACATCTCCAGAAGCTTTCGCTTTTTATATATGGTCTAGGGCCATATTACCGTTTTTATTCACATTTTCGTTATGTACGGTTAAAAAAGTGACCGCTACTTCGTAAGCGGAAAGGATATATAAAACAAATAAACAATATATAATATGGAAATAGCGAACACTGAAAATTTTGTTGCACTAATACCAATTTCAATCAATATTCGTACCCCTTATGTTCGATTTTCAAAAAGATCAGCCGTATCTCACCCTTACACATTAACAGCAAGACCAATGTTGCACGCTAATACTCACCCTAAATCCAAAAAATACAGATTCCAGCACTGTCCTTACACCCAACAACAAATTGAGTACGATTAAGTACTTTTCGTATACTTATGGTACGTATTTCGACGACATATCTCAACCCTACACTGACATTAATACAAAATAATAACAGTAATCGTAATTCCAAATCTTCTTCAAGATTCGTCCAATTCCAAATTGTACCACACTTAGAACCATTTCGTACTCTTCGTACCCATAAGTAAGATTTTCGAAAACTACATAAATCCTTCACTTTAAAGGTAATCTTAATTCCGAATTTCAGGACTCCAGCTCTATCCGTTAAACCAAACCCAAATTGTACCAAATTTAGAACATAAGTACGAATTTTCCTTCCTCAATCCAACAGGCTTACAATAAGTATAATTTCAAATTCCAGGATTCCACCGCTATCCGTTCACGTAAATACAAATGGTACCAAATTAAGTACCATTTAGTACTTTTTTTTAGGCGGCACCATCCTAAAGTGTTTAGTTTTGTTAGATTTTAAGATA
This sequence comes from Musca autumnalis, assembly GCF_047663935.1. Taxonomy (NCBI): domain Eukaryota; kingdom Metazoa; phylum Arthropoda; class Insecta; order Diptera; family Muscidae; genus Musca; species Musca autumnalis. Next base: position 270,821,876 of record NW_027411644.1, read on the forward strand.
GCCAAAGTCTGAGCACAATCGGAGTATGTTAACACGTGACACGGGTTAACGTCAATTGGAGTGGCATATATGTTTTTCTACAATTGGTTAGAGCGGATGCAAAATTGTATAAATCATCATGCTGGAGAGTATTTTGAAAATAAATACATATTTTTGATGATAAATATTCGAGTTTTCATTATTAGGCCAGAAACTTTTCTGTTTTCTGAAAAAAATTGAAATTTTCGAATTGTGCAGTTTTTTTTGTGAGACAGTGATAAATAATTTCGTAATTTTTAAAAATGTTTGTACTTATAAACACCTAAAATAACATTTTCCTCTCTTTCTTGTTCTAATTTCAGATAACTAGAAATAATCAGGGAATAAGCGGATCTTGACTAGTTTCAATCAGTTTTCAAGGATTTCTAAATTGAACTACATCGTTGTATGGAAGGAAATACGAACAAGTCACATATTTATATAGAACAAAACAAATTTTCAAAATATTTTAGATATAAAGTAAAATCTAAATACAAAAATATACTTACTACACTGAATGAAGATTCTAGACAAAGAGTACGTTAATAGGGCTTATTCACATGATAATGACTTATCGGGTATGTTCTGAGACACACTTAACCTCTCACTCGATGCCTCAAGAATTGTGTTCACCACATCTACTCTAATTTTCTGAGAATTTCTTGGGGCTAAGATTCATTAGCATATTTAAAAAGAAGAGTTCCGTCCATAAAATACTCAAAAAATAAGCGTAAGGCTGGGAAAAAATTTCCCTCTCACTTTACACGAGAGGTGAAGTGTCTATCAGAACATACCCGTATAATTTTAAGTCAAATAATCCTAGAGATTCCGAGAATTTATTTATTTTTATTTACATAAATTACTAACTCACTACTAATGGCTATATCACACCATATGCTTTTTCACATGTATGTTGTCACTTTGGGTATACTAATATACAGACCAGCTGATGTCATACATGTGAAAAAGCATATGGTGTGATACAATTTTGCGCCTTAAAAATTATGGCCGCCTGGTATTCATGAAAAGTTAGTTAGCAGCATTCTTTTAGCCTGTTTCTTTCATTCACTGAGACGATTCGAACTTACTACCAAACTTCTGTTTTTTGAAAAAAATATGAATTGTTTTTATTTCCAAGTAAACAAACATTTCCTACAACAACAGGAGTTTGATAGTAATTCGAATCGTCTTAGAGAAACAGACCATTTTTTTCTGTTTCCTCGATTATGAAACAACCCCCACAAATATTATTTAAATAAGAAGACACTTTTTGGTTGTGATGTTGTTACTTAGGTTTCATTATTTGTTTGAAACAATCAATAATAATACTTAAATTACATAAAAAAGAATAGCAAAAAAACAATTTTAATCAAAATAATAGATACAACGAAATACTTGCTGAACAACCGTTAGCAATGAATGATGATGCACTTTAAGATAAATGGGCCTTTGCCAATGCAATAATGGGAGCAGCAGTTGGCAGTTTTGGATATTCACCAGCACTTGCTGCAATATCCAAATGGGTATATTTCAATGGTTTTGTCGAATCCAAACCATGTTTATCCAGACCAGTGGTTTGCATAAGGAAGGCAGCCGGCACTTGATGACCGCGTGGTGTACGAGAAGATGCAGCATTATTGCACTGCAAAATATCTTCGCCAATAACTTTGCCAGTATTGAAATCAAAATCGTCTTGACGAATAACTGAAACTTCAAATGGTTCACCGAATGAAGTGCCAATATCTTGAAGTTTACGTGCATGATCAGCAGCACGAGCAACACTGTTATCCATAACAATGGAGTAACCTTCACCGGCGGCCAAGCAGGCATGACCAGTCAATGTGGCTATTGTGAAAAGATGAGCATCAGGCAAATTTTCGGCAACAGCAATTTCCTTCATACGACACAAAGCATCAGCCATGCACATACGTCCTTCCGCATCAGTGTTGCCAACACGTACACGAACTCCAGCTCTGGAGGTGATAACCTCATCGGCAACATAACACTCTTCACCGACAGAGTTGCGTACCATACACAAGGCAGCAATGACATGGACATCAGCAGGTTTTTGTTCTTTGACAATCTGTAACAGAAATAATTGAATATTATTAATTTTATATTTGGAAGTTATGTGTATATGACCAACCTGCATGAAACCAGCAACAGCAGCAGCACCACACTTATCACGGGACATACCAGACATAATACCGCCAGCTTTAATGTCAGCACCGCCAGTATCATAGGTAACACCCTTACCGACCAACATGAGGGTTTTCTTGGCAGGTTGTGGTGGTACATATTCGAGGAAGATAATACGCCCTTGATGACGTTTCACCGAGCTGGCAGCACGATTAACGGCAGCGAATAGCGGATATTCCTTGGTAATGGTATCCACATCACTAATAACTGTTACTTTCAGACCATCAAACAGTTTGGTAACATATTCTTCAACACGTGGTGGTGCCATGCGTTCAGGATCTCCAACACCTGAAAAAAAATTTAAAAAAGGTTAATTTATTGGTCGTTCAACTATTTATTTTAGTATACAGTATACTATACTACAGTAAACTTTAGTTCAGTATTATACGAGAATATAAGACAACATATCGTTCGATCTTATTAATGGGACGTAATACCCTAGACAGACGGCAGCGTTAATTTGCATTAACTCCCTTAATTCAAATTAATTCGTGCATTATCCACATTCTTAATGCACAAAATAAAACTGAATTTAAAGTGCATTTAAGTATTCCAATATAGCAATACCGTAAAAGACACAAGGAAAACAAACAAATAAGAACGGCTTTAAGTTCGGCCGGGCCGAACTTGTTACACCAGGAGGTATTAAAGTAAAATGGAACAATTAGTTTCCTTTCGTTTATGAAAAAGACTTAATACCAAATTTCAGCAATTTCGGTACAACAATATCGCTAACCTTCAAAATACGGAAATTCGGGAGGTACCATTCTATGGGGGCTATATCAAAACGTCGATCTATACCGACAAATTTCTGGCGTAAAGTTTTTAGACTCAAAGAAGACTTAATACCAAATTCACGATATTTCAGTAGGATAATGTGGTTAAAACCTAAAAAATACCGTAAATCACGAGGTACGCTTCTATGGGGGATATAGGAAGACGTGGACCTATACTGATAATTCTTTTCTGAAACATTTTATAACCCCATTAAAGACTAAATAACAAATTTCAGTCATTTCGGAGGGATATTAACGTCACATCCTTCACAATTATGAAAATCGGGAGGTACCGTTCTATGGGGGCTATATCGAAACGTGGACGACGAATTTCAGTCGGAAAGAGTTTTACCAACGTAGAGTAAATATCAAATCTCAGCCATTTTGTTTGTTGTTGTGGTCGTTAACCTTCAAAAAATGAAAATCGGGAGGTACCGTTCTATGGGGGCTATATGAAGGCGTGGACCTATACCGACAAATTTCATATGGAAAGTTTCATAACTCAAATGAGGACTAAATACAAATTTCAGCAATATCGGAGAAATATTGAGGCTACAACCTTCAAAATACAGGAAATCGGGAGGTAATGAAGGTAACATTTTCAAAATACTGAAAATCGGGTGGTACCGTTCTATGGGGGCTATTTAAAAACGTGGACCGATGTAGTCCATTTGCAATACCAAACACCCTAGGGGTAATAGAAACTTCTTTACCAAATTTCAAAGCTCTATCTTAAAAATTGCGAGCTGTATCTTGATTTCAACAGACGGACGGAAAGACGGACATGGTTACATCGACTTAGAATTTTACCCTGATCAAGAATATATATACTTTATAGGGTCTCCAATGAATATTTCGATATGTTACAAACGGAATGACATAAAACTAACGTGTGATATTTCGTATACGCAGTTTGTTCATACAAACGACCGGAGTCTATTGAACTAGATATTGAACTAGGTCGTTCAATTGAACTAGATTGACGCAACTCTAGTAATAATATAACATGTTCCGTTCACTTATAGAAATCCCACCTCTATACAAAGCATCATACTATAAAAAAGAAATATAAAAACAAACCGCTTTAAAGGGTAAGAAAGCCACAAACTTTTTAATGGCCCCGCAAATGTTTTAAGAACCATGACCTGCGTATGCGGATGGACTTGTAAAATACAAGCCCGTGTAACTGCCAAACAGGAAATTCAATGGATTCGGAAAGACGACACAACACCTGAAAGTGACGAACTGTATTATAGCTGCCGTGATATAAAACACGAGTTTAATTGCAGATTTGTTGTTGGTCGGAGGTTTAAACATCTCCACAATGAAACATTTGACAACGGAATAAGGCTAATTGACTTCTCAGCTGTACGTAAAAACGTAGTAGTTAGCAGCTCCAGATTTAAGCAACTGGACATTTATAAGGGCACCTGACTGTCACCAGATCAAAAACATGAAACCAAATTGATCGAAACGTAACAAATAAACTACAAACGGCCACAACACGTATGTTGAACAACGGCTGACAACATATAGTCACAGCATATTCCTCTCAAATGGCCCACAATTGCTTAACGAAAACACTCCTCCGATAATATAGCAGCGCAGGGACAAAGTATCGCCCAGTCCGTGCAAACAGTCGCAAAATCCATATTTATATACTAGAGACCTCCATGACATGGAGTATCATGCTGTTACCGAAGAGCGCACGAGAGGTATAAGAAGCAAAAGAAGAGAGGAGAAACATTTGTTTCGCAATAAAAACAGAATGATTTTGGATCTGATCCAAAGACATGGTATTGAGTATATACTATCATATCAGAATGAGATGAAAAAAGGAATAGACCGCCTAAAGAACAATAAGGCTGCAGGAGCCGATGGGTTAACTGCCGAGCTTTTTAAGAGCGGAGGAGACACACTCATAAGATATGGTATTTGGAACGTGATCATTCTATGTTCCGTTGATAAGAAGAGAGATAAAGCTATATGCCCAAATTATAGGGGCATAAATCGGCTCCCTATTGTCCATAAGACAATGTCCGGAATGTTGTGTTAACAACTAAAGCCTATGATCAATGAAATAATTGGGAGTTCGACAGCTATGTATGTTCAAAGGTATTCCAGAACATGTCTGTATTTGGTATTCCCGCAAAGCTTATCCAGCTTTGTTAGACGACATTATATTAACAGTTTAGTACCATAAGAGGTTTACGATAAGAACACTTCGTGTAATCTCTTCAACATTCTACTGGCAAATTCATACGAGATGCAAAAGCTAAAAGTAATAAATACATCAAACAATATCAGCTGAGAGATAAAATGAAGACGAAGTATATTGAGAGGAGTGGAAATCTAATATTATTTAGACTTATAGGCAGAGCTCCGAATACTCGCTCTAATGGACAATTCCACTCGCGAGTGATACTCTTCTTGAATTCGAGCAAGTTGAGGGGAGCAAATTACCCCCTTCCTTAACCCAAACAAAAACTTACCCCACCCTCAAATAAACTTGCCCCACCCCAACCAAAAGAATTGCAACCAAAAAAACTTACACCCTCCCCCCAAATTTTCAATCGCGAGTAAATCGGAGCTCTGCTTATAGGACAAATATTATCTATAGGTCCAACTAATTAAGGAAGTATTTTAGAGTGCCACATTGTAGAAGTTGAGGAGCAGTAACTGTCGACATTGAAATAGAATCTGCTAAACTGAGTCTGGCGGAAATCGACGAAAAACACTAAGCTAATTATATCAACGATCAGAACATTTAAATGTCCGGGATATACTGTGGAAGTTGGAAATCTCGGTAGAAAATGAGATCCAATTGGTTTATAGCTGTGTCGGTCTTCTTTGAATAGCAAAAAAGCAGAGATATTTCTAATTATAATTGTAAACAAAATTATAATAAAAATAATAATAATAATAATAATAATAATAATAATAATAATAATAATAATAATAATAATAATAATAATAATAATAATAATAATAATAATAATAATAATAATAATAATCATAATGATAATAATAATCATAATGGTAATAAGCCACATCTCGTCAAACAAAAATAACACTATACAAAACGCTGATACTACCGGTGCTAATGTATGGCTCCGAAGCATGGGTACATGCGCAAGCAGATAAGGCAGTGCTTGGTGTGTTTGAGAGGAAAATTCTTCGAAAGATCTACGGGCCGATTTCCGTTGACGGTGAATATCGACGTCGTATGAACCACGAGCTATATAAGCTATACAAAGAAATGAATATAGTTAAACGTATCGAGATGCAACGATTGCGTTGGCTAGGCCATATCATGAGAATGAGCGATGATGAACCCGCTAAAAAGGCGTATGAATACATGCCACATGGCGGTGCACGCAGAATCGACAGGCCTAAGCTTCGATGGAGCATACAAGTGGATGAAGAAATGAAAAGGCGAGGTATTCCAAAAAGTCAAGCGAAAAACAGAGAGGAATGGAGATCTTTTCTTAGTTCGGTCTATGGAACAAATGTTCTGTAATGGGCCAACTAAGTAAGTAAGTAATGATAATAATAATAATAATAATAATAATAATAATAATAATAATAATAATAATAATAATAACAATAATAACAATAATAATAATAATAATAACAATAATAATAATAACAATTGGTTTGTCTTTTTACGTACTGAACTTTACTGAACATTTTTTCTTCAGTAAAGTTTTGACAATTGTATAATTGAAATGTTGCTAAACATTACTGAAGAAACAATGTTCAGTAAAGTTCAGTACGTAAAAGGACAAACCTAATAATAATAATAATAATAATAATAATAATAATAATAATAATGAATAATAATAATAATAATGATAATAATAATAATTTCAAAATATCAGAAGTGATTTTTCAGGAACATTTCGGTAATGTAAGTATTTTATATGTCAAGTAAATTAAATTGAATATAGTAAATATGCCTGTCTGCGTACTCGATAATTTGCAATAATTATTACAAATGTTTCAAATTTTGACAGTTGTATAAAATAAAAGTTGCTGAAAAATTTGTTTCTGCAACATTTAGTAAGTAAAAAGACACACCAATTAATAGGTTTGTCCTCGTACTTACTAAATGCTGCTGAAACACTTTTTTCAGCAACTATTCCTTTATACAACTGTCAAAATTCGAAACATTTGTAATAATTATTACAAATTATCGAGTACACGGACAGGCATATTGAAATGTTGTCAGTTACACTACGTATTTTCCCCGAACATCAATGGTGGTGGTGGATTTGTTCTGTATGTCGTGTAATTCTCAATTGTTTAAATCAGTGTTCACCAGCAACAACAAATTCAACCGCTGCGTTTGTGTTGGGCACACACACGAGATTATCTATCCCTCTCTAGATAAACATTGTGTGTGCTAAAACAAAGAAGATGATCGGTGGTGAGAGCAACGTTCAAACTCACCACAATTGAGATTGTGTGTGTTCACACAGATACGGCTCGCGAGCCCAGTGGTGATTAACACTGGTTTAAATCAGTGTTAATCACCACTGGGCTCGCGAGCCGTGTCTGTGTATACACACACAATCTCAATTGTGGTGAGTTTGAACGTTACTCTCACCACCGATCATCTTCTTTGTTTTAGCAATGAATTAACGCACACGATGTTTATCTAGAGAGGGATAGATAATCTCGCGTGTGTGCCCAACACAAACGCAGCGGTTGAATTTGTTGTTGCTGGTGAACACTGATGTAAACTATGTTTAGTTAGTACTTTGTCTGAATGCACTAGGTTGAACGAGGACTTTTAAAGCATACTTTTGGGCATATTTCATGAGAACAGATTGTAACCGAACAGCAAACCCATTATTTTACGTTACAAAAAGGCATATTAATGTAGATGTGCTCACAGAACGACATAATAAATGTCGTAGTATGTGAATTCTTACCAATATCACGAGCAACAAATCTTCCAGATTCCAAAACTAATGCTTCTTTAACAATTTCTTCTGCTTTTGGATTTGAGATGAGAACAGACAAATTGTTGATACGTTGGCGTTTATCTGGTACATCCTCACGCAATTGAATGGGCTAAAATAAAACACACACAGACGCAAAAGAATTATACATAAAAAGATTTCAATAAAAATATATTTACTACTTACCACATAGAGTTCTTCTAAGGCACCCAAAACGGTACATAGCTCAACGTTTCTAAACTTTTTACTTTCGGGAATCAACAACAATGGCGATTTAAAACCAGCCTTAATAGCCCGTTGCAAGGATTTTGCAGCTGCCTGTTGATAGGTACGCACATCATGATAATCACTCAATTCTGGAACGGGTGAATAGACAACGGGCATATTCAATTTTTGCGATTTGAAGCATGAAACCACATTGTCAAATGCCTTATCAAATGAACGGAATTCATTGAATTGTTCAACCAATTCACTGGGAATTTGACGGTCAATGATGCACAAAACATCACAGCCAGATTTTTGGATCATTTTAGCCACTTGGACTGTGCATGGTATTAACCTAAAAAAGATAATCACGTAAATGTTGTTAAACAATTTGTTTGCGAAATATTAAAAAAATTATCTTCTATTATGCCTAAAACACAAGTTTTTTTTTCGGGGAAAATGTGTCTTATTTGAAAGATATAAAAATTCACAGCAGAGCCCGGCTGCCCTGGCTGAGGTTTGAACCTGGGTCCTCCCCAACAAACCGACAATGCTGCCACCCATCATATCAAACTTCCGAAATGGAAGACATTACAATTCGTGAAGGAAACCCCACTTCGATTTGTACATGTGTGTGTATTGAGAAATGGTTATAGACAGGACACTAGTTTGACTTGATAAGAAAAAGGCTTCAAAAATACTTCATATCTGCAATAATGTTTGTACAAATAGAAGGTATCAAACTCAGCCTTTGTCTTCTAGCCATGCACATCCGATATGCCTGATGAGCTGAATTAAACCACCAGCGAAACGATCGTAGCATATTGGTTGGGTGTGTGGAACTTCGCTTCACTTCACTTTTTCAATACAAAACTCCTTAGGTCAATGAAATTTGACAACTTATAGTGTTCAACTAAAACCCCTCGGATGTAGATGTTCAGTACGAGCATTTTTTATCCCTAATAACTGTCTTTTAAATATGTACATATTTTAGTTAATATAAGAAGATAAAATCTGAAGAAATATAGAATTAGGGATAATACATGTTAGATTATCTTCTATTCACTTAGTATAACCATATGTTCTCTTTTTAAAGTATAATAATTCCTGTCATCGTTTTCGATTAAATAACAAACAACCAGCGATTTAAAATTCAGATAAGCTATCACTGAAAAATTTATGATTTCATACCATTTTAGAAAGATTAAACTTATCAGACCATAAAACAAAACGAAAGTAGTGCTCACACATATCACAGCCAGAGTGTCAAAGTAATCAACAAAAGTAGCAAAAAAGCAGTGAACAGATTTCATATTGCAATTATAAAATTAAATGCATTGCGGTTATCTTTGTTTGATTGCATATATGTACCTATCATTATTTTATTTCTATTGCAGTAACTGACGCCTATAATTACTTTGCAGATAAAAGTTAATGCTTGCAATGCAAAATCTTAAAAAGAGCTGAAACCCCATAGTAAATGAAAATACAATTCAAACAGTCGAAAGTTGAACGACACAGAAATGATATCAGTAAAGAATGTTGTGCACAAACAAACTATATATTGATAACACTTAAATACGCCCTAATCTTATTTTCGAAAAAAAGTATTGGATTGTATTGTATAGTTTCATTAAACTACTTTTATTTATGGACAATTATATATCTTGAAAGAACATATCAGTACGAACTGCATCTATTATTAACAGTATTGTTGCTAAACAATGTCATAAAAGGAATGATTTGTAATGTCATAAATTGTTGTTTCTTATCTTATTTACTTATGCACCACCCAACACTGTGGATTTTGTTTGTGATATACGAAAACAAAGTAAAAGGGTTCATAACTATTGTTTTTTCTTTATTTATTCATAAATAAAAAAACGTAAAGCCTCAGCGCACAGTGCGAAATTTTGGAAGTTTAGTGGAACTTTAAGGGATTTTCAAAGTACATGAATTCGTTAGCTAAGTACTCCACTGCAAATGGTCCATACTCAGTTTGCCGATTTACTCCACGAAACGACTAAAAAATGCACTTAAAGTTGCACTTTTGTTTAATAATTTTTTTTTGTAAGAAATGTATTTTTGATTCATTAAAAAAATAGAGTGGCGCGGACAAATGGTAAGTCAGTATGCCATGATTTATTTTTCTTAATATTTTACAAAACAATTATGATATTTTACACTTTAAAAAAATGCAAAAAAACCTTATTGTTTTCGTGCAATTTTAGTCGGAAAGAAGTGATTTTTTGAAGTTTTCAAAATTATAATTTTTTTATTTTCCGTGGACATTTCAAAAGTGATTTCCGTACATTCACGTGTTAAGATATACATATATAATCTGTAAGATTGGATTCTCCTCTGTTCGCAAAGCTATAAACCTGCTGCGGTATCGCGCGGTCTTTGGAGATATTCAAGATTTTCTAAAAAGACTTCGGGAATTTCATTCAGTTGCATTTCCCAAAGGTGGAAGGTAAACGCGACAATGAACGCCATTGTGGACTGTGTTTTGAAGAAATGGAGTCACTAATTCTAACAATGATAATTTCTGTAAAATTAAGAAACCTCTCGCAATTATTCATAGCTTTGACCTCTAAATGTTGGTGATTTACATATAGTGCAACATTTTTAGATGCTGCGGTGTAAATACCAAAATACGTTAAAAATTGTAATGCAGTGCAGACTTGAACTTCATCTGAAAGACATTATTAACAAAATTAATGGTACAGACCGGCTGAATGGACCAATAAACATTATAGATACAAATGAAAACAAAAAATATTGACATTTTACTCCTTAATAGATGTGTAGGTTTGTGGGGCTTCACCCAGAAGTGGACCTACATATGTTGACAGCTTTTGTGTGAGGAGGTTTTTTATTCACTAACATCTTAAAATTTACATTTGCATCAAAATCGGCTGCAATTTTTGTCTTTAACCTTTAAAATACCCAATATGAGGGAACCCGGCAATTGGGGGGCTATTACCTATCGTATATGAAAATATTTTGTACATAAGTTTTCTATCCGCTGAAAACTCAATATACCAATTTGCATCAAAATCGATTGAAAAATGAATGTAAAACGTAAAAACGGCAGCCACCGTTACATGAGCGCTACAGGAAACCGCGGGTCTATGTAGCCCAATTTGAGCCCCACACTGTCCACTAATATAAGAAACATTCGTGCAAAATTTTAGGAATCTACACCTTTTCCTTTAAAATTATTAGTTATTAGTGCACTGTGCAGTGCCCAGGTGGCGTTGTAGAGGAAGTTGGCAAATGTCTGAGCATCATACAATTAATTTTATTAAAACTACAGTCGAATTCGCTTATAACGTCGTCGTTTATAACGTCATATCTGCCCTTTATATTCCACACAAATAAATATCGCTTATTGTATAGTACACATTGACAAGCAAAACTGACAGTCATCGAGGTCTATTTTGTGAATATCAAAGCCTAACTGAAAAATTTCTTTTGTAATATCTAAATAATACCGTATATATTGCATTTAAAAGGTTTTTCGCTAAATAAAAGTTGTTATTTGCCGGAAAATTGTCCTAAAAGTAGGTTGGCTGTCATTTTTGATTGATAGTGTGTACTCCCCTTATAACGTCATCGCTTATAGCGTCATATCGGTTTTAACGTCGGATTTTTATGAAATATTTGATTTTTGCTATCGGTTAAAACGCCAAAGCGTACGAAAAGTAAAAAATTGTTCTCAATATTTTGTTGTATGTATTTTTTTATCTCAAACAAAAACTAACCACCAAACATATGCACAACATGTTCGAAGATGGGGTTAGGCAACTGAATTACGACTGTCATATAGGCGGTCTCAAGTCAATTAAGCTTGACTTTTTGCCACCCAGTATCACATCTGTTTTAAATCCATAGACCAAGGAGTAATAAAATCATTAAAAAATCGCATTACCGGGATCGCAAAATATCCGCTATACTGGCAAGACTAGAAAAGGATAAAAGTACAAAACTAAATTTGTTGGATATAGTGTTATTGTTAGATGAAGCCTGGAAGCCTGCGTCTGATGTCATTGCCAATTGTTTCCTTTATGCGGGATTAATGGTCATTTGAACGATTCTGAAGACATTTGTCTCCATTCTCATTTCTCCCAACACGTAGAAAATATTAATGAATTAGTTGCCATCGACGATATAATATTGGAAATTTTAGATGTAGGCAATTCTAACGAAGAAATTGAGGAATTACCCCCAATGTCAGATGCAAACGTAGTAGTAGAAACTCTTTAAAAAATTATATACTCAGAAGATGTTACAACAAAGAATGTGTTTTGGAAACCCTTTCAAAACTCAGATCTGAGTTAAATTTAAATTTATGAATTCCAAGAAAGCCAAAACTGAAATAACAGGCTTAAATAAAACCATATACTATATTAACGTAATATATCTGCTGAAGAATGAATTGAATGTCCTTATATATTATAAAAAATAATTTTGTTTTTAAGTATTTTATACGTACGTATATAGAATGAAAAAGTGCAAAAATTGAATTGAATTAATTTATTTACTTAATAAAACAATGAAATTCACTATACATAATATAATTTGACCTCTTTTATTAATATCGTTTATAACGTCTATCGCTTATAGCGTCCGAATTTGGTGGGTCCCTTGACCGACGTTATAAGCGATTTCGACTGTATTTAGATTTCAAAATTAAAGAAAAAAGATAAAGAGAAATAAATAATAGTAATTATAATAAAAACACTATATACAAGAGCTCATTTACATCAAAAGTGTTTCCATCGTATTGCATAAGTATCTTTTACTAACTGATTTAAAATTTGAAACAGTTTGTGCGGATTTTATATTTTCAGGCAATTCATTCAATTTCCTAGTTCCCATATAGTCTATTCTTTGTTTTGTTTTATCATATTTACACAATGCTACTCTCAAATTACTTTGATTTCAAGTGTGAAAACGGTTCTGGTTTAAATACCCTACACCACACTGTAGTAAGGGGTATTATGTCTTTGTGCATTTGTATGTAACATACAAAAGGAAACGAAATAGACCCATAGTTCCTTTTGGGAATATACATATAACCACTTTCTAAGTCGATTTATGCTTGTCCGTCCGTCTGTCCATGTATTTTTGTTCGCAACGTACAGGTCGCATTTTTTGTCCGATTCAGCTGAAAATTGGGGACTACATTTTTTTAGCCATAGGAAGAACGCTATTGCTTTTGGTGAAAATCGGTTCAGATTTGGATATAGCTCCGATTTATATTTTACATATTCACAGTGGTGTAGGGTATCATATAGTCGGCCCCGCCCGAGTTTGATCCTTTCCTTACTGGTTTTAATTTTAGATTTCGTAGGTGGCTTCATGATCATAATTATATCTTCCTAAAACGCTTTCTTGCTCGTTTCCTCGGCAAGTATGATCACCTGCAGATGAAATAGTTATATCTTTCCATTGGGAACTGAGAGCTAAATGCGATAGAAAATTGGAATATGTATTTTCATAACTAGATAACCTAACACTGGATTTTTGATTAAAACTTTGAATGTTTGCAGGGGACGTTCCATAAAAATTAAAACTAAAAATCAACTTATACATGGAACACTATATTTCCCGAAATTTTTTGCAGGAATTATTTTTTTAGCAGGAATGAATGAATGAATCGAATGTATCTCTTTGGAAAAATCGTTGACGATTTTCTGATGATTCTCAATTGACGAAAATTAATGAGAAATAAAAGGATACAGATAGACTTTGGGATGATGACAATATAGCATCAAAACTACCACAACGTAAGGAGAGCATTAAAATCCCAACCGCCTGTCAGTAAGAAATCCACAAGGTTAACTAAGAAAGCTGTTAGGCAAAGAAAAACTTGGTACACACTCTTTATCTGGGGAAGTGGACCTGCACTGTGACGGGCTTTGAATATCAGGCCGAGGATTCAAGAATAAATCTCAAGAAATTAAATAACTGTGCTCTGATTGAAATATCGAAAAGCCAAATAATTATTATAACCAAGTATGAACCTTGACGTCAACCTTTTCAATCGATCATGTGTCGTTTTTTATAATTAAGGCACAACAGTAGTGACCTCAATTGTAGTTCCAATGGAAAACATTTTATTCAAATAAGAAGGCAAATAAAAACAAGATTGGATGGAAAATAAATTAAACTGAAACCCTAAAAACACCTTAAATAGACCACTACTGTTATGTTGGAATTGCATGGATTTATGCAAATCGTTTGAATAAAACACTAAATAATTTTTATACAAATAAGTTGCTGGTAGAAAGTACTTATGAAAAATTCAAATATAACCTCTTCGCATATTTGAACATACAGAGTTACATCGACTCCAACAGCAATGGTGAAGTCAATGAACTCATTCATTGTTATGTCAACAACAATTTGTTATGCACTTCTCACGTAGTCTACTTTAACCAGGAAAATTAGAGTATAATTCAAAAATTCAAATGCACATAAAATTATACAGGAACCAAAAAATATATAATTGCGCTCATAAAACATTTTTCACTTAACCTTTAAAATAAGGGAAAATACCTTTATTATTCATAAGAAATTATAAATAAACATGGATGGGGTTTCACCCATTTTATTGTTATAAAATAGAGAATAATGCAAATATACGGACATGTGTATACATATGTAAACAAAATTAATATCGTTCTCTATCATGGTACAATAATCTACATTGTAATAATAATGATTGTACCATTGTTCTCGAGAAACGTTTTACACTTAACCCTTAAAATAAGGGAAATTACCTGTATTTATTAGAACAACTTATGAATAAACATGGAGCGTTTCACCCATTTTTAGTAATAAAATACATATGGGAATTTCTGAGTGAAATCGAACACTTTTTCAAAAAGCTGTTTTTGATGTCATCAGCAAAATATTTTAGTATATAGAGTACAATCATTGATAAAAATTCATTTCAAATAATAAATCCCGAAAATTACATTCAATCCCACTGTGCAATTTTTTTCTATATTTTATTAGATAGCTGACAAAATAATAAAAAATACAAAAAATGTTTTTTTTTTATTTGGACCAATATTAAAGAAAATATGAGTATATCTTCGCACATAGTTTTTACAGAATTCGACTTTTTTTAAGGCGCGATTTCTCCGCAACCGTTAGTAAAAAAATCGGAATATATACTAAAATGTTTCCTGATGAGCAGCATCAACTCAGCAAAAATTAAAGGAAATCAAAAACCTCTTTCTAAAAAGTGTACGATTTCACTCAGAAATCCCCATATATGTATATGTATGCACATATGTGCATAGAATCATCAACTTGCCCGATAACAGAATGATTAAATTATATATTTTTATATGGCTATTAATTTATTTTATTGCCATATTCTGTAACACTTGTTGTCATTCATTTACAAAATATAAACAAAATTAACCTTGACTTTAAATAAGGAAATATGAGTACTGCCACAATCTGTAATATTCAAAAGAAATTTCGCAAAAAATGAAATAAAAGAAACAAGAAAAAAACTATGAATCAATAAATGCCCAAGTCAAAGTACGTATGTAGCTATGTATGTAGAAACACTACAAAATGTTTGTGAATTAAATTACCCACTGCTAAAATGTACATACAGAGACATGACGACTTACAACTGTTTTGATCAATTTGGCACGCTTTTGTAGTTTTATTTATTTTTAATTATTCGGCTTAAAAAATTGAATTTACGGGGTATTCATTGGTAATTTTTTTCACAGAAAATGTAGAATAAATGGTTTCATTAAAAGTGGTAATTAATTTTGGAACTCGATTAAAAGTTAATCGGCATATGCTTCCAATACACTTTAACATAAGAAAACTATTAGAAAACTTTGAACCGTAGGGAAATAAATGATAGGTCTATAAACTCTATATATTTGGACGAATTACCGTTTTATATGGAAATAAGAATACCAGACTATATGTGTGTTCGTTTACTCAAAATTTGTACAAATTGTTACTGGATGTTGTTCGTTTACTCTACAGTACAATGCAAAAGACCTTAGCTGATTACAAGAAGTTACTGAACTTGTACAAATTTGTACAAATTGTATATTTAACATAATTGACTATCAATCAGGGTACACAGTAATAGCCCTCTGATAACTATCAACCTTATTTCTTTAATATTTAAAATCTTTCTCAGTGTATTAGTTTCTAAAATACTATAATAATAGACAGTTCTTCCGACACAAACATGAAATACCCTTTAAAATAGGAAAACTACATAACTTTCTACACGGAGCTAAAAAAACAGATTTGTTTATAATTTGATTAAGGTCTTCCTGTTTTTCTGAAATCACACTATTTCAAAGTTTGACAACCTTTTATCCTATTGTTCCTAAAAGTTCTATAAATAAAATCAGGAAGTATGCACCATCAAAAACAAAATATATATATATATACCGTTGAACGCGTGTCCACAAGGCATACCGGCCATACAAATTTAAAATTTCTAAACTTATACAACTTTTGGGACCCTTTACTCGAAAGTATAGACTGTCTAAATAAAACAGCCTTTACGCTAAGTATGGGCTTGGCCGAGAAATAAATTTACTTCTGCAATAGGTGTTGCGAGCATAACCTGCTAACAAATATTGAAAACGATCTGAGGCATATCCTTTCTTAAACTGTACTTGTGCGAAAAATTTTGAATTGAATTGAAATTTTGTGTGGGAGATTAACGAATATAGTCCATATTCGAAACTGAACAAATTTTGAACCAAATCAATTAATTCGTTCATATGCACCATTTTAAATCGACTTCAAATTGTCAGAAACATATTTCGTCCAAAACATGTGTGGACTAAAACCATTATTTCGAATGGGCACATTTGTATCATACCCTCGTTAGTCTAAAGGCTCATGGTATAAATGTGTATTTATATCCCCTTGCTAGCATAAAGGCTGAGGGTATAAACATATAATCGTGTGGCTACCTGTGGTAAAAGTTTAATAGCAATCAATGATCACCCCTTCAACCATACTTAATCGAATAATATATGAACTTATGAGTGGGAGGTGCAAGTAGAAGTTGACCTAGGTATTCTTTGTTCTATGTTTGGAAGGAATATTACGATGTGCGAAGAGCACACAAGCCTGTCAGACAGATAGATAAGTTTTTTCTAAAGACTAACCCCCTGTTTTTGTAAAAAAAGTTATTGTTGTCACACGAATTGTCAAATTTTGTAGATCGATTTACTCGCCTTAGCGCAAATGTGGAACGCTGATTTTTGAATGAGGAATTCTTAACTATATAGAACGTGTCTACGTAGAATTAGGCCTGTATGTCATCTAGAGGCTGAGCTATGGATGCCAAAATTATTACGAATATAGACGAACGAACAAAAAATACATGGTTACAAAAACAGGGGGTAAATCTATTTCAAAATAGTGAAACATTTAAAAATATATAAATCCTATTTCAAAATATGTAGTAAAACATTAATCAATTATGAGGTGTCATTATTATATAGGGGCTACATCCCAGAATCCCCGAAAAAAATATAATTAAATTGAAACAATGTCTTTTGCAAACGAGGTCAATGGTTTATTATTAAACCATTAAAAGACATTGAGTTATGAGCCCAATTTTTGCATCCGTTATAAAAATTCATTGTCACTACACCAATTTGTAACTTAATTAATATTCACACTATAATCTTTTAAAAACAGTTTTTTTAATATTCACACAGTTTTCACAATTTATTCGTCCACATTCCATTACTTTTGTTTCTTCTAATATTTTTGCATTTATAACAAGAAGTAAAAACAATTGGATGTCATTGCTTTTTAGCTATGTGCTCTCACATTTCCATTTAAAACAAGTTATTCTAACTACAACAAAAAATCCAATTGGCCAATTGGGGTTAGTAGTGAATGTTTGGTTGTTTTCTCTTGCTTTTAAATTATATAAAACATTTGGTAGCACAAAATGTTTTTATACTTACTTGTCCAGTCCCATTTTTTGTTTTTGAAGACCTCTCACTTGATCTGCTGAAATGCAACCGTAACCGAAATCGAAATGTGCGGGCAGGTTCCGTATCAGCCACTGAATGAATCTAATAACAGCGGGCAACTAACTGGAAGTGAAATTGCAGTGATGTGAATTTTTTTCTTTCTTTAGATTGTATATGTATGCTAGCTGCTGACTTGGTCTCTGGCTGGCAGATAGCAAATGTTCGTACGAAGAACCCGCTCTCAATACACGTTATCGAATGGCCAAAACAATCTGCCTACTCTGCCTTTATACTAGGACAGTTGTAAGTTACTTAAGTTACTGATAACAAGTTGTAATGCAATTCAACTGACAGGGCAAGTGAGTAATTTCTTTGTTGGAGCTGAAAAAAACAAACCGATTAGTTTGTTGTTTGTATCTTTTGTTCACTTTTTTTCACAATATTTATTTGGCAAACACGTTCTATGGAAATGACGACTGAAATGTGTAAAATTGCCGGTTGCTGATAAAAAAACAAAATCAGCTGATTTAACAGAGAGTAGGTACTAAATATTTTGTACTATGTTATTAAGTTCCGGTTCACACTAGAGCGATTTCAATGGAATAACTTCATGAAATTAAGCGTTCTTAGATCGAGTTCCACACTACAGCAATTTCATATAATTACTAGATCTAAGAACGACTGAATTCATGAAATTATTTCATTGAAATCGCGTTATTGTCGACCGGGACTAAGGGGTTGTGCCCCCAAAAGTCAATTTTTCATGTTTTTTTTTTCAAGAAATCTTTGTTAGTAGATTTATTAATCTGAAAGTGCACATCATGTTTTAATAATAACAATAATAATAATTAGGCGGCCATCGACCATCTGCTTTTCCACATGTATGTTGTCACTTTGGGTATACTAATATACAGAACAGCTGATGTCATACACGTGAAAAAGCAGATGGTCTGATGGCGGCCTTAATAATACTAATACCATGGTACACATCTTTTTGGAGTACAGTCGAAATCGCTTATAACGTCGTCGTTTATAACGTCATATCGGTTATAACGACCATATCCAAAAGTCCCTAACCTCTGAGGCCCTTTATAGCCCTATCGCTTATAACAACATATCGGTTATAGCGACGAATTCCGTCGGTCCCTTGACCGACGTTATAAACGATTTCGACTGTACTTTCGGAATTTGTTAGTTGAAAAATAGTACCTAGTTTTGTGTTCGCTCTAGCTCGAAAAGGAATAGAGAGATCATCATATAGGTACATACATTTAAAAATATCAATTTTAAAACTATATGTTAGACTAGCTAAAAGTTTGATTTTAAAGGAAATGTTAACTTATTTTTTTGAAGTAAGCCAGCCTAACCTCATATTTCTTGTTTTCAAATTTAAAAAAACAAAAAAGTTAAAGTTAAAATTGATTTACTTTAGGATAATGTTAACTTTTTGGCCACAAATCGGTCAAAAAATTAAATTGAAACTAAAAATAACAATAATATAGAATATATTATGTTTATTGTCAAAAGTAGTCTAACCCTCTGTTCCTTTACGTTCAAGAATCTTCAAGTTTTACAACTTTTTTCTCCTTTATACCCCGCGTTTATATATAACCGGATTAAACACACCCACTGCGTTTCAAATGTCCATTCCATTGTTTATATTTCAAATAAATCCTCATAAAAAAGGTTAACCCTGAAAAAGGCTATAATATAAACATGGCTTTAGTTGATACAATTGATATGAGAGCAGTTAAAAACTTTTGCTACTATTGACACTTTTACAATTTTTAAAAATAAAGGAACAGACCATATATGTACCTTAATTATTATTTGAGGTAATTATAGGTAAATAGAGTTAAACGTTTTTAAGCCTACGTTATCTTTGAATTTGTGTAGTCAAAGTCATTAACATCTCTGCATATATTAGAACTGTAACTTAACCTAATTTTTGCAATGTTTGTCAATGACTAAGTAACCATATTAAAAAAATAATAAAGTTAAGTCGGTTTCAGCTCTGTGTACATTATGGCTAATTCCAAATTATATAAAGGTTTGGTAAAATTAATAAAATGTTCTCACACAAATTGTGCTTTCGGTGCAGATGACTGCACTACAATTTCCAAATCTCAATCTCCACAATGTCTACTGTGTCCTTACAAGAGAAGCCCATACGCAGAGAGATATTTTCGTCTATAACAGGAGTATCTCCACTTTTCATAATCAAAAGAACCTTATCGACCCACATACAGCGACCAGTAGTGTGATTCTCTAACCCATTTTTTGAGTTACCGACAAATGTCGGTAAAATTAAAATGCTTATAATTTCTGTAATTAACGATGTTTTTCGGAAAGTTAACGACGAATAAAAAGATAAGAGATAAGCAGACGTTGATAGCGACGTATGAGGTCGTTGGTCGTTCTGTCTTCAACTAAGCCGCCCCAGTCCGGACTTCCTTCCGGAGGGACACGCAATTCCCTATTCCTATTGCATACCATTGGGTGCCAATGGTACAATGGTTTGCACTCTAAAGGTCTCGGGTTCGATTCCCAGGCCAGGAAACATCGAAATTTTTACCCCTCAGTGATGTAGGCTCGTCCGCTCCTACGAATCTATTGATTTTTATTGATTTTGATTACATCCTACTGAAGTGGAACATATTCCTTTTGTTTCAATTTAGCAACCTCCTGAAAAGAGTTCCCGAGTACAACCGAACTTTTACAACAACACAAGCCTCATACCACTATCGTATGTAACTGGGATTGAGGCACTGATTTCATCCTCATTTCATACACTCTCTATAGAAAAAAAAAATTAAATAAATAATATGCCCAAATTACAACTTAGACTTTACAATGTAATTTCACTTTATTTTAAAACGTTAAAAATTAAAAAAATACATACGTCTCTTTGAATATCCAATATTCAATGTACATACATATTTTATGTACTCTCAATATACTCATATACTCTCCCTTCTATTCTCCATTAATATATTTTTGAATATCCAATATTAGTGCCGGTAAAGTCTTTGCATCGAATAAAACAACTTTACGATAAGGTGTCAAACTAGCATCACCTTCCAACCAATCGCCTGACATTCCCATATCACATTCATCAGCCACAGAATATTCAAATGAATTCACTGCATTTGTCGCAATAAGTTCTTCTTCAGCATTTGTATATGTATCTTCTTTTGGTTTGCCCTTTTTCGCCTCCTTACGATAAAATTTAATAATCATCAGAAAGTAGACAAAATTGAATGGCATTCCTTTTTGTTTAGCTGCATTAATTTCCTTGTAAAGACTTTCCAATAATGGTACTGATATCTGGGCTGGTATATTTATAAAACGTTCGTTAATCAAATAACCAATTGGTCTAGCTTCATTGCCCAGTACATCACGGAAATGTTTAAGAACAGAATCTGGAGCGTGTTTCTCGGCTTTTTGTACAACAAAAGAACGAAATTGTTCAATGCAAGGAGAATCTTTTTTGGCTGTAATATTCAGGACTGTAGTAATACCAAATATGGTACCATCTTCACACATATCATCGGCATCACTTTCCATACCATCGTCACATTGACAAATTACGCTGCCAACAAAGTTTTGGGCTAAAATTAAAAGAACCAATAATGTCACTGATCAATGTCAGAAAAGTGTAGTTTTTACTTACCAATTATCATATCTGCCATTTGCATGGTATTAACGTGGGCCTTAAGAAAAACTCTTTGCAATAACTGCGATATACCATGGCAATCTGGATCAATGGGAGCCCGCCCTTCAAAATCAATTTGCACTTCCTAAATATTCAATTAAGATTTTAGTTTTATATGTACTAACTCAAAGTGATATGAAAACAAAACAATTGTACCTCATTTCCCGTATAGGCATCAGGATGGGGACCATCATCTTCGCTAGAAGTTTCAGAATCTGAATCACTGGGATCTTCTTCCATTGCATTTAGATTTTTACGTTTGCTTGCTGACATTTTTAAGATTTAGTAAAAATATTTCCAATACTGTACAAAAAAATAAAGCAACTTGTCAATTGTTTGAAAACACAAACACGTTTTGTATGTCAGCTGTTGTTTATATTTTGTTCAACACGTTTTTTCTCATGTTTAGCATTTAGCTTTTGCATAGGTTATATCAAGGCACAATTAAGAAGGTAGTTGCAACGGCGAATAACATTTGACAGAAGATGAAACCCCGTTTGCACGATGGCACAATTACCTGGGTAGATGCATGGTACAATTATTACAGGTAAAAGCAAGTGTTGTTGTACAACAATCGATACAACAACCACATAGAAATTTGTTGTTGTACGTAATACTAGTGTCAACTTCATTTTTGAAAATTGTAAACAAAAATATAAAATATCCATATGCTTTGAAGTCTCATAAATATTGGTTTAATGAAATACAAATACATATATGTAAATTCAATAAATGAATTAAAAACTAATTAAACTAACATCAATAATTATTCCACGTGGTACTTTTCTTCAAAAATGTTGAGAGTGGTAAGTATCACTGCATCTAAATATCCAGAAATACTAATAATTCATGGTTAATTTCAGATGGGCACATTGAATCACAATTTTCAATTAACCAAATATATGCGAAGAAAAGATAAAATCCACGGCTCATAATGAAATTTGAAATTTGGTCTCAGCAAGCGCTCACTGGCTATTTGTAACATATATACACATATTACACATTTGGGGGCCACCGTGATGCAATGGTTAGCACGTCCGACTTGCACTCAGAAGGTCTGCGGTTCGAATCCCAGGCCAAGCAACATCAAATTTGCAACGGTGGCAAAATTCCCCCTCAGTAATGCTGGCGACATTTCCTGAGTATTTCAGCCTTGAAAAACTTCTCTACAGGTGGTGTCGTAAAACACGCCGTTCGGACTCGGCGATAAAAAAGTAGGTCCCATATCATTGAGCCAATATGAATCGGCCTGCACTCATTGATATGAGAGAAGTCTCCCTTGTCCCTTCGGGGATGTTGTGGGAACATATGTATGTATAATGAAACTTATCAACATTAATGAATAAAAACCACTAGAAACAAATCAAGAAAGCCGATGGTGAGGCAGTACGGCAGAAAACAACATATTTGCTGTAATAGGAAATCCAGCCGATGTTATTGCTAGGATAAGCAAACATCTCTATTACTGAGTCCTTATACGGCATAAACAAATGAAACATCTCAATTCGATATATAAAATATATTTTGTTCTATGTATGTACATACATATGTTTTATATAAAATCAGTTTGTTTGGACATTATCCCCAAAACTTGTTGACTGAATTTCCTAGATGCAATATGGGTTCACTCTTTTCATCCTACAGGTGTAAGGATAAAAAAGTGGTAACGAAAGGAAACGTGCTTATAGTAATGCCAAGTTTACACTTGCGCTTTAAAATCCACTGGATTTCACGAAATCCTGAAATACACCCCGGTGTTTACACTTATTTTTTTGTTGATTTCAAGCATATCACAATAATCAAGGTAGATGCAAGTGCGCAGCTGATCGAACATGAATTTTCGAAAAAAGTTGTTGTAAATTGAATTAATCATCAAAAATTTACGACAATATAGAACTTTACTGCTTTATTTCGAAAATGATCGTAAAATTATCTATATATCGTATTAATTGTTTATAATACTAAGAAATTTAAAACTAAAAAATGATTTTATCGTTGAGACATTATAATAATAAATTTTGATACATAAAAGTTGTGTTCAGAAACTGCAAAATATTACTACTTGCAGTATTTTCCCCGTTTAGTGCTAGAAATGCGTTCCAGTACTCCGAAATCTAGCAAGACTTGCACTTGATTTTGAATAAAAGCCTCTTCTCCTGTTCTCTGCTATAAAAATTTGGCCAAGTAAAAACTAGCAGCATGTTTTTTGGCATCTGAACACTATGGCTGATACGCTGATTTTGGCTGGAGTGTTTGCAATTTCCATCATTTTTTCGTTCCCGTATTTTTTAAGAAATTTGTATGAGGGAGCAATTTTTGACAATTCGGTCTATTTTCTAACATTACCATTAAAAAAAGTACGGGTAATTTAATATTTTTTCACGTTGTTTACAAATTTTGATATTAACATATTTTGTTCCAGCAATTCGCACATCTACCTTGTTTATTGTGATACGTGAAAAGTGTTGCAACTTTTGGTACTTTTTTAGGCAAAAGCAAGGTTGTATATCATGTGTACTGTGATTTCGATGTTGATTTCGCTGAAATCACGAAATAAGATGATTTCATTTTTGTATGCGAAATCATGATAAATTTTGCATGATTCCGCGCGAAATCACGAAACGCCTTCGAAATCACGAAAAGACGCCGAATGTAAACCAAACATAAGTTTAGATTTACCAAATCTGAACGTGGGTTTATGTTCTGTTTAATCCATTGCTTGACCTGATACTTCTTCCTTAGCAAAAGGGGCATGCTAGGGATATTTTGAACAAATCTGCTTCGCCATATTTAGCCAAAATAACACGGCTGAGGTTCCATAATAGAAGGTTAACCATACTCTGCAATTATCTTATTCCGTATAATTCACAGTGCATCCAATATATTGAGATTCCATTCATAATGTATTCCATCAGATCCTTGTCTGCAATGAGATATTTTTACGTGCATAAATACCCACTTTACCATGAATAAATATAGCACTGACCTGTATCCACAAAATCCTTGCACACCATTTTAAACGGACTTTTGTTCTCTTACACCATTCGAAAGTTGTATTCTGCTGGTCTATTTATTAGAAGTTCGCGTGTAAGTATTAGTCGTGAAGTCTATAACTTGAAAAATATGTGTTTTATGTTTGTTTATCAGAATGTAAAAAATATAAATATTAATTGACAACGAAAAGAACAACATGTATTAAACTTCATTTTGTTTTTGACACTAGTATTACGGGTGAATCTAATCAGCTGGGACTTGCTTTTACCTGTATTATTGTATCATGGGTAGATGCGTCAGCCCAAGGCATATTCATATAAGGTAGAAGTGACAATCAGCTGTATTCTTATAGTACGTTTATATATAACCGGATTTAACAAACCCACTTGGTTTCAAATGTCAATTCCTTTGCGTATACGCCAAATAAATCTTCATTAAGAAGGTCAACCCTGCAAAAGGCTATAATATAAACATGGCCTTACTTTTTTTTGTAAATTTAGTTTTCAAAATGAAATTTGAAACTTCGAAATCTGCTACCATAAAATACAGCTTTTCATCCTAAACGTGTAATAAAAATGACCTACGAGAGTTATGAATGCTTTATGTTTACATTTTGCTTCAAATTTGTTCTATTCTAGAGGATTTTCAAAATGCATTTTCCTGAAAAAAAATTTTTGAACGACCCTACTATTCAATATTTTCTTTGACAATTAATTTTCAATATGCCTGTTCGATAACTTCACAAGTAAAAAGTTTTTGCAAGTTCTTGCAACCACTTGCAAGACAATTGAGACAATTCTCTTTTACTGAACAAGTTTGTTATCGAACAGCATTTTGTAAAAGTTTGTGCAAATTTGTACAAACTTTTGGCTTATCGTACAGACCTAATAACAACAATGTTGTTTTTGTAAATTTGTTAGTTGTTGTAATTCATGCATATACCTTATAGGTACTTTACACGATATGTATTTTACATATGGGTTGTCACTTTTTATATACAAAATGTATACGCAAAGTGACAACCCATATGTAAAATACATGTCGTGTAAAGTACCCATTATAATAAATATACCAAAGACATAAATACAACAAGATAAGACATTTCTTTTGCTATCATTCTTCAGTGAATGGCTTTTGAATTTAACATAATTGGTCTGTTCCTTTACTTCTGAAAATGGTAAAACCGGCAAAAGTAGTAAAAGTTGAAAACTGCTCCCATATGAATTGTATTGTGTCTGAAGTAAAGGAACGCTTTTCGAGTAAAAAGTTGTAAAACTTGAAGATTCTTGAACGTAAAGGAACAGGGCTAATGTTATGTTACGATATGGTGATATAACACATGGTTTAATAAGAAAGGTTAGCCAAAGCTTTATGTCAATTTAAATTTTTTCATTCGAGTATGCCTAAAACTTCAAAACAATATAAACAAACTGTGTATGTGTGTGTGGTGTTTGAATAATATGCCAAACAATTTTAAAAACAATCGAATTCAATGATTTTTAAAATTGTTTTTAGACCATTTGTATGGAAGAAATTGGTAAGATTTGCATTGAAACAATCAGTTTATCATATTCACAACTCGATTATGTGGAGAAAACTTAACTCTTCATTCATTTTTCGCGTTTTTTATAAAATGCTCAAAAAATACATTGTAAACAAACCCACTTGTTGCTTTTATTTTGAAGTTTTAAGAATTCAAGAAAAACAAGGGTTCTATAGATATTTTTCATTTAAATCTACCTCTTTACTTATACCATGATATAACATTTTTTTCTTTTATACATTTTTACGTATTTAACCGAATTTACCGATCCAATTGACATAGAATTATTCTTGAATAGATCCTTGAATTCATAAATTTCGTTTCTGATACCATTACATGAAATGTGCCTCCTTGGTTGCGATTTTCAATTAACTGCAACCTGTTAAGGGTAATGTTTCTATACAAAGTTTCGTAAACATTTTTTTGTTGCATGCATTTTGTCAGGTCTTTATTACTTTTTTGCTATGTTCCAGAACCTGCAAGAAGCTACTACTTTTTACTACGATAACAATTTTTCCTTTATGTTATCGGAAAAAATAGTAAACATTAGTAGATTCTTGCAGTACTGGAACAGACCATATGTCTTTGAATATACCTTGCGTCAGCCCATGGTACAATTACATAGGTAGATGCATCGGCGAATTTCTACAACAAAGCAACTTTTTTTGTGATGTAAGGGGTAGTTTACACTATATGTAAATGTCATATGACATGAAATTTTCCATCGTTATATAGTCGCTAATATGTGCAATATTGGGGATTTTCCTTACGCCATTTACTTTGTGCGTCCACACCAGCAAAATTGCAATAAAATTACGTCTCCACATTGCCTCGTAAGTAGATATGGAATGTTTTTATTTCGTGTCATATGGCATTAATAGATAGGTAAACTACCTCTTAGTGCGAATGTGCGCAGCGTTCGAAAACATTCCAGCAAAAAATTTTGGAAGTTGTGCAATTGGAGTTATGATTTCACAACATCTTTCGATGTAGTCCAACAGAGTTATGAAAAATGCACTCCGTTCGATACATTTTATAAGCAGTTGCTGTAGAGATACCTACAGAAAAAACAGTTTGTTTATCCCTACACATTTCTTGAAGAGATAAACAAGAGTGTATACATGTCGAAAAACTTTTTATAAAATAAAGAAATAACAACTTAAGTTGCGAACATTTTTGCGGTAATTCACGAGACGGAAATTTTTAATGGAGTGGAATTGGAGTCCATGTCGAAAGCTGAACTAGTGATGGGAAGGCAACATACAAAAATTTTAGGATGATGAAAGAAAATCAGATGCGCTTGGATTAAATCGAGAACGGAGGAAGTAAGCTCAAATGTGATTGAATTTAGTAGAACCTTTTTTTTTAATTTGTGTTTATATAATACCCTAGACAGACGGCAGCGTTAATTTGCATTAACTGTCTTAATTCAAATTAATTCGTGCATTATCCATATTCTTAATGCACAAAATCAAAGGAAATTTAAACTGAATTTAGGTATTTCAATATGGCAATGATGTAAAAGAGAGCCCATATTCATGTAGGAGAGAGAGCATATTCATGCTCTGAGACACAATTTGCATTGAAAATCAATTGTCTTTTGTCAAATTTCCATGTTTAAGAAAATAAAAAAGGAAAACGAATCAGAATTTTTCTCGTTTCTTTCAAATAAGTAGTGGTCATACTCGAATAGAATAGCAGCTAATCGTTTTTCGCGCCTTCTATCAAATCTATTTCTAAAATTTTTATTTTCGCAAGCATTTCATTACCCACCATACCAATTCTATCGAAAATAATATCTTCTTCAAATGTTCCTTTAGACTTTTGCGACATTTTTTAATATTAAAAGGACTCAAAAATATCGCGAATAAATTTAATTTATTTTTGCATTATCGTGGGGGGAAAAAGTCAATGGTAGAAAGTAAATTTGTTTATGAAATGGTCTGCTGGGTACAAACAAACAATACAAACAGCTGTTTCATAAATGCAGAAACTATCTTCTGTAAGGGTAAAAATCACAGTTTATACAGTTGGCCATTCAGAGTTCTGTTAACAACATTTGACAACAAACACAATAGATTGTTCATTATTGTGATTTGATTTCCTTTGTATTTTATGTCACAATAATGTATTTGACAGCAAACTAAATAGTCAGGGCTAACTAGTTTGGGCTGAATGGCCAACTGTATAAACTGTGGTAAAAATTTAATTCAAATTAAGGAATTTTTAATGCAAATTAACTCTGCCGTCTGTCTAGGGTATAATAAAGTTCTTTGTGTTCTTGTTCTACACAAATAATAAATGCATTTTATTTATTTTGGGATATTTCGCAATGGCATGCATTTTAATTGCATCTTTAGACTGATTAAAAATGCAATCCGAAGAATGCATATAAATTCAATCCAATGAACTGCATCTTAAGTTGTGATTTGGATCAAAAATGGAGTGCATCCTAGCTATGTGCTGTGGAAGTAAAATGGCGTGCATCCTAGCTGCGCGCTCTCTTGTAAATTTCATAAGTGAATTCATAGGAAAAGATGTACTCCAACGGTAAATGTACCGTACACTTGTAATGATTCAACTGCATCCGCGGATGCAAACTTTTTGCTGGGCATATATAAATATGCCTTGGTCTAAATGTACTGTAACCCTGCGTTTACAAATGACAGGACAGTTGAGTTCATGTATTGATTGTCAAAAATCCAAAACTTGCCTGTGTGACGTAGGCGTCCCGACAACTGCAAAAACAGTTGTAAAATTATAAACAATAATCATCGATTTATTTTAGTTTTAAGTTCACATATTTTGTTTTTGTTCATGATCTTTTGTTTTCAACGCATTTCAATTATAATCTCACTTATTTTTTACAAAAATGTCAAAAAATTGTTAACCTCACTGTCTCTGCAACAATGATGGACAGCTGAAACACAGCCGAGAATTGCATGCATGTGTTAGTAAATCAGAGTTGTATTTGAAGACAAACTATGGTGTAAACGCCTAGTAAGTTCAGTACAATGTAAAGTGTGCGCTGGGTTAAACCGACGTTTGTATTAGAGTTTTTTGCAGGGTTAATACAGTGGATTTATATTGTCATTTTCATTCAATATGTGTCAAATAAGTAGATATATGGCCTGTTTCCGTACTTTATAAAGTGGTAAAAGTTGTAAAAGTCGTAAACGATTTTCATATACATTTTGTGTACGGGAACGCAAAATGTGTAATAGTACGTTTATATATAACCGGATTTACCAAACCCACTGGGTTTTAAATGTCAATCCCATTACATATACGTCAAACAAATCCTGATAATGAAGGTTAACCTCCCAAAAAGCTCTAATATAAACAGCATATAAAAGTGGTAAAAATTGTAAAAACTTTTTTAGTTCTGGAACAGAGCTAATATGACCGGAAATGGTTTTTGCAAATAAACGACACAACAGCCGTAAAACCTGAATTATTTCCTGATGTAAATTTACCATTATGCAATAGCTGCGAATGGCAATACCGTCACGAAAACATGAAACGGGGATTGTACGTAAATGCCGATGGTTTCATATTCCTTGACTTCGGTGTCTGACGATAACAAGTGCTTGTATGCAGATATGGCAAGCAACAAAAACAATGCATATACATAAAATGTATGTACTTATAAATTTTATTGTACAAAAGATACAATATAGGACTTAATAATTTGTAGTATATTTTTGAACAAATAAAAAATATGAAAAGATTAAAATAAAAGAAGCCTTATTTTTTCTTTATACACAAAATGGCCACAGTCAGGAGAAATTTTTCTTATAGATTACCATATTGCTTTAATAGATTGTTGCCGTATAATGATTTCTCTGGTGTTACCACTTTGTTTATGAATGTCATTGCCACATTAAAAAATGTTAAGGAAATTACCATTTTTATGGCTTTATTTGTTGAAAGTAAAGATGTTAATTGCTTTATATAATATAGGAAAACTTTTTTGTTTAATTTTTCACGAATTTTTTTAAGAAAATCTAACAAAATAGCATAAAAATCATTGCCATCAAACAATTTTTGTGCAATAACTGGCAATATCCTGCCATACAAAATGGCTGCTTTGGGGAGTTGCCCACTTGCCAAACATTCTATTTAGTTGGCAATCAGCTGTTTCAAGTAGTGATGTTTCTTGAAAAAAAAGTTGTGTGTGAAAAAATTTGTAAAATTTTAGTTTTTTAATAAATAAAATTAGAGTTTTAATAACAAATATTGCAAAAAACTAAAGGGTGAGTTCAAATCGCATAAGATTGTAAAAGCCCAGTTTGGTGAAAGTTCAAAGTTTTCAAGCAATCAATGGTGGAAATTTTTCTACAGAAAATTTGCATTTCTGACCATTTTTTTCTCTCGTTCGTCTAAACTTGTGTGTGAATGGTTACGATTTTACGACCCTTTTTTATATATATTAAGATATATATAGTGTGTGACAAAACAAAGAAAATATACGAAAAATACACTTTCAAATATCAATATACGAATAAAAATGTACAATTCAATGTTTATTATATGGATTTTGTGAAAAATTGCAAATAAAATACGGTTAATCGGTGTGAAATTTGACATAAAGAAAATTGCCTAAAATAGGTTAATTTCAGCAACAAAAATACTGACTGTAGAGCCAACCAGCCAGCTAACCAACCAGCCACCGCTGCCACTCGTTTTGCAACTTGAAATAAGGTGTGTGTATGTCGCATTTTGAATGGTGGTAGCCTTGTTGGAAATATTTCAAAAATAAAGAATTAAATCTTAAGAAAAAAAGTATCTGGACAAAAATGTGATTAGTGTAACAAAATTTATATCAATTATTTATTATTGAGAAGAAGCAGTAACAGATGCAGCAGCAGAACAACAACAGCAGCAAACATATCCAATAAGACACGAAAATATGGATTCCACACATACGTACGCACAACGCATAAAACACGTACAGATACAATTTGGAAGCAACACAACCACCACACCTAAGAGGAGGAATGCAAGGGGAAAAAAAGCACAATAACAATTGAAGATGGATGGAAAGCAAGCAACAAAATAAAAAGAGTACACCACCACCTAGTATAAAACCATTCCAAACAAAAACGATTCAAAGCCACCGAAAAAAGACAATTGCTTTTTGTTTTTCCTATTTTTGAGCATTTGATTTTTTTCTTACAACTTCCAAATACTAGTATGCAGCCATGGATAATAAAGTGAAAGGACACAGACGAAATAACGACGCAGAATTGTAGACAAACATAGTCAGTCTGTACCGAACGGAATTATGCCACACCACCACCTGTTTGCTAATCATAATCATCATGATTGCAATTAATGCCAGAAGTTTTTTGATATTTTCGATATTTGTTACAGGAGGGGAGAGATGATGTTGTTTTCCAAAATTTACTTAAGAATATGTGGACATAATGTGTTCCCAAAAACGCTTTCATAAGAGGCGGTATTGAAATTTCGCATATTAACACAAAAAACACAGTTGCACAACAACGTTCCAAGCTATTCAGTTGGTAAATCTTATATTCGTGTTGCAAATATCTGCATTATACTGTTTTCGTATTTGCCCCATAATTTTAGGTGTTACAATATTGATCTTATCTATCTTATTGGTAGATTCCGATTTATGTTTTTGCAGCCTTTTTATGTTATGAGTATTTAAAAAAACTGGATTAATGGGGAGAATAGATTCAGATGTGCCGCCATTGGTTCCAACAATGATACATTTTTCAATATGTGCAGTTTGATTTTATGTTTAGAAGCACCTCTTGCACTTCCGGGTGATGTTTATACCTTTCGGTTAAGTGTCCGCAACAACAAAAATTCCAATCCGACCCGAGTGCATGACTTTGACCTTTGGTCACAACCCTTACTTCGATAACCACAATCTCTTTTCCCCATTTACTCCTATTTTTTGAGAATTTCATGGGACTAAGATTCATTAGGGTATTTAAAAAGAACAGTATACCCTAGTCCATCCGTAAAATTCTCGAAAAATAAGCGCACAAAATGCTTGAAGCGTGAAGTGAGAGGTGAAGTGTGTCTTAGAACATAGTCGTATGTTTGTTTTCCAAAGGGACATGTGTAACACCAACCGCAAAAATAAAAAAAACTAGCAAAAACAATTTCCTTTTTGGTTGTTATTGTTACAGCATATGTAAGTTCATTTTTATACCCTCATACTTTAGGCTAAAGAGGTTATATACATTTTGATACGACAAAAATTGGGCCTTATCGAAATAATGGTTTAGACCCAAGTATGTTTGAACGAAATCTGCTTCCGACAATTTGGAGTTAATTTAGCCATGCCCTACCATTTGTCTGACTGGCAGGTGAGCACTCTCGAACGGATCAACCGATTTGGTTCAAATTTCGGATATCGTAATATTATGTCTAAACTTAAGTTTGATCCACTTCTTCCGGTACCTCCCCAAAGTTGAAAAATGTTCACTAAAATGTCTCCGATACATTTTGAGAATATGGTGGCCAAATGTTATAAGCAATTCCGATCTCTACCAAAGGTGTAACACCGATACAATAACAACCATCATAAAAAGGAGAAAATGGAAGTGTACAGGGCACATGTTTAGGAAAAATAACGATGAACTATGTCGTCAAGCCCTAGATTGGAATCCACAAGGTAGCAACAAAAAAGGAAGGCCTAAAAACTCCTGGAAAGGAAGTCTTGTGAAGGAGTTAGAATCCACCGGAAAATCATGGAGCGAAATAAAAGCAATAGCAAATGACAGATAATCCTGGAGGATGTTTGTAGATCAAGCATGGCCACATTTGGCATGGCGGTCCCGATGATTTTCGGCAATTTACACGCATACGACCCGAATGCACAGAAAGAGCGTACAAAAGAGAACAAATGTTTTGATTTGTTAATGTTTTATAGCTTGCGTGAATACAAACTTACTAACACACTGTTATAAGTTGCCAATATTTTTAATACATTCACATTTTTCTCCGTTCTCCTTTTGGTAATGCCTGTTATAGAGGCCCTATGCTCATCAAGGAGTTAAGCGGAAAAGAAGATATGGTGCGCACGATAACTCTGGACCGCATTGGTCATAACTTTGCCTATGTTAATATCACGCATAGTTCAGGTTTAAATATGGACTAAATTGTATATTGTATACTCCTTCGTGTATTTCCCACACAAATTTTGGAAAAGATGCAATTTAACAGCTCGTCTCGGATAGTTTTTAAATTTGTTGCAAAAAGTTCTTCTTGCGGACCTTGTCACGACGCCGCAATTTTTTTGGGGAGCAAGTCCATACTTCCTGAGATAATGTTCCAAAAGCTCGAAAAAAGCCTGCCGGCACCACCTCGCAGAGAGAAGCCGTTTTGGTCCAAACGTTGTACACCGTATTATTTCTTAACGACTCGGATTATGTCCGAATGTTGACTACATCGGACCACTCTTTCGGGTACCTCCCACACAAAGTTTGGAAAGAGTGCAGCATAAGGACTCGCCTAGGACGTTTATAAATGTTTGCAACATGTTACGATGGACTAATACATTTTACTTGATCTGCTTAATCTACCTCTGGGTCTATCTCCAGTTCTAGGAATGTGCTTCGATGATTCGTAACCACAAATCTACTGGAGTTAGTTGAGTAGGTTTGACAGGGTAGTTGAAAAGGTGCAGCAAGGTTCAATTAGTAAGGTAACCCACAAAGCAATGTCAACAAGTTTTTGTAGCGAGGAATGCACAAAAAAGAATAAAACTACGAAATATTAATGGCACAATTCAAATAAAGAAACATTATTTTTATACAGTGTGCCACAAATGTCTTCGTACCCCTACAAGATTTTCCTTAATCGATGTAAGAACACGATGATAAAAGAAAGATGTATATATTAACAATGTTGGGCTGTTTGCTGCAGCAGATCTTTATTAAAGTTTCGAAAGAAGAGTGTATTTTGATGAACCATAACGGATTTATTACGCCAAAACCGAAAAAGGTTGATATTTCGACACCACAAAAGTCTTCGTACCCCTTACAGAATTTATCAAAATGGACACTAAAATCTGTTACAAGTGAAGTCATTGCTTTCTGTTTCGACGTGTTTCTTCCAGACTCAATATTTCGAGGGGTTTTCATTGCGTCTTCAGCGTAGAGTAACCTTATATTGGCGTATTTATAGCTTGTATATATATTTTTTTTTAATATTTTTTAAAACAATAATGCATTTTGACAGCTGAATAAGACATCAGCTGGGTTTACAGGGTCACCTTGTTAGTGCATCATGAGGTGCAGTGTGTCGTGCGGGCCTGTGCCCCATGCTGGGCTCATGTTTTGCATGTTGTCATCAATCCTTTCCCTATCGAATTTAGACGGCTACACCATCCCGAGCTTAGTTGAGCAAAAACTACTCTGGTTTGTTGTTGTTATAGCAGCATTTAAACCTACGTAGAAGAATAGTTTTAATGCTGGGTTGGCAGCCGCTGGTACGAAAGAACCCGCTGCCATGGGTTTGTCGTGGCACTCTGGTTTGTCGTAGCAGCTGATGTTATTCAACTGCGATAAATGGGGAATGTTATCCGAGGACCCCATTCACGGCATCTGCATCTGTGTGAATGATATTCAACATTACCTTATAAAAATGCTGATCGCGGAGTTTTCTCTCGTAACGTTCGATTTTTCTTCTACATCATTACAATGCCTCCGCAAATCCCTATTTTGGGGGATCCTATCCACCTTATAATGGGTAAGTACTGTAACGATAGCATGTCATTGTGTTGTTGTACTGGAAGAATCGTAGATGGTCTACTGAAGACATGAGGTTTGAACATTTTTCCATTGCGTTACTTATATTCGCGGACCATATTGGCGCCGCATAGCTTACCGATCTGTCTAGTTATATGTAGTCAACAAGGTGTCTTTCTTTATCTACACCCCAAGTGATGCCGGCTAGAGACCTTGTTCCTACAGATAGTTGTGGCATACGTGGATGACATGAACATGATGTCAAATGTGACCTTTAGAATCTTAGGGTAGTTAGTGGTCGGAATTCTTCTACCATGGACCATGGCATTGAACTCAGTGCTTACCTTCGCAGTCCATGTGTTGAACAGTGTGGCCGTAGATGTAGTGGGAGATTATGTGGTATGATCAGTCAAGGTGATGCCAAGATCGTTCAGGGATCTCAATGCTGCCTGGGGAGTGTGGAATACAGGAAAGGTGAAATGTTGGACAGTTCACTCCCTGATTCACTCTTCGGGGCATGTACTTCTTGTTCCTGAATCCCACGCATATAATTGATTATCCGACGTTTCAAACAAGACCGGAGGGTGGTCTGGTAAATGTCTCTAAACAGTGTGAATTGCTTGACTATCAAATGCTTTTCATATGTATATTATGAACTATGGATATGAGAAGTCAAAATCTATATAACTATCTGTTTTTAATCCCATTATAAGCGTGTTCGACTGTACTTTCGATCTTTATTAAAAATGTTTATACATATGAGATAATTTATAACTGTTACCTGACTTTATCAAAGTCAGATAAGAAAAATGCTGACTGAAGACCGGAAGCTTGATTATTTATTGCCTGTAAAACATTTTTTATTTAATAGAACAAGTCGGAAAGTATCCGTCGCTTGTTCCAAGAGAAATAATACACAGTTACATATTTCTACATTTGATCTTGCTCTTAAAACGTATTGCTTTAAATCAATATTGTTTTTGTATTTTAATTCTTTGTTGAAGTCTTCACAAGAAAACTTTTGACAGCAAGAGATAAAAGTGCTGCAAAAACTTTTATGAAGATCCAAGAAGTGTCAATAAACTGCACTTGTGCCAACAATTTTGAAACATTGTGTGGAAGGTACCCGAAGATAGTTCATATTCTATATTCTATGTCTGGAATGTTTGGACCAAATCGGGGTTTCCTTCGAGAGTTATCTGTGCGCACCATTTTAGTGAAAATATTTGAATTTAGTTGGAGGAGGTACCCTAAGGATTGCATTAATACGAACAATCTTCGAACTTGATCTAAGTAGGATAAAAAATATTGCCAGAACAAAATTTTGGAGGATTGCTCCGTTTGAGAGTTTTCATGTGCTCCACCGGACGGGCTGATTGGCTAAATCGATTACAATTGTCTGAAACGAATTTCGCCTAAACATACTTGGCGTCAAAAACCATTACTTCTATGAGGCATATTTTCATAGTATCAATGCGTACGTATAGATAGGAGTATACTACTACTCATTACCCTTATGATACACCTTAAAACTTTCACCTTTATTTGGGAGAGAACGAAGTTGAAGGACCTCCATTTCTCCTTTCTTACCCCTATATTTACAAAAGTTTCAACGTGCAACATAAGAGTTTGCCTGAAGGCTGAGGGTATAATCAAGGTACATTTATATTAGGTAGAAGTGATAATCAGCTGTATTCATACTTTTTTTTGTAAATTTAGTTTTCAAAATGTAATGGAGTCTACTCATGTAATTTGAAATTTTAAAATTTACTACCATAAAATACTGTTTTTCATCCTAAGCGTGTAATAAAAATGCCCTACGACAGTTCTGAATGCTTTATATTTACATTTTGATTCAAATTTGTTATATTTTAGAGGATTTTCAAAATGTATTTATGTTTTCCTGGGGAAATTTTTGGAACGACACTATTATTCAATATGTTCTTTACCAAATATTTTTCAATAACAACAATCTTGTTTTTGTAAATTTGTTAGTTGTTGTAATTCATGCTCATACCTTATATAAATTTGCCTTGGTTATAATCAAGTGTTGAACATTGGTTTAACATTGTTCCCGTTGAGCAAAAATGTTCAAATACTTCTATCCGTCCATAGTTACATAATATTTGGTCGGTAAAAACATTTCTTAATCACTGTGGGCCGATCACTTGCCTATTGGCGCCTAATGATATATACAAATGTCAGTGATACGCTGGCGAAGAGTATGCATACTCTCATGAGGACTGCAAAAGGGTACCTCCTTATGACATCTGTGAAATGAGCAAAGATCTTACCGGTATATCGGCACAACAAAATTTACAAAGCTTTTGTGATATATGCAATAGTCTTAACACGGTGCGCCTGAACCAACTTCAAATTGATGGTGCTTACACCTGGGAAGTTTTTACGGATTGCGAAACTAAAATGTTCATAGATGAGAAAAATAAAAAAAAATCGGCGCAGGACTTTTTTCGGGGTCAAAGTTCAGATTCTTGGGGTTTTAGGTTTTCACGATTTTGCTTGGAAACCGCAAGTCCTATCGAAATCTGACTAAAGAAAATGTTGTTGCCATGAAAATTCTCTACAAGATTGATCTTTATGATATTTTCATAGCTTTTACCATTTTTGATATATACAGCTGTGTTCAAAATAATAGGAGTGATCATTCACACCAAGAGAATGGTCGAATAAACATGGTTAAACTTACCCATTTTGGTTTATTTTGAATTTGTTTAACATTGTTGACATCCCAACAGTTAATTTATCAGCAGAAATGTGGCAATCTGTTTTAAATTATTTACTGTTTACACCAACATTATAAATCGCCTTCAAATTTGTTGTTCAAAAAAATAGGAGTGCGGAAGAAAAAGGGCAATAAAAATATTTTTAGTTGAGTTTAAAATCAAAATTGACTATATTTTAGTTGACAGTAGTGACTCCAATAGATTTTATGAGATTTGATGGCTGTTTGAAAACAAAAGTTCTTTTGGAGTAGCCTAAAAACAGGTGATTGTCCTTGCAGCGATTTTTTTCATAAATTGAGCACTTATTGGGTAACTCAATGGATTTTGTAGACAGAATTTAAGTGATTAGAGTTTTTTGATGCTCTGGCTGTTATCTCGAACAATATATAATGATCGGTATCCCGGAAATTCGTGTATTTTGACCCTTGAGCCAAGTTAAAGCCGGTTTCCATTAACTCTTTACGTAAGGATCGGTTAAAAAAAAGCGTATCTATAAGGCATTAATTTCTCGATCAAGTGATGTTTTGAGGTCCTTAGCATCTTAACTGCACGCAGAATTCATTATATGGTTCATTTTTGAATAATTGGATGATTGGCACATATGAGACATTTTTCAAAATGCTTTGTTGATAAGGCAACTTTAAGGACAAACTCTTGAAGTTGGCCTAAGATTATTTTTATTAGGTTTTGGATCGTATAATAAACAGTTTTCTATTGAAGCTAACCTAAATAAAGTATTTTTGAGTGAAAAACGTAAGTTTTTATTGAAAAATATATTACGGCGTATACCAATTATAGTGCAATCCCAGCCTGCCTATCACTAAATGGTTCAACGTACATTTCAACCGTTCACGTTTTAAACATTTTTTGAATAGAAGCAAAATTGATTGCATACACAAGGTTAGCATCCTAAAGACTTCCAAATATTATTTGGTTGGCGAATAAATTCCTTATAGATACGCTTTTTTGGCCGATCCTTACCTTAAGAGCTAATGTAAACTGTCTTTAACTTTGCTCAAGGATCAAAATACACAAATTTATAGGATACCAATCATTATAAATTGTTATAGATAACATCCATAGCAGCAAACAAATCTAATCGTTAAAGCTTTTGTCTACAAAATTCATTGAGTTGCCCAATAAGTGCTCAGTTTATGGAACAAATTTCTGCAAGGACAATCGCCTGTTTTTTGGATACCTCCAAAGGACTTTTGTTTTCAAACGGCATTCAAATCTCATAAAATCTATTGGATTTACTACTGTTAACTAAAATATTGAAAATTTTGATCCTAAATTCAACTAAAACTATTTTTATCGTAATTTTTCTTCAACACTCCTATTTTTTTGAACAAAAACTTTAAACACAATTTATAATGTTGGTGTAAACAGTAAATAATTTAAAACAGATTGCCACATTTCTGCTGATGAATTAACTGTTGGGATGTCAACAATGTTAAACAAATTCAAAATAAACCAAAATGGGTAACTTTAACCATATTTTTTGACAATTTTCTTTTTTTGTATGGGCGCTCCTATTATTTTGAA
The DNA here is from genome assembly GCF_047663935.1 of Musca autumnalis. NCBI lineage: Eukaryota > Metazoa > Arthropoda > Insecta > Diptera > Muscidae > Musca > Musca autumnalis. Next base: position 270,861,320 of record NW_027411644.1, read on the forward strand.
CGCAACTGTAGATATATGGCAGTAATTACCCAACTTAAGTGGCCATAACCTCACTTATTGAGCAAGGAAAATTACATGTTTATGAATTTTTTACAAGAAATCTACCAAATTTTTTAGAAGATTTTGTTTTCATCGGATAGATCACACCTTGAGCTACTTTTGGAATTTTTTATGTTGAAAAATATTGCACAGTGTTCTGACAAATGGTCGCCTACGAAACAATAGCGGTATTCACTCATGTTGGTAAAGTGGCATTGTAGATCTTGTACATCTTGTTAATATTGCAGATCTACAAGTGTTTACAATACCACAACAACAAAATACATGAAAGTTTAATTTACCACAGGGTTGTTAATTTACTCGACCTACAAGTATTGTAAACATTCCATTGTACTTTTACAAGGGTTAGAACAGCTGATTGTTGTGCCGTCACTTTGTTGTGAGTTTTATTTTATGTCGAAATTTTATTTTTTGGTAGAAAAAATGGAAAAATAAAAAGAATAAAAGAATAAAAAAAGAATGGAGGCCAAGAAAAAAACATTTTTTTATGAAAAAAGTGTAATAAAACTGAAACTAAAAGATAGACTTACGACAACGTTAAGATGCTTAGATATGTTTACGATATTCACAAAAAAGACATTCACACTTCGTTGTAAAAAAACCCTGGTACATATAGTACATTAACAAGAGTTGTAAATCTACCACAATGAGTGAATACCGCTAATGTTTTTACTAACGCCGTTTGCGGTGCCCACTGTAGCTCGAAAACGAATAAATCGATCAGCATATGTTTTTGTGGGATCATTAAGAACCTAATAAACTTGTACTTAAGCGAAAATGAATCAAAAAATTTCCATTTCTAAAAAAGAATTGTGAACTGTCAAAGTCAAAATTTCGATTTTAACTAAAAAATGGACAGTTTTTTCGCCATAAATCCGTCAATTTTTTTTAACGCTTAAGTACACGCGTTTAATATGTATAATAATCCCACAAAGAATTTTCTCTAGTCCTATTTCGATAAGACTTGCCATTTTGAAGCAAAACTGTGAAAACCTAACAAAAAACTTAATAATGTGACCTGAACTTCTATATCTCGAAAATGGTAAAACCAAGGAACAAATCATAAAGGTCAATCCTCTAGAGAATTTTCACAGCAACAACACTTTCTATAGCCCCATTTCGATAGGATTTGCAGTTTCCAAGGAAAATCGCGAGAACCTAAAATAAACGTAAAAATTAGAACTTTGTCGCGATTTATTTAAAAATCCCTTAAGCGATTTTTTCTTGTTTTTTTTTGTATTTTTCTCATCTATTAACATTGCTGTTTCAGAATCCGCAAAAACTTCCCAGGCGTAAGCTGTTTTCATTCAAAGTTAACACGTTGGCAGACGTGAATGCTATAGCATGCAAATTTTTAGCCATTTAATTGTATACAATCGAAAGTTTTTGTGATTAATGTACATAATACGACTAATTTCATAAATATAATATAATAAATAAAAAATTATTACCTAATTTCGAAAAAAATGTGTCATTTTTGTTCTCTTTTATTTTTTTTGCGTCCGCGAACTTGTTACGGCGCACCGTACATGACATTGTTTTATAAGGAGGCGATACAGTCAGTGCATTGTCTCAATTTGAACTTCTATATCTAAAAAATGGTGATACTTACTAAAAAACATAAGGGTGGATCTTGTAGAGAATTTTCACAGCTACAATATTTTCTCTTATCACATTTCGATAGGACTTGCGGTTTCCATGCCAAATCGTAAAAAACTAAAAAAATCTAAAAATGTGAATTTTAACCGTGATTTATCTAAAAAGCCCTCCGGCGATTTTTTTGGATTTTTCTCACCTATGAACATTGAAGTTTCAGAATCCGCAAAAACTTCCCAGGTGTAAGCACTTTCCATTTTAAGTTGGTTCAGGCGCACCATCAAAGGGTTACGTCTTTGTGCATTTCTGGTGACGATATACTTCATTAACTATAAGAACATCCCTTGATGAGTTGCTTTACGAACGGAGAAATGTAGCATATCGCTTGGATGTTTTGTAAGTTTATTTTATTATAGCAAATATCCCCGGATCATGCCGTCAACACCATAGGAAAGAAAGTATACAACGTCATAAAATCGATCTGAGTCAACACAAGAAAAATATTTTTTTTAATCATGGAAAATTAAGCATATTCTGACAACGCCTCGTGATGGAAGGCAAAACATAAGAAGACACTTGTCCAACATTGCACTTTCGCGGTTATGGGCACCCAAAGTCTTGAAGCAAACGGGATCATTTTGTCAGGCTCATGTATTCTAAACTGCTTCGAATTTTGGTTTACTTTCGGAGGCAAGGTTGCAGCTCTTGTCTTAAAGAACAAACATTGAGAACACATAAATTCTTCTAACTTCATCTTCAAGGTCAAATTTCTTTAATATTTTTTCACGGGTTTGGTCTATAGATATCAAACCGATTTTTGTAGTTGTTTGTATTCTTGAATTTTTAACGGTTTGGTATCTAAGGAGCAGAATCGGAGATAAAAGTAAAATAATCGAATATTTTCTAAAGTTTTTTTTTTGCTACTTTCACCTTTAAGAACTGTTTGTAGACAGTTTGTATGTTCCAAAAGGATGATAACTGAAATCTTTGCTCATATTGTAGTTGATTGTTATCTTGAATTTACGGAGAAAAATGGATAATGATTGCATTTGTTTTCCTATTTTGACCTTTAAGAACCCTTTCTAAAGAGTTCGTATGTTCTAGAAAGCTGTTTTCAGAGATCTAAGGTACATTTTTGTTGTTGGTTGCTTCCATTGATTTTGATCAATTTGAATCCATAGACCAAAACCGAGAAAACATTGTAAAATAAATTTGACCTCGAAGTTTTTGGCCTTGAAGATGAAGTTTGATGCATTATATGTGTTCGCAATTTTTCTTCACAAGTACTACACCTGTGCCTCCGAAATTAAACAAAAATCTTTGCGGTTTAGAAGGTATGAGCCTGGTAAAATGATCCCTTTTGACATCAAGGCCTCAAGACTAATGGTGATGGGCAAAAATGACGGGACACGTGTCTTCCTATATTTGGTCTTCTATATCACACTGCGGTGTCGGAATATGGAATTTTCTATACAACAATTGTAAAAGACACTTACCAACATTTGTAACCGTTAGGAAAATAAAACATAATTTTTGTAAGAAAATGCAATTGGTTTTATACACGATTTTCATTTGAATGTATCTTAATTAAATTTTGATTTTATGTTTCCATTGATATATTGTTATATAGGTTGAATTCATAAATACTAAATTTTAAGTATTGAAAATATAAGAAATAATATAAAGCTTACAATTAATGCTTACAATTCAAACAAATTCCAAGATGGAAAAGATCTTCAAGACAAATAGAATTTATTGTTAACACGAGTTGGTGATTGAGTTGAAATTACAATCATTAGTGCCATTCAAATTGTGACGACTGTGCCTTGAAACAATTCCATTGGCACCAATGACAGCAGTACTAGAAGAACTAGAGGAGGTAACATTACAACCACCACGACCACCACCAATACCACTGACAAGACCTGTTCTCAATATACTGTTACTGGCGTTGCTGTTACTCTTACTGCTACTGCTGTTGTTGTTGTTGCTGTTGTATTTATGGAAACTATTAATGTCACCATAATTAACAATGTTATTGTTATGCACGTTTGTGGCATTGTTGTTTATAACAGATTCAACTCCTGATGTTTGCTGTGGTGTCAACGGCGTTGGAGGTGGTGGTGGTGGGGGTTGAGAGGCAACCGACAATTGTAAATGCCTTTTTGGAGACAATATGGCTGTGATAGCCTTAGATGTGACATTGGAATTTATAAAATTATTGGTCGGTTCTTGTTCTTGTTGTTGTCCCATTACATCCTTGTGGTCATGTAAATGTGTTGACGTTGTCGCATTTGAACGCAATGATGATGCAGCGGCAGCATTTGTTGTTATTGAATGCAAATGTGTGGGCAGTTGTGGTTGTTGTTGTTGATGATGATGATGTTGGACATGATATTGTTGGTGTTGTTGCTGCTGTTGAAGGTGCGGTTGTAGGTGGTGGAGGTGCTGGTGCTGCTGCTGCGTATGGTTGTGTGCTGGCTGATGATACAAATTCTGTTGAAGATTCGTTATCATTGATGTTGTTGTTGGATGACCGTATGCCGTTTGACCCATTAAAGAACTCATAAAACCATTGGCCACAACAAAACTCCTAAAATGTAGTAGTAAATATAAATGAGACAGTTATAAATTATGTGAATTGGAAAATCATAAAATAATTAGTATAAGTTTTATATTGTCAGACCCCTTCCCACCCCCCCATCACATTCATTATACAATTTGATGGGAATTTTGTGCTGCTAAGTGTCGTAAAATTTTCAGTTTTCGTGTTAATTTTATTTCAAAACGTAAATCATTTTTAGTTCCCTGTTTTATTTTTACTTTTGTGACTTGTCTCTTTTTATTTCTATTTTTGTTTTACTTCCGTTAGTTTTCTGCATTATTAATAATAGATTATCAGATAAGAAGAAGGGATAAGAAAAACTATTGGGGACAAGTACATAACAAATTAGTGGGGTTTGGGAGATACACAAGTCTAGACATTTCTATGGGAAATGTGATGGGAGAGACAAGCCGAGAAATTCTGAAATTTTTTGCTAACCTCGAAAAAATTAAAGTGAAAGAAAAAAAAAAATAAGAATAAATGTATGGTCTGTTCCAGAACTGCAAGAATATATTAATTTTTACTATTTTTTCGATATTATAAAGAAAACATTTTTATCGTAGTAAAAATGTTTATATTTTTGCAGGTTCTTGGACAGAGCAGAAAGGAGCCCGTTCCAGTATTGTTCTTGTGCACTCCTTTAAAATGTTATTATTTCAATTTATTTAAGGAAGTATGTGTCATCAATCATGCTAAACTTGGTATTTGGAGCTCAATTCTAGTACTATTTTAATAGTCGTTAAGGTCAGGCCGAAATTGTTATACCCTCCACCACGAGTTGCATTGAAGTAAAATGGAACATTTAGTTTCCTTTCGTTTATGAAGAAGACTAAGTACGAAATTTCAGCATGTTCGATAAAACAATGTGGCTAACCTTCAAAATACCGAAATTCGGGAGGTACCGTTCATATTAGAACGCCGATATTATACCTACAAATTTGTGGCAGAGAGTTTTAGACTCAAAAAAGACTACAAAATTTCCGATATTTTTGGTAAAACCTTCAAAATAGCGAAAATTAAGAGGTACGCTTCTATGGGGGATATACCTTTAGAATTACGAAAATCGGGAGGTACCGTTCTATGGGGGCTATGTAAAGGCGTGGATCTGCACCGACAAATTTCATATGGAATGTTTAATACCCCAAATGAAGACCACATTCCAAATTTGAGCCATTTCGGTGGAATGTTGAGGCCATGACCTTCAAAATACCAGAAATAGGCAGGAACCGACATGTTTCTAGCCGTTCTAGGGGGCTATATGAAGCCGTGGACCTATACCGGCAAATTTCAGCCATTTCGGTGTGATAATGAGGCTAAAAATTTCAAAATACCGAAAATCGGGTGGTACCGTTATATGGGGGCTATATCAAAACGTGGACCGAAATGACCCATTTGCAACACCAAACATCCTAGGAGTAATAACATATTCTATACCAAATTACAAAGCTCTATCTTAAAAATTGCGAGCTGTATCTTGATTTCAACAGACGGACGGACAGACGGACATGGTTATATCGACTTAGAATTTTACCCTGATCAAGAATATATGTATATACTTTATAGAGTCTCCGATGAATATTTCGATATGTTACAAACGGAATGAGAAAATTTAATTATACCCTCTGATTAGGTGAGGAAGGGGAAATCCATAGGTTTCTTCGATAACTCAGGATACCGTATGTTGAGCAGTGGAGGGAGAAAAGAACCAAAGAAATAAAAACACAAGCAGTATCAGTTTAAATATAATAATATACTGGAAGTTTATTTGTGATTCTTTTCAAACAACAAAGTAGATTACCTTTTGTAATCGGTGGTAGTGGCGACAGAGGCCTTTTAGTAATAACGCGTAGGAGTTATTTCTCCACAAATGACTAATGACAAGTGAACGCAGAGGTTCTGAGTGATCGCAGAGGATCTCATGTCATATACTAATACAATTACAATTATTCCAGTGAGAGCAAAATGTAACAAGGCGAGCAAACCGACAACAACCGATGCCCAGCGGCGATCCGCACACTACGGTATCCGCAGAGGGAATTGTAGAGGAGATGCCAGTGCTCCAATCAGCATCCGTGATTGATCGAGCAGGGGAAGTTGTGGGACAAAGTATCTAACCCTCCATATTATGGTGGAGGGTATAACTAGCAAAAGACCATTGCACCATCCCGGCCATTGCACCATTCAGAACGTAATTGGGACTAACATACTAACGTTCTCTGAAGATAGCACTCACACAAAATTTATGGTTATATCTTGTACTTTTTGACCTCTCGCTGGTCGTGGTCAGTCCGGTGGGACTGAATTTGATGAAAGGCTCAGTTCTTTCACTCTACGGAGCAACTTTTTTCTGAATTCCAGTTACGACTGGCGTCGACAATATAGTGGATTGCCCATAGTGTGGTTGAGCCAACTTGATCGATCGAGCTCTTCCACTACTGTTATGTGGCATGTAGAGTTGGGCAATCTAGTTCCCGGAGCGGATCGAGCTTTCTAGTTCCTTTTCCCAAAAGGAACTAGTTCCTTAATATAGTTCCAAAAAGTTCTGAGACCGATATAGTTCAACGAATCTTTCTCTTTCATCGTTCCTTTCATTCCAAATAGTTCCGAGGCCGAAATGGTTCAACCAATTTTTCTCTTTCATCATTCTTTTCGTTCCAAATAGTTCCGAGACAGAAATGGTTCAACGAATTTTTCTCTTTCATCGCTCTTTTTGTTTCCTTCGTTCCAAATAGTTCAGAGACCGAAATGTTTTCATGGTTTGGTGGATGAATTGACATAAAAACAAATAAATTGCAGCGAACAAACAGCAACAACGTAAGATCGACGTAGGCATTAAATTGAAGGAACCAGAGAAACGAAACGAGCTATATGAACTAAAGGAACTATATAAACGCAAGAGCTGGATATAGTTCCAATAGTTCCTTGTCCGGAATAGTTCTTTGGAACTAGTTCGTTCCGGAAGTACACAACTCTAGTGGCATGTGGATATGGCCTACAGTAGTTTTATTGCAGTGTGTTGCTTGACGAATTCATGCTGATAGTTCTTTCTCATGCTAGGCGGAGTTAACCCTTATGTAGCGGCAAGAGTGAAATTTGTATGTATGAACTCTCTTAAATATGGGCTGTTGCCGTATTAAAAATAGACGCAATCTGCGGTTTGCTGATGTAGTCGATATGATGGAGATGGCCTGATCCGAGACAGGGTGTCAGATGAAGCGGCAGAAACATAAAACTCCCAAAGCGTAAGACATCAATCTTCCAGCGCTATACCCCTCTAGTAATTATGTAGAATGGAGTACCAATACAAACAAAGTAGGCTAATATAACCTATAATATTGTGTATAACTGTGGATCGAAACCAATTATAACGACTAATAACATCCACTACTCTATTCTTCTATTTTACCCTGGAGCCCATTACAATTGTAGTGCAAGGGGATAGTATGGCAGCACAAGCTGTTTGGAAGTGCTTCTGTTTTTGAAGAAGGTCTGATGACTACGAGGACTCACTGGAGATTGCTATGCTACGGCCCCGATCCCTGAAATTTACCCACTTCCTGCATCCATTTTAGCGCAGTTTATGAGTAGCTAAAACGATAAAAGAATCAAATTTCGATTTTTAAAGTCGAAAGATAAAAAACCATCTACGGGCTGTGACCAAAATGTTTCTATAACATCGTTTCCACGTTCCAGTTTTGTCCAAGATTCGAAATGAAGAAATTGAAAGAATGAAAAGTCGACAATTTGTTTTTTTTTTGGCAAAAAGTCAACTTTAGCTTTCTTCTATAATTCATCACTGCTGTCATCGAGAAGCTGGTGAAGGATTCGTTTTGAATGTCTTCTAAGGGGAGAATACCTTTTGAGGATCTTCAATGGAGTTAAAGAGGGTTATTGAAGGTCTCCAATTGGAAAAATTTGAATATTTGTACTATAGTGGTATTCATAGAATAAGTTAACTTATACGTTGGAAGAAGACATTTTTAAGGTTCTAAAATTCAGCTTCGGTTTAATATTGGCAAATGTAATTTGCTAATATTTATAATATAATTGTTCCACAAACATCCCATAAGGGACAAGGGAGACTTCTCTCATATCAATGAGTGCACCCCGATTCATATTAGCTCAATGATATGGGACCTACAGTTTATTGCCGAGTCCGAACGGCGTGTATAAGACAACACTTTTGTAGAGAAGTTTTACATGGCTGAAATACTCAGGAAATGTCGGCAACATTACTGAGGGGTATTTTGCCACCGTTGAAAAGTGTTTGATGTTGCCTGGCCGGGGAATCGAACCCACGACCTTCTGTGTGCAAGGCGGGTGTGCATACCATTGCACCACGGTGGCACCCAACAATAATGCTAATATTTAATAAATGAAAAACACCACAAGAACTTTTAATTGTGACAGACTGCCATTTTCACTTTATTTCGTTTTATTTATGACAACAATGACGTTGCCATCAGTTTTTATTTTTTGTTTAGTGATGATGATGTTACCATCAGTTTACGCTAATAACGATCAGCTGCTATACATTACCCTAGATAGACGGCAGTGTTAATTTGCATTAAGATGTGCATTTAATTTTAGCCTGACAGACGACAGTTTCTGCATTTACGAAACAGCTGATTGCTGTTTTGTTGTTGTTTGCACTGTATTTTTTGTTTTCCTTGTGCATGAATATGCTCTCTCCCTCATATGAATATGGGCTCTCTTCTACGGTATTGCCATATTGAAATACCTAAATGCCTTTTAAATTCAGTTTGATTTTGTGCATTAAGAATGTGGATAATACACGAATTAATTTGAATTAAGGCAGCTAATGCAAATTAACGCTGCCGTCTGTCTAGGGTATATCAACATGTTTAATCAGCTACTTCATTATAAGTGGACTATGTTCCAAACATTGACAATGAGATGAGTTTGAAAATAATTTTGTCGACGATTTTAATGTAGACTATTATATAACCCAATCAAGGCAAATCGACCAGTGGGATTCTCTAAACCATTTTTGTTGTTATCGATAATTGTCGGTAAAATTAAAATGCTTATAATTTCGATAATTAACGAAAAATTTCGGTAAGTTAACGATGAATAAAAAGTAGTCGCTAGCCTCTACCGACACAAACAGTGATGCCAACTTTTCTTTATGTTTTTAGTCATAATTTTGCGATTTAATTGTACCGATTTTTGTCGGTCACAGCAAAAATGAGTTACAGAATCGCACTACAGGTAAGGTATCGTAAAATTTTGAATAGTAATTACAACAAAAATAATTTTTTTATAAAGGCGTTTGACACTTCATATTCGAACAACTGGTGTGATACCACTGCCTTGGTAATTGTGCCATAGCATGAACCCAATATCGATAGACAAACATTTGTCAAACTTGTTCAATATTTTGTCAAGCCATCATAATAGGAATGGTTCACCAATCAAATGCTCTGTTCCGTTACTTTTAAAAATGATAAAACCGGCAAAAGTAGTAAAATTTGTAAACTGCTCCCATATGAATTGTATGTCTGAAGTAAAGGAATGCTTTTAGCAAAGTCTCTAGTTTTGACTTACCTGTATTGTTGATCAATTTGGGCCTTTTCAATACGTTTATCTTTGGCGCGACGATTTTGAAACCATATTTTAATTTGAGTTTCGGAAAGATTCAATGCTTCAGCCAATTCAAAACGTTTGCTGCGTGAGATATATTCATTACGATGAAACTCGACTTCTAGGCGAAGGGTTTGTTCATTACTGAATGTGGTACGTTGACGGCGTTGTCTACCCTCTTTGCGGCGACGGCGGGCCACTAAAAAAGAACGAAATAAAAAAACGAATTATTTTCTATTTTCAGATAAATATTTAAAATGTATATCAAGATCTTTTCATGTCGTCACCTGAAATGCCCAGGGCCACCACCATAAATCTACAGGAGCAGCAAAAAACCTTATAAAATTAAAACCATGGTGCAAGTAAGAAGGTGATGCAGTAATACCAACTTCATTTGCTGTCAAAACATTTTGTTTCAATTAAAAATAAATACAAAAATTTCTTTCTCACAAGATCATAGGTATACAGAGTTTAATTACTAAATGTGTTTCATAAATATTGTTGTTTTATTTGTTCTTGGTGGATTCCACGCAAGAAAATTGTTGAAAGCAAATGAAGAGTAAGCCCTGAATTCCTTTTGGATCACCTTCCAAAATTCGCCTTGATTAAAACTGTTTTATAAAATATATATCTTATGAGGGTGCCACCGTGGTGCAATGGTATGCACACCCGCCTTGCACGCTAAAGGTCATGGGTTCGGTTCCCAGGCCAGGCAACATCAAATTTTCAACGGTGGTAAAATACCCCTCAGTGATGTTGGCGACATTTCCTGAGTATTTCAGCCATGTAAAACTTCTCTACAAGTGGTGTCCTTAGGACACGCCGTTCGGACTCGGCGATAAACTGTAGGTCTCATATCATTGAGCTATAATGAATCGGGGTGCACTCATTGATATGAGAGAAGTCTCCCCTGTCCCGTCTGGGATGTTTGTGGAACAATTATATATATTATATCTTATGAGGGCGCGCATTTTAGGCATTTCTATCATGTACGAATAGGAGTAAGTAATGAAACCAAAACCTCGGAAGCGCTAGGTTTTCGGATCCTTCATTACAACTATATCTGCAAAGTTACCCCGTTATCCGTTGTGACATTTATTCGATAGGATCGTAAGTTTTTAACGTAGAAGCTTGAAATTATGCCAGAGCATGTATTTCAGCCTTGCGTATCAAATTCCAACAAAAAACAAATTTTGATTTTCATGTGGGTTAACGAATTTTAATGAAAGAAAAGAAAACTAAGAAATCTCTGACTAAATTGTCTCTTTATAATGAGTTTTCCATATAACGCAGCAACCCTCACAATAGACCCCTAATCAAGTTCATAAAACATGTAGATCGTCACCTTTATGACTTTTTCAATTTCCTATTGCTGCGGTATGGGTGGTGTAAATGATCTCTTATTTTATAGTTGTTTTGTTTGATTTGTTGTTGTTATTTCAACAACCATCATCATCTACAATTGATAAGAAAGGAAATCATTCTATTAGTGCATAGGAACATTTTCAAAAAATAGAAAAAAAATCAAAAAGTAATTCTATTAAGAATCTACAACAACAACATTTTGAATAACGTCATGATATGGTTCTAAACTGCTACGTCATGGTTATGGCTATCGCTGTTACGAATCGACCAGACAACAGACCGGCCGTCCCGAGCAACTAACCAACCAAGCAACAACCAAACCATACAATTTTCATTGTTTATTTCAATTCGATGGCTATTTGGAATGAATCCAAAAAAGTAAATTTTTCTTCTATATGAAATTCGAAATGAGTAGATGCGAAAGAACCAAAAATTCTTATCTCTGAGTAGAGAAGCGCTAATAGTTTTTCAAAAAAATCTCTTAAAATTATTTTTTTTCTATTCATGCTAATTGTTAGTCCTTTTGTCGCCAAGATTTGTTCTGTCTACCATTCTAATTGTTTTCATACTTTGCTGTGATTTTTGTTTGCAAAAATCAATAAAATTAGCAGTATTTGAATTTTTAAAATCACTTTAGTTTTTGTTATGTACGAATGTTTGTTTTAGCTTGCTACTTCCTTTGTTTTATCATTATTATTATTTTTATTATTGGCAAACACAATTTTGAAATACAACTCACATATAAATGAGATAGGTCGATCCAAAGATGACGATGATTTTTATTTTTTTTGCAAACGAAATATTTTTTTCTTAACCTTGAATCGAAAAGCATTTTTTACGATTTCATCTGTATACAGAATCTATATTCTCTATATATTTTGCAAACAAAGCTAATAATAAACAAACACGTTGCAACGTGTTGAATCGCCTCCACAAGTCATCGAATTGATTCTATTCTTTTTTAATTTTGGACACAAATAAAGTGACAATATGAAATATCGCCAAAAATGACAAGTGTATTACAGTCAAACCTTCTAATCGTGGGCAACATTTGTCATTAAGAGTTTGTGTAGCAAAACGTCACCTTTGTTAGAGGGATGCCTGAAGTCTATTGGCCACGGACTTTTACACAATATTTTGCAAATGAATGGATATCAACGTTTTAATAAACGATGAGTTCATAATATCTTCAAAGTAAATTAAGTTCCTTAAGTATATCTCCGGGACTGTGCAACGTTTACGTTTCATTTATTCGTCCACCACGTCACAGAGATTGTTAGTTATAACTGATGAAAGGCTGTTGAATGTGTGTTTGTAAGTTGAATGTGGAGGTCGACAGTATATCAATTGCGACCACTTACTAGGGAGGAGGATAATCACTATCTAAAGAAAAAGAGAGCCCACGGCACAAGAGATAGCCCTATGGACAAAATGTGATCTTTTGCAAGTAAAATAACAAAAATGTCTAAAAATTACCTTTTCGTCTAGGTTTGTGTTGCCTTTCCTCTAAGAACCCTAGATGCAAAGTTACAGCCGATTTAATTCGAAGAAAAATCCTTCGAAATGCCTGAAAGTAACCATTAAAAGTTAAAAATACCTTAAATGGACTTATTAACGAATTTGGCCTATTTTGTTGGGATATTATTTTGTTAGGTTCCAATAAAGTTAAGACTGTGTCGGTATAAGTCAGAAGACTTTTGCACAAGCAAAACGTAAAGAAGATTTGGAATCAATTATAAAGAATTAAAGAAGAATCAGTCGGCTTTGCCGGCAGCTAAATACCCTCAGCCTACTGTTGTACAAAAAGCAATAACCAGAGTGGTGGTGTAAAAGAAGGTTTGGAAGGTCTAATTTTAGGGTCTTATTATTCCACTGGCAGACCCAATAAACACGGTTTACACCAAGAAAAAATAAATAACGTTCATATTGGTGCGTGAGGTGAATGGCCATTTTGGACATTCAGAAAGGAATGACATCGTCTTGCAAAAAAAAAAAAAAAAAATAAAGAAATCATCACGATCCGAGAAGTCGTCATAAACCGGATTGGAGAAGAGTTTAAGTGCCCTACTTTTGTGGATTAAGTACCTTAACAAATGGACTGGCATAGTCCATCATAGAACTGGAACTAATTTTGTGAGTCATTTCTTTCCGTTTATTTGGCCACGGTAGATTTTTTTATGTCATTGACTTGTCCACGAAACGCTCAGTAGCTGACCAAAAAAAAAAAAAAAAAAAAAATCAAACACAACAATTTTGCCGTATATAAAATATATCAATTTGGAAGCAAGAGTTTGCTTTCAAATCTGTAGTTACCGTAATGTAGGCCTATACCAAATCATTGACACATTCCAAACATTTTTAATAACCAAACTTCTTCATAAAGGACTCGAAATATTAAATTAGTTTTAGAGTTATCTTGCACAATAGAAGTTTTAGTATGTGCCGGCAGGGTGTTGGAGCTTTTGAACCATTATCACAGGAAGAATTGACTTACTCCAGAAAAAAATTGTACCGTTGTAAATGTACCTACTGAAAAAAGAATAAAAACTATGCGAGAGTAGATCTTAAACTTCACTTTTTCCTAGGGAGGTACCCGAAGGAGTGGAAATATATATATGTGGGAGCTATATCCAAATCTGAACCGATTTCGATATAATTTAGCACATTTATTTCTAGACCGAATTCAGTCACACATTCCAAATTTCATTGAAATCGGACATATATAGGGTGTTTGGTACAGAAAATACGTGAAATCGGCCGAAAATATATATGGGAGCTATATACAAATCTGAACCGATTTCGATATAATTTGGTACACTTATATGTAGACCGAATTTAGTCACACGTTCCAAATTTCATCTAAATCGGATATGGGAGCTATATCCAAATCTGAACCGATTTCGATATAATTTGGCACATTTATTTCTAGACCGAATTCAGTCACACATTCCAAATTTAATCGAAATCGGACATATATAGCATGTTTGGTACAGAAAATACCTGAAATCGGCCGAAAATATATATGGGAGCTATATCCAAATCTGAACCGATTTCGATGTTATTTGACACACTTATTTCTAGACCGAATTCAGTCACACATTCCAAATTTCATCGAAATCTGACGTATATAGCGTCTTTGGTGCAGCAAATATGTCAAATCGGGTGAAAATATATATGAAAGCTATATCCAAATCTGAACCGATTTTCACCAAAAGCAATAGCGTTCTTCCTATGGCTAAAAAAATTGTAGTCCCAAACTTTCAGCTGAATCGGACAACAAATGCGACCTGTATGTTGCGAACAAAAATACATGGACAGACGGACGGACCTGCATAAATCGACTCAGAAAGTGATTATATGTACATATATCCCCAAAAGGAACTATGGGTCTATTTCGTTTCCTTTTGCATGTTACATACAAATGCACAAAGACATAATACCCCTTACCACAGTGTGGTGTAGGGTATATAAATTGTACCATCGTAAAGGGGGCCGCAAGGACAACCTATTGAAAAAATTCAAAACGATCCAGGAGGAGCTCTTTAAATTCATTTTATCCGAATTTTGTGTGGGAGGTACCCGTGGGAGTGGATCGATATATTTCTGGAAGGAATAGTACGATGTGCAAAGTTTGGACCAAATCAATTGCTCCCTTCGAGAGTTATCGTTCACACATTTTACAGAAAAAGTTTGAACTTTTGTGGGGGAGGTACCCGAAGGAGTGGACCGATATGACCCATCTTCGAACTTAAACTATGTTTGAACAAAATATTACGATACCTAATCGGTTGATCCGTTCGAGAGCTATCGTGCGCACCAGCCGGCCAAACAGACGGACGCACATGGCTAAATCGACTCTTAAATTGTCTAAAACTACCCAGCAAAAAGTTTGCCTCTAAAGAGGCAGTTGAATCATATGTACAAGTGATCTGGAAGTGCATCAAATTATGAATTTTCACTCATGATTTTTACAAGAGCGTGACTACTGAAAGAGGCACTCCATTGCACTGCATTTAAACCATAGCCGACCAAGAAGAGCGAGCGCTTAAATTGTTTATGTGTGGGTAAAATTACACTGACAGAACAGGGTGATGATTTTCATATTGAGTGTGAAATGAAAAATATATTGTTGGCGCGTTCGCTTTGTATGACTTAAATTAAAAATAATATAAATAACTTCATAATTTGAAAAGTATTTTTCTTCATATGTTAATTTTTTTGAGAGAAAAAACAAATTGTATATAAAAATGATTTTTTAAGACTTTCTAAGCATACATACACTTTTTATTGATGCATTGCAGACGAGGCATTCTGCGTCATTAAAAATGTTAATACAAAACAAAAAATCATTTTCAAATTCTTCCCTCCACATATTTGCTGTACAACTGCAAAATCTTTTCAGTGTACCCAAAAAAAGAAATAAAGCGGCATCAACCTGCTTGCATGACATTCAGTACAAGACTGAAGTAAAAAAATCAAAACATTTGCTCTCTTACTTTGCGTTCGGGTCGCGTGTGTGTGATTTGCCGAAAAACTTCGTAACCATATCAATACCAACGAATGGGTTTGATTTAAACTGACCCTCTGGCACTGCATTTTAACTGACCCTTTGGCATTGCATTTTAACTAACCCCTTGGGGTAGAATAGGATGCAGTCCAAAGCACGTGTTTTTGTGCAAGCCATTACAAAATATCCCAGAACAAATTAAATGCATTTATTATTTGTGTAAAACAAAAATATTAAGAACTTTATTACATTAACACAAATTATGAAAATTCTCCATTGAATTCAATCGCAAACATGCGCTCTCTATTTAATCCATGCTGAATTGTTTTTGCTTCATCTGCTATATGGGTTTGATATTGTCTTCCCATCACCAGTTAAGATTTCGACATGTAATCCAACAGCACTCCATTGGGAAATTTTCTTCTCGTGAGTTATCGGAAAATGTTCACAAATGAAATATTTTTTAGTTTGTATTAACAAATTTTTGGAAATCTTAACACGCTTATCTCTTTTTGGAAAATGTATGCCGCTGCCTGTAGCGATGTACAAACTAATTTATGTACTTGTAAGGATCTCTAACAACTACTAATAAAATGTAGCGAACGGAGTGCCTTTTTCACGACTCCGTTTGGACTGCATCCGGATGCTGTTAAATTGTGAGGAATTGGAGTGCCTTTTTCACGACTCCGTTTGGACTGCATCCGGACGTTGTTAAAATATGACAAGTGGATGTGATTCTTTGGATTGCATCCAAATGCGGTTAAAATGTGAGGACTGGAGTGCGTTTTTCACGACTCCGTTTGAACCGCATCAAAACATGCCGTGAAAGAACTAGTCCACATTGCACTACTTCCAATTTATTTTGCTGGGTAATTTCGTCCAAACATACTTGGAGTATAAAACCGTTATTTTTGGTCGTATCAAAGTGTATATACCCTTTATAGCCTAAAGGCTGATGGTATAACAAATAATAGATCTGTAGTCAGAATCACAAGGACAACCTTTGACGAAAATTTCAAAATAACCCTCCCTTAAAAAGCCCTTTCGGTGAAATTTTTTACATTTTATGAGGGAGGTAGGGAGAAAAGAAGGAGTTGTGTGATATAGTGCATCTTCGAACTATATTTAGATGGTCACTGTACGATTTTTACATTTTGTGTCTCCAAAAATTGTGCGACACGCGAGTACATCCCTCTGCTAAAAAATTGAATTTTTGTGTGGGAAGAATCTGATTGAATGGACCAATATAGTTCATATTCGAATCTGATCTATACCTGAAGGAAATATTACGGTGTGCAAAGTTTGGACCAAGTCGGTTACCCCGCTTCTATAGAAATTGTGCGTCCCATTTTACCGAAAAAAAATCTAATCTCTTGTGAGCGAGGAAGCCGAATGGTTGTACAGATATGGTCCATTTTCGACTTAATTTAAGTTTTACGATATAAAAAGTTTGGATCAAATCGATTGATTCGTTCGAGAGCTATCGTGCGCATCAGTCACAGCCACACAGACGCACAGTGGGACCACAAAGTTTTTTTTTGTGCCAAAAATATATTTTCCAAACACAGTGGAACTTCGATTTTACATCGATTCACCGCGAAAGTCTTCATGATCCGGGATTATAATTCATTCGATCAATTTTCAATAGACAAAAACAATGCAAAAATGAATTATTTTAGAACAGGTTTAATCTTTTAAACTCCACATTAAGTTCATAATTGCTCTTATTCAGAAATATTTGCAATAACTCCTATTTTTTGATTAAAAATATGTGAGAAACAGTGTTACTCCATTATCCGAGAAAGTCGGTTATCCGTAATGCCTCCGGTCCCGCACATTACGGATAATCGAGGTTCGACTGTAACCCATACGATCTGTTAGAGTTGATAGCAATCAATTGTTTACTTGTTATTTTGGAGCAAATAACGTAATGAATATTACCCTTATATTTTTTGTCTCCAATATTTTCAACATATAAAGCGGATTTTGATCTTTTTTTTTTGTTTCTGCCTATTTTTAGCCTATTTTTTCACAATCATAAATATTATTGATCTTGCCGATACATTAGATGTCCTTATAGAACATTCTCTTTGATTCTGCGTCCACATGCGTTTTCAGTCCCTTCCTAATTTAGGCTAAAAAAAATCTTCATATCTCCACTCATCCAAACAGTGACCTTCACAGCAAATTTATAACAATTTAATTCCTCCCTATATCATCAAATCCCTTCACACTAATCTTCTTACACCAAATGTAACCCCTATGAAAATCTCAAGATTCTAGCTTTAGATGTTTCGTATAGGCGTTGATTACAAATTTAAAACCTGACATTTTATTGGCTTACTTTGAAGCGCAGACATAAAATTTTAAATCGATCGGAACAAAATTTACTGAGATATTATGAGAGTTTATTGAATTAGTGTTGTTTTTTATGTAAAATAAATAAAATATGTAGTTAAATTTATTTATGCATTTTTCTACAATTGACGTTCGAAATCGGTGTCGACTCTTCTTCGAAAACAAAAGAACTGATCTTCATCTATTTTGAGACCATTTTTTCTTTTTCGTCGAAATTCTAAGGGAAATAAATGCCAACATTACGCTGACTCGAATTCAGCATTCAAGGCGTACATGCAACTGCACTGTGGTATTCTTCATCACTTTACTTTATTTATTATCACAATATAATTTTTCTTCTACTGTTTAACAGTTGTAATATTAATTTAAAAAAGTCTATCCCAAGGATATTGGGCTAATATAGAATGAAAACATCCCTTTTTTAATTTGCGTATCAAGAAAATGCATTTCCTCAGTTTCTTACAAGACGCTGTGCATAAAATCCCAACAAATTATTACAACAATACCTAAAGAATACGAAAACGAAGATGAAATACAATTCTATTTTTTTTTTTGATTGCCTGCTGCTATAATAAATAATTCCTGGCGTAACAACAATAGAAATCACAATTCAAATCCTTATTACAAAACAAGTTTTTAATTTATATTTTATGCTTCAAATACTTTTTTATACGAAATGAAATATTTTATTCTTGGCATTATAATACGGGGAAAATATTCCCCCCTTTGCCCAAATGAAATATCCATTCAATCTGAATGTGTGGTGGGTAGTGCATCATCACACTCTCACTCAAAATGACTAGTAAAGCTTTTCAAACCCAAAGACAGACATCCATCCAGCCGGCCATACACACACAAACAAAATCAAATATAAGAAATTTTCACACTGTCAAACAACAGATGTTGGTATTGTGTGAAAATTCCCGGATCAGTTAAAAAAGATTTAATTGTTTCATAGTTATGTGTTTTTGTTGTCGTTATTTGCCAATGAAGGTATTTGTGGGTTATGTGGGGAGGGATAGGGTTGCCATTTCAGAATAAAAGGTCGGATTTTTTTTTTTTTGGAGAAAATATATGGCCTGTTCCCGTTCTTTACAAACTGGTAAAAGTTGCAAAAGAACTAAAAGTTGTAAACGACTTTCATAAAAATTTTGTCTAAGGGAACGCAAAATGTGTAAAAGTGGTAAAAATTTTAAAAACTTTTTAGTTCTGGACCAGAGCTATAAGTTTCTAAAATAATATTGAATTTACCACTAGTGTGTCCCAAGAAAAGCAAACCTTTTAACGCCTCAACGAGGATCTAAGTATGTATTTTTATACAATCAAAAAGCAAAAAGACAATTTTTACAAAGGCTGCGCTAAGCCTTTGTCATGGAAGCCGTACAGATGGAGTGGACAAATATCCACCACTGTAAAACCAAATTGCATTTGAAAGGGAAAAAGTTCGATGACAAAGAAGACACTCCACAGTCGATATGTTCGATGATCCGCTACCAACGGCGAAACCAGTCACATAATGGTGGTTGTGTGGGTTCGAATCTTCGCCTTTCCTTTTTCACTTGCAAAAAATCATCGGTCATTAAGCTCGACTCCAACGAGAAATTAATTAAAAATTTTGAGTCTATTTAGCCCTATATGTCTGGTCTGTCTGTATATTCTGGTTGATTGATGTTCACGATAACCCTCGAACCGATCAACCAAACTGTGCACATTGTAATATTTTGTCCAAACTTAGATCAAGTTCAAAGATTGGCCATATCGGTCCATTCCTTAGGATGCCTCTCCCAAAAATAGCTAAAATGTTGCGCACAATAACTCTCGAAGGGTTGGTTGGTTAAAACTTTGAACATTGTAATATTTGTTCCTGACATACATAGATCAGATTCGAATATAAATCCTATATCGGTCCACACGTTCTAGTACTCCCATACAAAATTAAACAAGTAGGAAAAGCGTTAAGTTCGGTCGGGCCGAACTTTTTATACCCTCCACCACAAATTTCAGCCATTTTGGTGGATTAATGTGACCACAACCTTCAAAATACCGAAAATCGGAAGATATCGTTCTATGGAGGCTACATAATGGCGTGGACCTATACCTACAAATTTTTTTTTGGGAAAGTTTTATACACCCAACGAAGACTAAATACCAAATTTCAGCCATATCGGTGTGATAAGGAGGCCAAAACCTTCAAAATACCGAAAATCGGAAGATATCGTCCTATGGGGGTTATATCAAAACGTGGACCTATATAAACATTTTATGGTAGAAATGTTTCTTAGCCTCAGGAAATACAAAATAACAGCCGATTCTCAAATGGGGCAAATACATTCAAAATATTTAAAAATGGCGCGTACTTTATATGTGGCGTTATATGGGGGCTATACCAAAACCTGGACCTATATAAACCAACTTTGTTTTTTGGCCTCTGGAGACACAAAATACCAAATTACAATCAATTCGGTGTTAAAATGGGACAAATACATATCTTAAAAATTCCTTAAAACGACGACGCGTCACACGTCATTTTGTATGGGGGCTATACGAAAGCGTGGACCTACATAGCCCGCTTCCAATACCAAAAGTCCTACGTACATATAATAGATTTTCCCAAAATGTCATCCACCAACGTCAATCCGTTCGGACGCTAAAGTGATTTCCACAGACGGACAGACGGACGGACATGGATTTATCGATGTAGAATTGCACGCTGATCAAGAATATATATACTTTGTGGGGTCTACAATGATTATTTCGAGTAGTTACAAACGGAATGACAAACTTAATATACCCCCATCCTATGGTGGAGGGTATAAAAATGTTCGCAAAAGTGCAGGACATGTCTGGGATTGTTTTGAAGTGTTTTACCACAGATTGTCCTAGCGGGGCCTATAAAGACGGTAACTTTTTCAGTCCATACTTCGGTAGATAACTGAACAAAAGCACTAAAATCCCTGACAAGAACCAAGTGAAATGACTGATGAGCACAAAAATTTCCGAATTGAGTAAAAATCCGATTGGACAAAACTTTTTATATAAAATTTCTTCCAAGCGAATATCATGTTCCATGAAGGTCTACATCGGACAACATCTGCAAGTAGCCCTTCACAATATTTTAAACATTTCGCTTAACTTAAAAATTTGTACCGAAGGCACTCCTTGTGATGGCGAAGTTCATGTTTCCTAGCATAACGGTCAAAAAGCTCTAAAAAATCCTAAGGTAATCAACTAAAATGACTGGCAAGTTCCATGAAGGCCTACATCGGACAACACCTTCAGGTACCTCTTCACAAAATTTCAAACATTTCGCTTAACTACACCATATTGAATGTTCGAGGATATTTTTAAAATTTTTTACCGAAGGCACTCCTAACATAATGGTCCAAAAGCTCTAAAAAAATGACTTGGTAAAATTTCTCCCACACCAAGTTCCAAGAAGGCCTATATCGCACAACACCTTGGGATACATCCCTCACAAAACTGTCACAATTTTCGCTTAAGTGCAATTAAAGGCTGTTCGAGGAACACTTTGAAATTTTTAGAAGGTGATCCTTGTTCCTTTTTACAGGGATACGAAGAGAACTAGAAAAGTTTGGGGCCTAAGCAACACAGACTTCATTTGACATTGTTTTTCGAAAGTTTGATAGTTTTTAGCCTAAATCTACTCAGGACAGTTTGACATACGATCATGTGTTCTGTTGTTTGCAGTGACTTGAATGAGACACCTCGGAAACATGGTTTTTTAACCCTTCTATTGATCGCGCCTTTTTTTCTTGATGTTCGTGAATCAAATGAAGCCAAGGCAGGGCTGTACGGCGGATGACCCATCAATTCCACGTTTTGTCCGGTCAAAAAGGCGCTGCTTTGAATCGATGTTTGAGAGCTCGCAGTCTCATGTTCGTTTTTCGGAGGCTTCAGGCAAACAAATTGTAGTGTACCACTCAGAATTAACCGTCCTACGTTGTGCATGCCGTATAGTCGGCACATGTTCAGTTTTGCCGATGAAACAGGCGAATATTTGCTTCCATGAACAACTTTCGTAGGATTTGACTCGCCTTCGGAGACCCACACGGCCGAATGCTGTGACGATCTTATAAATGTCATTTGAAGCACCGCAATCGTATTAATTCACAATTTCTTTGCACAAATCGACAAGAGCATTTTTTTTGAACAATTTTCAAATTGTGCAGGATCTAACGAGAAAACCCCATTTTTGCGGCCAGGTATTCATGTAATATCATATGTTTGTTGCTGTAAGAAATGGTCAAGGATGCCTCTATCTCAAGGTATATAACATGGCGATGTTGCATTATCCGTTTACGCACAGCTTAATTTTTTTCTGGCACAACGGCCGTTTTCGGACGACCCTCACCACCTTCATAGTGCTATAGGAGGATGGTCCTTTATCGACATACAAAGATTTAATTTGATCGATGCACTCTTGCCGTGGTTATCCACGTCGAAAATTGTGAAAATTAATTGGACGAAAATGTTCACAAGTAAATTCTATTTTTTTCAAATTATTTTTTTCAAGTCACTATAAAAAAAAAAAACACAACACATGATCGTATGTCAAACTGTCCTGAAAACATTTAGGCTAAAAAACTGTCTGCCCGAAAAAATGTAAAATGGTGTCTAGCCGCAAACTTTTATAGTTCTAATCGTATAATGTTTTAGGTGGACAAGCCATGTCCATAATGAAGCAAAAGCTCTAAAAATCCTACGGTGACGAATTAAAATGACTGGTGGACAAGATAACTATGGAACATTTTGGAAGGGGATTGATGTATTTCAATAAAACAATTACTTTTGTGGGACATCCTACTGACCACATATTTAAGCATATTATGTGGAGATAAGGTCGCAAAGTGGTCCAAATAACGATAAAAACAAAATCTTGCTTTTCATTTCGATGTAGAGTAGAAAAACACGCTCAGTTTCTTGTAAAAGATTAAAGGCCAAGTACTACCTAATTTAAATGCTACCTAATTCATTTGAATTAGGTAGTACTTGGCCTTTAATCTTGTACATGAAACTGAGCGTGAAAAAGCGGCGTATTTCATTTTGTTTCTACCTTTATTTCGTATACTAATTCAAATGCAAAACGGCAACCCTGGCTGTTTGTGTGTGTGTGTTAAAAACCGTAATGATAAAAGAGGGTGGGGGAGGGTGATACATTTGTTTTTTGTTATTGTTTGAAAATTAAGTTAAATACCAATGTTAACAAATGTTTTTCATGCGTGTCTGTGTGTGCTGCATTCGTGCTCAGGAGACAACAAGGATATGTGTTGCAGGATAAACGCTGTTAAACGTTGCAAGTTGCAATGTATGCGTTTTTATAATGCCAATGGTGATGATGATGTGGTTGGTTTGTCAAATATTTAGATTTTATAAACATCAATGGGGAAAACATATTCTTACCCTCTCTCTCCCGCACCCCTCTCTTCCCTAGCGGCTGCTTGTTTGTGGTCATAATTAATTGTTAAGCGATTCTCGTTTTTTTTGTCCATACATTTACACGCGATTTTATTGCTTCCTATTCAGTTGGTGTTATAAGTACAGGGGGATTGAATTTTATTTTTGTTTTTCTTTTTGTTGGTTTACCCTAATCACAAGGATATTAAATCATTCAAGTGTTTAGATTAAAAAAAACATACAAACAAAACACTTGTTATCCTCATACATTGAGAAAAGGTAGTTTGTAGTGTGGTGAGTTGATGGGAAGGGGAAACGGATCTATTTCACAATTATTTTTTATCTCTCTATTGTTCTTTGACAATGCATATATAGGAAGAGACACAAATTATGATGCGTGTTTTATGGACATTAAGAAAGGAAGCCTTCTTCCAAAGTGGGGGAGGGGAGTTACAATGTTTGTGTTTTTTAATAGTTTACTAATTGAAATGTTAAAAACGTGTGCTTATGTTTGTTTGTTTTGACAGGCTGAAAATATATAACCTGGATATCCTCAATTATTACGCCTATTATTAATTACGAAAACGTGTTTAAATGTAATTGATAATCATGAAAATTTTGGGGGGAAAACTTTGGCAAATATTTTCTGTGTTATAAATTGTATAATCTACATTTCATTGTAAACCGCAATAGGTTTCTAGGGAGAATTCTTTATTTTTTCATTTTATAAAAAATATTTCCCACGAACATCCCACAACGAGTTCAGCCGATTCTATTTTAGTTCAATGATATATGACCACCTTTAAAATTTAAATGCAAAAACAAGCAAACATTGCGTTGAGAATTCTAACCGCCGGATAGCGGATCAGAATCGTTTTTTCCTGGCCAACATTCTGTGAACGGATAGAGATGTATTAATAATTTGTTCGCTATTCAATTTTATTTGTTCAAGTTGTTGTCAAGTTGTTCCTGGCGCATTTAAGGCGAAAGCCAAACTTTTGAAACATTTTGTCGGTTTTTTAATTTTATATTTTCAGTTTTTTTTATATAGTAAATTGTTTATAACTAAAATATTCTTTGTCAACAAATTGAAATTTGCAATAAAAATATTTAAAAACCGCACCAAAACTTTCTCCAGAAGTATATACATTAGGCCGGGGCGATTTGAAAACCTTAATGGCCCCTTCGCGTTTCTGATTCCTGGGGTTGAGCTGAGCAGAAAAGTCTACTGGACCATATGTCTACGATGAAAATCGAGCCTCCCGATTTTAACTTTAAGTTTTTTATTGACGTTTTTTGGATATTTTGGCATATAACAGCCAAACCATTGGGATTTTCGATCCAACACAAAGACAAACATTGTAGCCAAGACAGTAATTGAAAACTCTCTAATACATCGCAAAAGCATTGGAACGCTCCTTCAGGCAGTTTTGGCCTTAAGAATGTGCTACAAAATTTGACCCGAAAAATATTCAAGTGTTCTGATGCAAAATAAAATCGTGTTGGGATCCATGGACAACGACAATGCCTTTATTTCGTTTGGGTCACTTCGTTTTATTTTTTATAACGGTAAAAGTAGTAAAAAACTGGGTTTCTTACATTTTCAAATTTAAACGGGCATATCTTATTTTTTCCACAACGGATTTCTTTAGATCCTTCTTCCTTTTAAAGGGGTGAATAATGTCTTTTGAATAAGCTATTATTGTTTTAAATCGGTTAACAAATGGCTAAGTTATAGTGGTTTATGTCTGAAAAACCCCACAAAAAACCTATGAAGGAATTTCTCATAATTTTCAAAATAAATATTGAACAAAACAAAAAAACATTATATTTTTGAAAATCGCCCCACCCTAATATACATACATATATGGGTTGAATAAGGGAACTCGACTATATTTCTGTGAATACATAACAGGGAGTCTTAGCCCACTAAAGTTTGAATATGACTAAAATATAGTACCTTATGAATAATAAAACGTCTCATCTCGTGTGTGTTCAAAGGCCACAATCTATTTCCCCAGAAATTCACAAATAATAATTTTTTTACCAAATAAAATAATAGTCGTCTTTGTACATTTGTACATCTCTCAATATTTTTACTTAGTTTGTGCAGGGTATGTATCATAAACAGTTTGCCTTCCCACTAAACAATTGTTGCCGAGCGCTCTGATGTTAGATTTTTTAAGAGTTTTTCCAATGTATGACCAGAAAATATTCCGGTTTCTCAAAATTTGCTTCAGATGTTGAACCTATTATCAGCCATTTTTTTAAGGATCTCTGCACATTTTCTTGTGCTTGTTTTCGAAAATCTGTCAATATTCTGCACATTCTCTGATGAGAAATTTTGATTCGTTTCTCTTTCTCGCTAGTAAAATCCCAGAGAGATTACTTTAAGAACTACAAAGACAAGGTAGAGTTTTTGTTTGGTTTGCATGCTGTGGTTTGTTTTTTTTTTAGTTATTTAGCAACTGTTAATTGACAAAGACGTAGCGGCAAAAATTGTTTAGTGGGTTATTATTCCACAGACAGACCTAATCAAACCACCATACACAAAAAAATCAAATACCACATTCACTGTCTTTCTTTTATTGCAAGAATACCTCTTGGGCGGGGTTTTTGTAACATTCTAGCAAAGACAGCTAAAACTACTAAAAACATCAGTGCGAGAAGTGTATGAACGAGTGGTCCTAAATGTTGGACATTGTAGGGTCCATATCTAAGGAAGGATTGACATCCCTTAGCAAAAAATAATGTTGTAGTCACTAACATAACGACTGCCTGCTATTAAAATGTTAACGCGATCCTATAAGTGGATGATTTAAAATGGATTAAATCGCAGGAGGATTACGGATACGGTACCTAAAGTAATATACCACCATACACCTAGGTCTAACTTTGGGAATAATTTTTTAGAGGAAACACTTGCAAGAGAAAAAAATCTATTATTTAATCAGAACATTTTTAAATTTTGTGAGGAGGTACCGAAACGAGTTGTTCGATATAGTCTATATTCGAACTTCATTTAAGTTTGGGAGAAATATTACATATGCGAAGGTCGGGTCAATGTCAATCACTTCTTACGGCAGTTATCGTACCCACCAGCAATTTTATTTACTCACCTATATTGCCATAAGGAGTACCTTCGTTAAAAAATAACGATCCCCGAACAAACCTTTAACGAACATTTTGTCTTTGGTTATATCTCCAGGTCTAGGAATATAGCTGCTTCGATGGGTCAGGGCAGTTATAAATGTCCAGTGCGTCGTGTGCCGCTTGTTGGGCAGATGTTTTGAACGGTGTCATAAATCCTTGCTATACACCTTTTTATACCCTCAGCATTTATGCTAACGAGGGTATATACACTTTCATACGGGCAAAATGTGCCTCATCGAAATAATAAATTTAGACCCCAAGTATGTTTGGACGAAATGCGTTTCAGACAATTTGGAGTCGATTGAGCAATGTCCGTCCGTCTGTCTGTCTGGCTGTCTGGAGCGCACGATAACTCTCGAACGGATCAACCGATTCGATCCAAAATTTGGCTTTCGTAATATTTTGTTCAAACTTAGTTTAACCCCCAGTTTTTGTAAAAATTTTTATTCTTCTCACACGAATTGTCAAATTTTGTAGATCGATTTACTCGCTTTAGCGCAACTGTAGAGCGCTGATTTTTAAATGAGGAATCCTTAATGATATATGGAACGGGTATACGAAAAATTAGATGTGTATGTCATCTGGGGGCTGAGCTATGAATGCCTAAATTATTACGAATATAGACGAACGAACAAAAATAAGTTACAAAAACTGGGGGTAAGTTCGAAGATGGGCTATATCGGTCCACTCCTTCCGGTACCTCCCCCACAAAAGTTCGAAAATGTTCGCAAAATTTGTGCGCACGATAACTCTTGAAGGAAGTAACCGATTTGACCCATACTTTGCACATCGTGAAATTTCTACTAAACTTAAATGAGGTTCCAAAATGGACTCAATCGGGTACCTCCCACACAAAATTTCGGATAAGTTCAGATTAGGACCTGCTCTCGAATCGCTTTGATTTTTGTTGCAGCAACTTGTATTCATTGCCCCCCATACGACGGTACAAGTTTCATCAGGGGCAAGTCCACACTTCCTGAGAAAATAGCCTGAAAGGTGCAAAAAGCCCTATAACACCGTGTGTAGTGGATGGAGCGCAAGATAACTCTCGAACGGATCTGTCGATGCGGTCCAAAATTTGGCCTTCGTAATATTTTGTCCAAACATAGTTTAAATTCGAAGATAAGCCATATCGGTCCACTCCTTCCGGTACCTCCCCCAGGAAAACAGCCCGAAAGGTGTAAAAAATCCCTATGTCACCATATGTGACTGTCGGAGAGCACGATAACTCTCGAACTGTTCAACCGATTTGGTCCAACATTTGGTCTTCGTCATATTATATCCAAACTTAGTTTCATGGGGCAATACCGGTCCACAACTTCCGGTACTTCTCCCCAATATTTAAAAAATGTAACTAAAATGCTAGGACGATTTCACTTGAATGGGGCAACCAATTTGGCCCAAACTTTGGGTCTCCTAATATTTTGTCAAAATTTAGTTTAACTTCTAAAATGGCCCATATCGGTCCTCCCTAAGAGCACCTCCCCCACAAATGTTCAACATTTGTGTCTTAGTGCAGTTAATTCCTAATCCAAATTTTTGTCGGAAAGTTCAAATGTCCAAAAAGAGCCACAAAATTCGATCTGTCCGTAGGTAAAAGTAAAACTTCACATTGGCTGAGGGTATATACCTGTCGGCAAAGCCGACTGACACTTTTTTACTTGTTCAGAATTATTTTAGTTGTAATTCGAGACTTATATTTGTTATTCGTAACATTTCATTTGTAATTCTAGAATTCCATTTTTAATTCGAATTATTCCACTTGTAATTCGAATTTTTCTATTTGTAATTCGAATTATTCTATTTGTAATTCGAATTATTCCATTTGTAATTCGAATTATTTCACTTGTAATTGGAATTATTCCATTTGGAATTCGAATTATTCCATTTGTAATTCGAATTATTGTATTGGTAATTCGAATTATTCTATTTGTATTTCGAATTATTCCATTTGTAATTTGAATTTTTCTATTTGTAATTTGAATTATTCCATTTTTAATTCGAATTATTTTATTTGTAATTCGAGAAAGCCAGATTTAAAATCAATACAAAAAATATTTGTATTTTTTGTCTCGAATTACAAATAAAATGATGCAAATTACAAAAGGAATAATTCGAATTTCTAATAAAATAATTCGAATTACAAATGGAATAATTAGATTTATAAATGGAATATTTCCAATAACAAATAGAATAATTCCAATTACAAATAGAATAATTCTAATTACAAATGGAATAATTCGAATTCCAAATGGAATAATTCTAATTAGAAGTGAAATACATAATTCGAATTACAAATGGAATTCTCGAATTATAAATGAAATGTTACGAAATACAACTAAAATCTTTCGAATTACATCTGAAAAAGGTGTATAGGAATTTGGTAAATAGGGTTGGCGACTCTCACAGCATTTCAGAGGGTCCACTTATGACATCTCGTTGCATCCTGTCACCGACCTCAGGTGGTTTCTTTATCTGAAGTACTGCCTACTAGGGACTTGAACCCTTTTTTCCTACATCTCACCTTGTGCCATACAACTGTGTCATGCGTGGACGTCGTGAACATACTGTCGAATGTGACCCCAGAATCTTGTCGTAGTTGCCGAAATGCTGTTACCATCGACCATAACATTTAGCTCAGTGCTCATTTATGCTGAACAGATTGGCTTTATATGCGGTTATATGCATATTCCTCGAGCAAAAAAAAAATAATAATAAGATCGGTAAAATTACATTAGAGAAGGTTTCCGACGCCAAGATAGGTTTGAAGTTTTGGAAGATATGCCTTAAGCCTTGAGTACATAAGCTTCCTCGCCTGCTTACCTTGCTTCCTTCTGATAAAAGAATAAAAAAGAAAAGGGCAACACAGTTCGAAATTTGCTCGGCCTCCTTTATTCTTTTATTTTTATTATGCCAGAAATGAAGCAGGAAAGCAAGGCAAGCAGGCGAGGTAGCTTATGTACGCAGGCCTTTAAGGTGCTGTCCAAAACATGTAGACCTTCTTGGAACGTTTGGAAGAAATTTTCCGATATTCAGAGTTTCGACCAAATTGAATACTCAATTCGTAAGATATTGTATTATCGCAGGATTGCATCGAAGTGTTAACCTAGGCTGCGGGTATAAAATGCTAATCTTTTGTTTTGGTATTTTGAAAAATTAATAAAAATCGATTGCAACAATATCATTTTTTATCAATTGGGGAAGCTCATACTTTCCGTGATAAGGTTCCAGAAGGTTTTTAAAAACGTTACGGTCACCAACTAAAATTGGGGTTCTTTTGGTTCGTAACGAAGTAGAGTGTATATTAGGATTTCATTCATGTAACCAGTATTTAATATGCCTTTGGAATATTCCTTAAAAACTTGTGGTTAGGTGCAGTTTAAGGTCTGCCATTTTTTTTTTTTGGTTACCGACAAAAATCAGTAAAATTAAAACGACGCACAGTGGATCCACTTGTATTGAAAAAGTGGCCAAAAATATTTAGAGTGTAAAAATCAAGCCAATGCCCCGGTTACAGCTTTGTGCTGCTGCGAAGAGTGTTTTAAGAAACCACGAGCCTAACATTAACGGTAAGAATTGTTTTATGCTGTTAATACAAAATGACATGAACAAAGGTCCCGATTATCTTATGATGCAAAAATAGGCTTGGGGAAACAAAACAATCTCCAAAACAACATAAAATCCAACCAATTTAGCGGATTAAAAAATCAACATTTTTGTCTGAAAATAGGTAAATTTTTTAACCCAGATATGCCCAACGTCCTATATATAGGACACACAAAATTCTTGCTAATTTGATATGTTATGTTTATCAAAGTACCGTTTATTTTGGTGATATACTCAGTACACATCTGTAGCTCCTGGGATATTATGTGATTCCATTATTTTGAGCTACTATTTTTGAGTTTTGAGGTCTAGTTCATCGAAGTTGCCACCTATCGCTTAGTTTTTACAATGATTTGCGTTATGACCGATTAATTATTGGGTAGTTTTATAACGAAAACATACACGATGTGGAGCCGACTACGAAAAAAAGTTAACTAGATGCCGAAAAGGTGTCTTTGGACTATATGTCAAATGTTTTGTGTCCCATAACTCCCAGTTATAAGATAAAACCCTGTGTCCAAAAGTGGCCTCAAAAACCACTTTTTTCAAACAATTTTTAAAAAACATATAAACATACTGTTATTATTTCACATTTTCTTCTAAAATAATATAAAAATACTTTTAAAATGATCACGATCAAGCAATGGGCATATCTGGGTTAATATAGATCTTATAGCATTCTTCCTGGAAGGCACGTACCGCCGACGTAAGGCAAATTTGAAAGAAGATTTCTTCATCTTGCCACAGATACCAATTATGTTAATGTACGTGGTCAGATAACAGAGTTATACTCTAATATATCCATAGAAACCCTATTCTAGGGCAGCTTTAGTCAACGACCCACTATTTATAGTCTGGCCCTAGATGGCAGCTGATTTTAATACTGAATAATCTTAAACCCATGACCTACTTTGGAAAATTATTCCCGAGGTGGGCACTGGTGGGCATCATGACTAAAACCTTAGGTCAAATTTAAGTATATGATCGAATTGGCATTACAAAATACACTAAGGCCGCCATCAGACCATCTGCTTTTTCACATGTATGGGATCAGTTGTTCTGTATATTAGTATACCCAAACTGACTACATACATGTGAAAAAGCAGATGGTCTGATGGCGGCCTAAGAAAATATGCAGCTAACTAGAATTCCACAACAAGCTTAAACACTATGTTTTAGTGAAAATTAAGCTATTACCTCCTCCATCAAAATTCACTATAATATTTTGCTATACGTATTAGTTTCGTGATATTTTGAATATATTTACTTGCACTTAAAAAATAGTTCGTACTCACAAAAAAAAAAAAAAAAAAACTTTAGTCAAATGTTCCGACTTTTGAAGCAATTCTTAAGAAGATCGCGTTCAAATGAAACAAAAACTAATATATTTTTAAAAGGGTCCATGTCATAGCTGTCAGAGTTGCCAGATGTTGTACCAAAATTTTGGCATTCATTTTTTTAGTATTGGCCAATGGGTGGATCCACTGTGCGACGCAATATTTTCAATAAAGAGTATCAATAAAATTTCACTCGATAGGATTTAGCGATACATTTATTTTGGTCGTTTAATTACCAACAAATTTCGTTATTTACCAAATTTATAATCATTTTAATTTTTACCGATTTTTGTCGCTAAAGTTCGTCAGAAACTCACAGAATTGTGGAAAACCCAATCATGGATTTTTGCTTGTGGGTGAGTTTTTACCCAAAAACAAAACCGTTAACATGCATCAACCACTGTATTATTAACCGGACTTGGTCCCGCTAACTTTTTCCTCTTCCCAAAATTGACGACATCGATGAAAGGAAAGAGTTTTGCTACGATTGAGCAGATAAAAGAAAAATCGAAATAGGAGCCATTGGCTATATCAAAAAGTGCGTTTGAGAAGTATTTCGAGGATTGAAAAAACATTGGTATAATTGTATTATATCTGAGGGGATTGCTTTGAAGGGAACAAGATATTTATTGATGAATAAATACTGTTATTTTTGATTATGTTAAAGGTTATTTTTTGATCAGACCCCGTATATGACAGTTTATTTGGAGGTTCAAATAAATTAGTTTCTTAAAATATTTAGTTTCTGCAGCTTTAGTTCAACTTTTTTAAATTTATTTTATATTTTTTATTTCATTTCATTTCATTTTTTTTACTAATTTCCACTTAATATAAATAAAAATCCTGTTAACCCTTCGACAGACGACCAAGATTTCGCATGTAAACCTGTTTAAAATGCAATTTTCAATAAAAAAAACTCTTCAATTAGTAATTTGAAACCAATTCCAAATCCAGTTTCATTTCTTTCAATCCAACTTAACATTTTCTTCTGTAACGTTAAGCAATTTAAACGTTTTTTAGGTTTCCTTTATAGATCAATTACAATGTTAATTTTTTCCTAATAATATTTTGTCCTCACATGTTGTTTCTCCTCTACCCTTCCTTCATTGATTTGTAAACAAAAATCAGTTTTACAATAAAAAAAACGCACTCTTTCCTCAGTTAACTGGTTTTGCCGCAACACAACAGAACCAAGAAGACGAAGAAAGAAATGTTAAGTGGATTGACCACATTTTGGTGAATGAAAGCAGTGAACAAAGAATTGGCAACATATTTTACACACACCTAAAAAAAACTCTGCTCGGTGGTAGGTTCTTCCGATTACGTTTTTTTCGCTCTGGCTCGGTAATTTGATATTTGTTAATTTTTTCTTAAAGAACTTACAGGTCTGTTCTGTTTGCTTTGACTTAAAACCGGAACTATTTTTTCGCTTTCTTGGGCTTTTTTTTTCAAATATTTTTGTTTGTAACACCTGTGTGTGCGTTCATTGGCAAAAACAAAACTTTGTGATGATTGTTTAAAAAAACAACATAATATTTTTTTGTGCCTTTCAATTGTTTTACTTCACATGACTGAAAAAACAATCTTTCCCATTCTTTCTCCCCCCTTTCTACTTCGTTAAGAAATGTATCCTGTATTGATTAAAAGTGGCTTTAGAAATTGTTTGTTGCTATGTGGTGCGAAACGGGTTTCGGCTTCTGCTACTACTCCTTCAACTGCCTTGTCTTTATTAGCGCCGCCCTTATTACGTTACACCAGCAATGATAGTAAATCAAATGGTGAAGGTGGCACTTCTGTAGGTGGTGGTGGTGGTGGTGGTGTTGAAGATGGTATTGATGGCATTAAGGTTAGTTCAAATTTCAATCAAATCTGATCTGATCGCATTAATAAGCAGAGTTGTTTTTTCTGTTGTGTATAGCTTCCGCCGGAACCCACTACCTGTTGTATGTCCGGTTGTGCAAATTGTGTTTGGATACAATATGCCGAATCTATTGCCAAACTTCTGGATGGCAATACGGAAAGGATTCGTGAATTGGTTTTGGAAAAAATCGAAGATCCCAATTTGAAAATGTTTCTTAGTATTGAATTGAAAAGTATAATATATAGAATGGATATGGAAAATAAAACGGAAACAAATGATACACCATCGGCGACCACTACTACCACCACCACGTCAACAACAACAATACCATCATCCACAACAACTTCTAACAGCAATGAAACAAAGTAGAATTAGAATGAATGTATTATTCTTCCTCAACAAAAATGTTTTGAGTTATCTTTAGTGGAAAATAGTACAAAGTAGAGTTTTTATGTTCAATTTCTCATGTATTATGAATTGATTTGAAAATTATCCCTCAATTCCATGAGTTGTTTCTTAATAAAATATGTTATATGAAGAAGCTTTTTTTGTTTGATATTTTTATGTCAACTCGGATTAAGGGCCTCCTTGAACATCCTAAAAATATTCAACACAATTGTTAAACTGCTTTTATGGAAAAATGTTTGATATTGTTAGGGAAGATGTTATACGATCTTGAGCTAGATATGGAATATTATGTAGAAAGTGTGGATGTGCACCAGCCAGACATACGGATGGACATGGCTAAATCGAGTGTTGTAACTTTTAAAATAATGTAACGTTTAAAAATATTGTTTCGATGAGAATCAGTTTGATCGCATGCCTTTTATAGCTGAGCTAATAAAAAATCTATATTTTAGAATATCCGCGACATTATCTCGCGAAATATTGGTTCCTCAGAAAAATATAATTTTTAATATTATATAAAAAATATAAAATTTGATAACAATATGTAATTTTTCGAAAAACCTAACCAAAATCTAAATGTCAATGGATTTTTACCTAAACTTGGGTATTTATGTTTTTTTTGGTCGCTCATTTGTATGTTATGTAACCCTCATGAGGGTCATTAACCCTTTGAACCCCGCATTTTTTTCCGTAGAGATAACAATATTTTTCATATTTATTATGATTAGTAGTCGCAAAAAAAGTTCTCTGCGAAAAAATCTTAAAAATGCCATGTTTGGGCCATTGTGGGTATAAAAATTAACAATGTTTGTTTCTTAAGTCTTTGTGTTATCGTTATATTTTTTATTATTCATGATGTGGAAGGCATAAACTGATGAGTTTGTTTAATTCTAGAGGAAAATTGATGGAAATTTTGACGTATATGGTGGTGTTCATATAGTTTGAAATGCTCATATTGAAATTTTTCAGAGTAGAAGCGTTTAAAAATATTTTCTGTTTTTTGTGCAGACTCTAAACCTGATAATATTGGACTTCATCCAATACATAAAATTATCATCATCGATATCTGAACAGATATTCGCTTGATATCTTACAAGAACCTAATAACCAAGTCTTTAAGCGAAACAGAATGTTAAAAAATTAATATTACAAAACATTGTGAACTGTCATAGTCAAAATTTCTATTTTAACGAAAAAATTGAAATTGACGTTTTCTGTCAAAAAATCGGGCAAAATTTAAAAAAAAAATCTGTCTCGCTTAACGATAAGCTTATGATGTATTTAATAAACTCACCAAACCATATGAAGATCGGTCAATGCGTTTTCGAGCTATCGTTGGTACCGACTTCAAAAAAACATTTTGGAGAAACACACATTCAAGTCCAATCTTCGAGTAATAATAAACAACAATTTTCACAAGCCCGAATGTCCCAATGATCCTTTGTATTTCATTGAATACCGCTAACCAGTATTTTCGACTTCCACTAATGTAATCACTTTATTACCACAATGGCCCAATGATGCCCACAGGCAACTTCAAATTTCAAAAAATTATAACTACTGATTGGAACTATAAATTGTTGGTTTGTTTTTTTATTTTATTAGAACAACATCTCATTAAGATTTTTCAAAAAAAAAAATTGGCTGGAATTATTCAATTCGTTTGACATTTAACGGCAATTTATAAAATCACTAAAATATTTCATGTCCAAATTTGTTCTCGAATCTTCTTCTTCTTTATTTGCAAATCCGTTATCCGGATATAAGCGAATTACAAATGTGTTAATATAATTTCATATTTATATTATAATGATTATTCAGGCATAAACAGCTCTCTATTTCTTGCAGCCGAAATCACATTTCCTTCATCTCGGCAGCCTGTCCAGTACTTATACTTAAACAAGCATAACTTCGCCAATCTAGTTATTTATTTAAAAGTAATTTCCATTTTTTATTCTTCTGAAATCAACCTACCGCCACCCACTTATAGTATATATAAATATCTCAAACGGTGTGGGAAATACGCATACACAAACATGCAAAATTGCCTACAGTCAATATCGGCCCACAAAGGGTTAAAGTGGTCTTTTTGGTTCCTTTTTCCAAAAATCATATAAATCTCTTATAAATAGTGATGGTATCAGATAAAAATATTCCACAAAATTTCTTCGCCATAAAATTTTAATATACATAGTTCCTAGAATACATCAAAATTATTATCTAAACTCCAGAAATATTTACAAAATTAATTAAAAACCTCAAACCACTTGCGATCTTGTTTTCAATAATTTGGTTGGCATACGTTTAAGTCTGAAAATGTTGTCCTAAAGCAGTTATTTATATGTGGATACTTCGAACGAAATGTATTAGTGCGTATAATTATCATCGTAGTGTATACGCCTTGATGTCCTAATCTATAGAGTGATATATTTCGCATCAATTTAATATTTAATTCGAAAAATTTCGGTAAAAACTCGAAATATTTAATTACATTTGAATTTTGATCGACTTGAATTCGATTTTTTCATTTTTGATTCAAATTTTCAAATTACATACAAACTTCTCTATAACATAGCAGTTGGGGACCAATGAAAATTCTTTATAGATTGACGGGGGCAAAAATGGGAATTTTAGACGTAATCAGTTAAAAACAATTTAACGTATATTTAGCTCTGGTGCGTAACATAACTCTCGAACGTATCAAATTTAGAACATGTACTAAGATAAGTCATATCAGTCCACAACTTCGGGTACTTCCTCTACAAAATTTAAATATTTTTTGCTAAAGTGCACATTGGGCCCAATGGCAGGTTTCTGAGGCAAAAAGTCTAGTTTTGAAGTCATATATTTGTATAAATTAGTAACGGGATTAGATTCTTAACACTTTGAGCCACTTAGAAACAAAATCATTTCAACCTGGCAACGCTTCGTGGTCACCGAGCTGCCAAAGATAGTGCATGTTACTTTGTAAAATTTTATAAAAATTTATCCAACGAAGAACAAATTTGTTTCGCTCGGCAATTAAAAACCGCTGATTTAATAAACAGTTTTTTTAATGGATAAAACGTGTAAAGGTATATAAATTAATATTCTGATTAAGAAATAAAAGAAGTTAGATTTGGTAAGGAATATTTGAAGTAGACTTGTGGTGTATTTTTTGTGTAGTTCGTATTGTAGTTTAAATAGTTTTTGGAATAAAACTCGCGGTATTGCGACGTATTGTCGAAACTATATATATCTGATAGAAGGTAATAGTGAGTACTATATGTGTAAAAAAATTTCATGTCCGTATGGATCCGAATACTTATAGAAAATTACTAACAGATAGCGTGACACTTAAAAATGTGGATATTTTAATTTATTAGACTGGGTTGGGACTGGACGATGCTCAATATGACACAAGTCGCCAAATTTTATAGTAATCTTATCCGAGTTACACCAAGCATTGAAATCTTCAATATTCTAGATCTTTAAATTTAATAACTGGTACTACAAACACCTACTAAATTTCAAGATCTTAACCTGTAATTATAAAGTTTTCAAATAACGGACGCGATCGCGGTTTTCTACTTCCAAAACATAAATTAATGATAGAGGTCACAATTACTATTGTTTTGTATACCAATGCGTCTAATAATCTCTGAGATTTCGCGTTTGGCTAAAACTTGTTGTGGGGGAGGTCCCCCACCCCCTCCATTTTTCTGTATAAAAAGTACCTTACGATCTATTCTCAGACCTTATGAATCTACAAACAAAATTTTATCAAATTCGGTCCAGCCATTTCAGAAGATTTATATTTCGAACATCATGGTATACCTGAAAAGGTTTCTATATATATGTAGATATATATCTGAACCGATCAGAGCCAAATTTTCAGGACCTGATTCTAACCTGAAAAGGATTTACCATATCAAATTTTAAGGCGATCGGATGCAAATTGTGACCTTTGTGGGGCTTAAAAATAAAATCGGATTAAATCGGATGAAACATATACATGAAAACTATATCTATATCTGAACCGATTCTTACCAAATTTTGCAGAAGTACTTTTATGCCCATTAAAAACATTGGAACGAAATTTGGTAGCTCTAGCTGCTTCCAGTGACTTGTTGCCTCAAAAACCTGTCATTGGGCCCAATATGAAGTGGTGTCGTTAGTGCTAGGCTTTATTTTGGTCGGTAACTTACTAACAATTTTCGTTAATAAACAAAATTATAAGCAACTAAAAATTTCCGGTTATCGATGTCGTAATTCTGTCGTTAATTAGTTTACAGATTCGCAGAACAGTAGTATTAGTAGTAATTAACCCATGTCGTCCCGAGAAATTTTTTTATCTATTTTTAAAGAAAAGAAAAAATACTTTTTTAGGGTAATTAGTACCAACAGATGTCAAAAATCTACTAAAAAATCCGATTTTTCGTTTTCGCGGAAAATGGTGTTCGAAATTTCGAACACTGGCCGTTACCCTAGAAGTAAAAAAAATGATTTATTTGCTGTTTCATTGATTTATTTTAGCATTTTCGCGGTTTTACAGAAATGGGGTGCCGTGACATAACTCCCAACGGACATAACTCCCAAATTTTTTGGGAGCTATGTCCGATCCCCCTTAGCGGACAAAAGTCCCAATGGGAGTTATGTCCGTTTTTAAAATTTAAGTGATTTTTATTTAAATACAATTTTTATTTCAAATGCATAAGAAAAAAATTAAAAATTAACTTTAAGTTCATATGCATTTTTCATTTCACAAAATAATTTATAATTTATTTAAATTTTTAAAGAAAATTAAGTACAAAATAAGTAGTAGCCATCTCAAATCGAACTATATTCAAAATTTGCCTTCAAACCTATTTTGAACGAAAAATGCTACCTACAGGAAAATAAAACGTTTTTGTTAAAATTCGCAAATACTTTCTGAAAAAAAAAAATCGTGCGATTTGTTACAAAAATATTTTCACAATTTAAGAAAATAAAAAGTTTTTGCAAAAATATTGAAATACTTTCTGAAAAGTGAAAAGCGCCGCAGGCGAAAATATTTTTGAAAAAATCGCGCGATTTTTTACAAAAATATTTTCACAATTTAAGAAAATAAAAAGTTTTTGTAAAAATATTCAAATACTTTCTGAAAAACGAAAAGCGATGTAGGCGAAAATATTTTTGAAAAAATCGCGCGATTTTTTACAAAAATATTTTCACAAAATCGCGCGATTTTTTTCAAAAATATGTTCATAATTTAAGAAGATAAAAAGTGTTTGTACAAATATTCAAATACTTTCGGAAAAACGAAAATATTTTTGAAAAAAAAAATAGCGCGATTTTCTTAACAAATATTTTTACAATTTAAAACTTCTCCTAACCGCTACTTACATAATTTCGGACATAATTTCGTTTTTAAATAATTTTATGAATTCAGGAGAATTTTGTGGATACTTCTGTATTGATTGGCACTTAGACCTTCTCAAATGTATACTTCCGCTTACATTCTAACTTCTACTCTAAAATTTAAAAGAATGTATAACTATAAATTTCAAAATTAAGCAAAGAAATAATTTATAAATTAAGAAAAAAATCGTTGGGAGTTATGTCCGAGATTTTTTTGGGTGTTATGTCCGCTTTGCTTCACGGACATAACTCCCAACGACTTTTGGGAGTTATGTCCGCAAAGCGCAGCGGACATAACGCCCAAAATCATTTTGGGAGTTATGTCCGTGGGAGTTATGTCCGGGCACCCAGAAATGGTTGTAATTTAATACATATTTAGTATTCTTTGGGGCTACCAAACTTTCTCCAGGAATTTGTCAGCACTGGTGCATGTTTTATATAGCCTCAGTAGAACGGTAACTTCCGATTTTGAGGGGTTTTAGGATTTTAGCCGTACTATCCTACAGGAATGGCTGAAATTTAGTATTTAGTCTTCTATGGGTCTATAATAACTTATCTCCCTAATTTGTCAGTAGATTTCTACGTTTTGGTATAACCATGAAATATAGCTTTAGGACCAGTGTAATGTTGCGCTTGTAATGTTGCGCTTGCACATGTAAATCATGTTCTTTATATTTTGTGAAAATGTTACATATATTGGCAGTAATTTGTCATGATTGCTTTTAAAATTTAATTTTTTTAAATAATTTTTTTAAAATTAGTTTAAAAATATCCAAAAATATAGGTTTCAAAAATCTGCCCCTACCATCGAGGGGAGGGGGAGTTTTCAAGAGAAGATTTTTTTATTTGCTGACAGATGAGACTTAATATTTATACTAAAACTTGTTTAAAATTTTACCTTTTTCATCCATAAACATTTTTTTGAAAAAGGGATTTTACTGTTCGAAAAATCGAACACCAAGGGAGAAATGGGTTTATGATTTGTTTTCGGTAAATTGCCGATGAACAAAAAGTAATCTCTTATATCCTAGACAGACGGCAGGGTTAATTTGCATTAAAAATTCTTTAATTTGAAATAATTTTTCGCTTTGACAGACCGTTTCTGCATTTATGAAACAGCTGTTTGTGTTGTTTGTTTGTACCCAGCAGACCATTTCATAAAGTTTTACAAAAGTTCGCCAAAATATGCGAAACAAATATACTTCTACCATTGTCTTTTTCACCACGATAAAGCAAACATAAATTTAAATTGAATTTTTCAAAGGCAGCGCAAAATAGCGTTTGTCATGAAGAAATACATTGCAACGGCCAAATATCCGTTAATGTATAAAAACACATTTGCATTTGAAAAACGAAAAGTTTTAGGACAGAGAAGCCATTTCACAGTCGGTACGTCTGAAGAGCTGCTCAACTAGCAGCGAAACCAGTAGTGGGATTCTGTAACTCATTTTTGCTGTTACCGACAAAAATCGGTAAAATTAAATTGCAAAATTATGACTAAAAACATAAAGAAAAGTTGGCATCACTGTTTATGTCGGTAGAGACTAGCGACTACTTTTTATTCATCGTTAACATACCGAAAAATTTCGTTAATTATCGAAATTATAAGCATTTTAATTTTACCGACAATTATCGATAACAGCAAAAATGAGTTACAGAATCCCACTACAGGTCACGTAATTTGGTGACTGTGTGGGTTCGAGTCCTTGGCTTTCCTTTTTCACTTGCATAAAATTTCCGATCATCAAGCTTAACCCTAAACGAGGAAATTAATAAAAATTATTAAAAATGATCTTCGCCTTAACAGGCAAAATTTTAAAAAATAAAAAAAACATAAATTTATTTATTCACGATATTTTTGAGTCTTGTTAATATTATAGAAATGTAGGAAAAATTAAAAGAAAAATTTGAAGAAGATATTATTTTCGATAGAATTGGTATGGGGGGGTAATGAAATGTTTGTGAAAATAAAAATTTTAAACATTGATTTGATAGAAGACGCGGAGAAACGCTTATCTGCTATGTTATTCGCGAAAGACTACTACTTCTTTGAAAGAAACGCTAAAATTGCTGATTTGTTTTTCTTTTGTATTTTCATAAACATGGAAATTTGACAAAAGACAATTGATTTTCAACAGCATTGCCATATTGATATTGCTAAATTCCGTATAAATTCGGTTTGATTTTGTGCATTAAAAATGGGGATGCAAATTAGGACTGCCGTCTGTCTGTCTAGGCTATAAGCTCAACATATGCCAACAGTGATGTCAATTTTTATTTATAGTTTTCATTCACAATTTTCCGTTTTAATTTTACCGATGTTTGTCGGTAACGCCAAAAATGAGTTACAGAATCAGAACAGGTCCGAATATGTACTTTATTGACCAGTGGACATATTCTGTAACTTTTTAACGACAGTCGATATTATTTTTTCAAGAAAGTCATGTTAACACCATAATTAACAACCTCGGTATTCTGTAAACCAAAGTTAACAACATAAAAATGTCGTTATAAAAACAACACTGAAATTGTCGACGTTTAAAAATCGACAAAAATGTTCAATATTGGATTTGCTTTTGGTTTGTGTGTATGTTTTATTTAGGAATACATTGTCCATATTTACATTAGGCAATTTACCTTGCGGCAATTGTCAGTTTGAAGGAGAGAGGGGTGAGGCATATGGTAACCCTTTGCCTCTCCACACCCTCTCTCACCTACAAACTGACAATTGCCGCAAGGAAAATCGCCTAATGTAAATTTGGACATTCAAAATTGAAAGCTTTTGAAAGTTTATCGACAATTTGTCTACAATTTTTATTGTCGAAAACGTTGTCCATTGTCAGATTGTTAAAAAGTTACAGAATATGCCTACAGCACACACTGGTCGAAACCACTGATCTAGCGGCGCGAAAGTCAAAAATCGAACTATAAAATTGCGAAATATTTTTCATTGTATCGATTACAGACACTTTGCAGACAAAGATTTTGTTTTTTCATTTTTGTTGTTGTAAATATTCACTCAGTTATTCACTATCAAATACAAAAGTTTTTGTTGCATCAGATTTTAAAAAATTGTTGCAAAAAAATTATCTTCATATTTGTTTAAATGTTAAATAAATTCGTAATGGAACTGGACAAGATTTATTTTTAATTAATAGCATAGGGTGTGTTTTAAATTATAAAAATTAGTTTGGGGTCTGGAGGTACTTAGTTATATAGCAATTATTTTTCAAAAAAATCAATTTTTTAGTGTTTTTATGGGTTGTACACACTTGTTCCATAGAGTGCATCTTGTAAACTTGGTCGACTTAGGTTCTTAATGATCCTACAAAAACATATTCTGATCGGTTTATTCGTTTTCGAGCTACAGTGGGCACCGCTAACTGCTTTAGTGAAACAATGTTTTGTAGGCGACCATTTGTCAGAACACTGTGCAACATTTTTCAACCAAAACTATTCCGAATATAGCTCAACGAGTGACCTTTCAGTTGAAAAAAAAATCTTCTAAAACGTTTTGGTAGATTTCTTCCAAAAAAATCATGAAAAATGGCTTTATTCGTGCTCAATAAGTGGCCATAACCCCTTAATTTAAGAATAAAACTGTCATGTAGCTGAACAAGTAGAGATTAGAACAGCTTTGGCTTAATAAATAAGTTACCAGAATTCAACAAAAGTCTGATAATATTGAAGTTTTAGACATTGAACGTAAAAATTTTTTGTATATTTTGAAACATGTATTTCAAATATTTATTAGCTTTTTAAAATACTGTTTTTCACATTTAAATAAAAAAACTGTTCTTTTGTACTTACGGAATGCACTGAGGCCCACAGAAAAAGGGGTTTCATTGTGAAATCCAAACGGCACCCCGACAAATGTCGATGGCAGCATATTATTTATGTCGGGTTTGGCGGCGTAATCCGTTAGCACTTGAGGCGTTGTTGTTAAATTTGCGAAGCTGCCATTAGACGATGATTCTTTAGCATCAACTCTATACAAAGAACGAAAATAAAAATATTGAATTTCAAATTTGAAAAAAAAAAATCTTTCACTTCACATCACACACTTGACAGACACACGCACACACCTTTCATCACTTATTGAAATATCAGGTGACGACGTTGTCGTTGTGGCACCGCCATCACTTTGATCATTTATATCACAGGTTGCCGGCAAATCGAATGCTGTTACCGACTTTAAATTCGACTCTGGGTTTATAACCGATACTGGGCGCTGTTGTTGTACGGAGATTTCTTCACTGTCATTCGTTTCAAGATGACCGTAAAGACGTGCGAAAAATTGACGCGGTGACGAGGGACGCATTTGAGTTTTACCACTAGCAATCATTGACGAAGAGTTTGTAGTTGTTGTTAAATAGTTTGAATTTTGATTTTGTAACGGTAACATGTTTCACTTTGTTTTTGTTTTTGTAATTATTTGAGAACTTTACTTAATTTTTGGAATGTCGAACGCGTCCGCTTTGTTTCAAGCTAAGCGGAGTAATGATTAATTATTAACCAAGTAATCACTTGACGGCCACAACAATCGGTAACTTTACAAAAAAGACATATCCTTTTTTGGTGGAGGAAAGGAGGAGGGAATACGTAATCCTTTACTAAATGTTTATTTTTCGTTGCTTTACTGTTGTGAAGCCGAATTTTTTGCTAAAAACAGAGGAATTCGTTTTTTAATGTTGGTTGTCCTTTCTTCTTAACGTATCCTGCTTCAATAATGCTGGCGTGGTCAAGCCATATTCTGATGGATTGTTTATTATGTATTGCATGCACATGTATTGGTGGTTAGCACATTGGTGGT
Organism: Musca autumnalis; assembly: GCF_047663935.1. NCBI lineage: Eukaryota > Metazoa > Arthropoda > Insecta > Diptera > Muscidae > Musca > Musca autumnalis. The sequence continues at coordinate 270,905,387 of NW_027411644.1, forward strand.
TATTATGCACATCTTCCTTTGGTTGTTGTTGTTTTACTGCTGCTCTTGTAATTATGTCGTTGTTGTAGTTGCTTTCCTTATGCTCACCAAACAACAACAAGAACAGAACATACTATACCAATTATAATAGTCATAAAAGAGGCTTTTTGCAGACAAGACAAATTTAAAGTTTATTTTTACAGTGCTTGTCAAAAGTATGCATTCAAATGTTTGGTTTTATTTATGTCATCAGCATAGTATGGAAACGTTACTAAGTTAACTCTTATCCACATTTAATTAATAACTTATCCATTGAAGTTATTGAGATGGCCTGTAAAAGTGGATAAATTTGTAAATTTATCCGGATAGAGGCGTATAAGTTATTACAGTTATCCTGGTAAAGAGCAAAAATTATAATCAAATACTCGTTTATTGCTCGTTATCCAGATAATGTGGATACGTTTTCAAGCTATTTAGATAATTTACTAAAGTTATCCAAATGATGTAAATAAATAATTAAAGCTTTTAATCTAACCAGATAATGTGGATAAGCTTTGAAACTATCCTGATAAGATTGAGATTGATAAGTTAATTCCGTGGATAAATTATTAGACTTATCGAGATAACGTGGGTAAGTTACTAGTCTTATCCAGATAAAGTGGATAAGTTAGTAGACTTATCCAGATAACGTGGATAAGTAATTAGACTTATCCAGATAACGAGGATAATTTATTGGACTTATCCAGATAACGTGGATAAGTTATTGGACTTATCCAGATAACGTGGATAAGTTATTACACCTATCCAGATAACGTGCATAAGTTATTAGACCTATCCAGATAACGTGCATAAGTTATTAGACTTATCCAGATAACGTGGATAAGTTATTAGACTTACCCAGATAACGTGGATAAGTTATTAGACCTATCCAGATAACGTGCATAAGTTATTAGACTTATCCATATAACGTGAATAAGTTATTAGACTTATCCAGATAACGTGGATAACGTGGATAAGTTATTAGACTTATCCATATAACGTGGATAAGTTATTTGACTTATCCAGATAACGTGAATAAGTTATTAGACCAATCCGGATAACGTGAATAAGTTATTAGACTTATCCAGATAACGTGGATAAGTTATTAGATGTATTCAAATAACGTGGATAATTTATTAGACTTATCCAGATAACGTGGATAAGTTATTAGACTTATCCAGATAACGTGGATAAGTTATTAGACTTATCCAGATAACGTGGATAAGTTATTAGACTTATCCAGATGACGTGGATAAGTTATTAGACTTATCCAGATAACATGGATAAGTTATTAGACTTATCCAGATAACGTGGATAAGTTATTAGACTTATCCAGATAACGTGGATAAGTTATTAGACTTATCCAGATAACGTGGATAAGTTATTAGACTTATCCAGATAACGTCGATAAGTCCTTAAACTGACCAAATCGAATGGATATGTTGCTAAAAGTTATCCTTATGAGATGGGTATGTTACATATAACGTGGATAAGTTATTAGACTTATCCATATAACCTATCCACGTTATTTTAAAGCTATCCTAATAATATGGATATGTGGTTAAAGTGGATAAGTCCGAATGCTTCAGATGGTTAGATAAGATAACGTCGATAAGTCTTTAAACTATCCAGATCGGATGGATATGTTGTTAATAGTTACCATACGAATTGGATAAGTTATTAGACTTATCCATATAACGTGGATAAGTTTTAAAACTATCCTAATAAGATTTATAAGTGGTTAAAGCTGCAGCTTGTATGTGTGGATAAGTTATCCAATTAACTCAAATAAATAATCTACGTTATTCCTATATCGTAAAAAAATTATCCACGTTATTCCTATATCGTAAATAAATTATTCACATTATTCCTATATAGTAAAAAAATTATCCACGTTATTCCTATATCGTAAATAAATTATTCACATTATTCCTATATAGTAATTAACTTATCCACGTTATTCCTCTGTCGTAAATGAATTATCCACGTTATTCCTATATCGTAAATAAATTATCCACTTTATTTTTATATCGTAAATAAATTATCCACGTTATTCCTATATCGTAAATGAATTATCCACGTTATTCCTATATCGTAAATAAATTATCCACTTTATTTTTATATCGTAAATAAATTATCCACGTTATTCCTATATCGTAAATAAATAAACCACGTTATTCCTATATCGTAAATAAATTATCCGCGCTATTCCTATAACGTAAATAAATTATCCACGTTATTCATATATAGTAAATAAATTATCCACCTTATTCCTATATCGTAAACAAATTATCCAGGTTATTACTATATCGTAAATAAATTATCCTCGTTATTCCAATATCGTAAATTATCCACTTTATCTAATTAACCAAATAAATTATCCACATCTAATTAAATCAAATACATTATTCACGTTGTCCTAATATCGTAAATAAATTATCCACGTTGTCCTAATATCGTAAATTAATTATCCACGTTGTCCTAATATCGTAAATAAATTATCCACGTTGTCCTAATATCGTAAATAAATTATCCACGTTATCTAATTAACGCAAATAAATTATCCACTTTATCGAATTACCGCAAATAAATCATCCACGTTATACCAATATAGTTAATAAATTATCTACATTACATAATTATCGCAAATAGATTACCCACGTTATCCCAAAATCGTAAATAAATTATCCACGTTACCCAAATAATGTAAATAAATTCAATTCAAAAAATGTAAATAAATTATCCACGATATTCCAGTATGATGAAGAAATTATCCATCTTATCCCAACATCGTAAATAAATTATCCACGTGCTTTCAATATCGTAAATAAATAATCCACGTGCTTTCAATATCGTAAATAAATAATCCACGTTATCGAAACGTCGAAAATAAATTATCCATGTTACCGCAATATCGTAAAAAGCTATCCTCGTTATCCCAATATCGTAAATAAATTACCCATAATATAAATTATATTGTAAATAAATTATCCATGTTATCCCAGTATCGTAAAAAATATCTACGTTATCCCAACATCGTAAATGAATTATCCACGTTATTCCTATATCGTAAATAAATTATCCACTTTATTTTTATATCGTAAATAAATTATCCACGTTATTCCTATATCGTAAATGAATTATCCACGTTATTCCTATACCGTAAATAAATTATCCACTTTATTTTTATATCGTAAATAAATTATACACGTTATTCCTATATCGTAAATAAATTATCCACCTTATTCCTATATCGTAAACAAATTATCCAGGTTATTACTATATCGTAAATAAATTATCCTCGTTATTCCAATATCGTAAATTATCCACTTTATCTAATTAACCAAATAAATTATCCACATCTAATTAAATCAAATACATTATCCACGTTGTCCTAATATCGTAAATAAATTATCCACGTTATCCTAATATCGTAAATTAATTATCCACGTTGTCCTAATATCGTAAATAAATTATCCACGTTATCTAATTAACGCAAATAAATTATCCACTTTATCGAATTACCGCAAATAAATCATCCACGTTATACCAATATAGTTAATAAATTATCTACATTACATAATTAACGCAAATAGATTACCCACGTTATCCCAATATCGTTAATAAATTATCCACGTTACCCAAATAATGTAAATAAATTCAATTCAAATAATGTAAATAAATTATCCACGATATTCCAGTATGATGAAGAAATTATCCATGTTATCCCAACATCGTAAATAAATTTTCCACGTGCTTTCAATATCGTTAATAAATAATACACTTTATCGAAACGTCGAAAATAAATTATCCATGTTACCGCAATATCGTAAAAAGCTATCCTCGTTATCCCAATATCGTAAATAAATTATCCATAATATAAATTACATTGTAAATAAATTATCCTTGTTATCCCAGTATCGTAAAAAATATTTACGTTATCCCAACATCGTAAATAAATTATCTACGTTATCCCAAATAAATATTTTTTACGATAAATTATCCACGTTATCCAAATAATGTCAATAAATTATCAGTGTTATCCAAATAATGTAAATAAATTATCCACGTTATTCAAATAATCTAAAAAAAAATTATCCACTTTCTAAATATAATGGCGTTATATTCCCTCTATACAAATAACGTAAATTATCTACTTCTACCCTTTTTATAGCCATCCTTTTTTCCTGACCAAAATTCTGTATCTTTTGACATATTTTATTTATAGTAATTCATTAATACTTTATAGTAATTTTTTTGCCCTTAAAGGCAACAATCCTACCTAATCAACAAAAAAATCGAACCCCAATTGAATCATTAAAGGTTTCCGAGAAATAAGTATTTGTTTCTGCAGAAATTAATTTTTTTTTTAAATATAAAATTCCATATGATGACAAATAATTGAATTTTGAATTACTATGCAGCGTGTCAAAAACAGACCAACAATATTTTTACATATTCTCTTCAATTTTTATTTGTTTTCCTATCCACTATTATTTATCGGGATCTTGGTCTTCACTTGCGTTATATCCAAGTTATTTAAAAAAGTTGATCTTCCCAATCTCCTTGATTTTCAACAATTGAAGTCAATCGAGATTTTCGCAAAACATGCTGCAAACTTTCAATTTGTACTGTAATTCTGACAAAAATACACATCCAATTTCATGCATTCGTCAAATTATGATGAAAGAAAAGAAACATCCCAAAAAATAAAAGAACGCCATAAAATATTAAACAAAAACTCAACAGCCAATGAATTTCATTCCAGTAGGAATAAACATAGTGGAACTTTGAGTGGGGGAGGAGGAATTTTATATAACACAAGTTGTGGTAGTTTCATAGTGTCTTTTAAATGTCTATGGATGTCGGTATGTGTGTTTGTGCAATGTTGTATAACATTTCATATGCCGAAAGAGAGTACGACGAGTCCTGTTATTCCCATGAAAAAGTATCCTTGTTGTAAATCGTATTCCTATTGGCTAGCGGCATGTTTATGGTGTGGGTAAAACAACCCCTAGCGCGTGTCACCACCACCACAAACAAGTGGTAATATAAACCACACTGAGAGAAATTGGAGTTGGACCAATAATGTGTTGCTGTTTTTTTTTTTGGGTTGTTATTGGGGAGGTGGGAAAAGTTGTGTTTCTTGTATTATGAAGTTTGGATGGAGGTGATAAAAATAAATTTGAAAATTCGGCTTATTTTGTACTTACAATTAATAAAGTAACAAAAAAATAATAATAACTGAAATAATTAGATAATTTTACTTGTGGTAATTTTCTGTTTGTAGGAGGAAGGAAGGGTTCCCCTTCGGATATTTACCCATTTCTTGGCTACAATACCATTTTTGAGTGGACGTTTCATATTTTTGTTTTAACTTTTCTGTCGAGGGGATCTCAAACGACAAGATTATCAACTAAAACCATATGAAATGTGGGATAATGTGATACATGGCTCTGCATTGCAGCTGTTCCCCAATAAGAATTAGAATTTATGGAATATATGGGAGGCATGTCAAACAAAATATGGACCATAATAGGTCATATTTAAAAAATATATAATCTTATTTATAGTGATGCTGAAGGTCAATTTAATGGCTGTTCTAAGATCGTTTTGGAATTGTTGCCGAAGGTAGTCATTGTTGTCCTGATTACAATGATACTATGTTGTTTTTTTTTTTGCGGCAAATCCACATACATCCCAAGAGAATGGCCCAAAAGTGACTGGCGAGGATGATAACTTACGGATTGAGTATCACAATTGGCTGAAATTGGTACATCAAATTCCATGAAGGTCTATATCGGATAATTCCTTCGGGTACCTCCGCCGCAAACGTTAAAAACGTTATGCTTAAGGTCTGATCGAAGATTTTTTTTTGAAATTTTCACCGATGGTACGACTTGTGGTCCTTCTATAATATATAATATAATTTATTTTCGTGGTCGAGTCTATGCTTCTTGACATAATGACCCAAAAGATCAAAATTTAAGGGCTTATAACATCCCAAAAGCTTTGAAATCCAACGGTGACCAACTTATGTGGCTGGTGATAACTACCGAAAGAACATTGACCCAAACAGACATTGACCCAAACTTTGCTTTACATAGGCACGCCGGGAAATAATTTCCTTATCCAGAGAGAGAGGTCCTAAAGTACGAACCCCTAACCTCTAGAACAACGAGCCTATCAGACAGGCTTAAATAGTATTCACACTGGTGCAGCTGCCCAGTTACAGTATAGTCTCCATAATCCGGACACTCGTTGATCCGGACAACACGGTAATCCGGAAACCAAAATTATCCGAATTATTATCTTTTGTGAGGGAAGGAGGGAGGTACCTAAGTACTAAGTATGCACAAAATACTACGTTCTTGAGGAGGAGGCACCGGAAGGAGTGGAGGATATATCCCTTCTTCGAACTAAAACAAAGTTTGGACAAAATATTACGAAGGACCGAAGGACAAAATTTTTGACCTAATCGGCTGATCCGTTTGAGAGTTATCATGCGCTCCATCCACTCACTACGAATGGTATCATACATAGGCAGAGCTCCGAATACTCGCTCGAATTCGCTCGAATTTCACTAGCCAGTGAAACTCTTTTCGAATTCGAGGAAGTTGAGAGGATAACTTGCCCCGTCCCCACCGCCAAACAAAAACTTACCCCACCCCAAATAAACTAGACCACTCCCACCAAAAAATCGGACCCACTAAAAACTACCACCTCCCCCAAATTGGACTTGCCTCTGAAAAAAAAACATGTACCTTCGTAACGGGGGCAGCAAATTCAATTGATTTCAAAAAATCGAGAAATTTCCGAAGGAGTGTCTCGTAGAAATATTATGATGTGCAAAGTATGGACCAAATCGATTAATGCCTTCGATCAAGAGTTATCGTGCGCACAATTTTAGGGAAAAAGTTTTGAACTTTTGTGGGCTAGGGTTGGATCGATATTGTCCATCTTCGAACTTAAACTAAGTTTGGACAAAATATCACGATGCCCAAATTGTACATCGAATTCGTTGATCCGTTTGAGATTTATCGTGCGCTGCAGCCAAACCAACGGACGGACATTGTAAATCAACATCAAATTGTCTAAAAAGGGTTTCGTCCAAACATATTTGGGGTCTTAAACCATTATTTCTATGATGCACATTTTGGTCGTATGAGTATAGCTAGCAAACAATCGTTAGTCAGACTATCGTTTTGATTGTTGTCATAAAACAACGGTTACGTCGGCCTCTAAAACAAGTTATTTGCTTTTATCTTTTGCGAATTGTTTAAAACATAATTGCTTCTGGGTCCGATGGAGTTGATTTAGCCATGTCCGTCCGTCTGTATTTCTAGCTGACTGGAGCACACGTTAACTCTCAAACGATTTAACCGATTCGGTTCAAAATTTGACTTTCGTAATATTTCGTCCAAACATAGTTTAAGTTCGAAGATGGGTCGTATCGGTCCACTCCTTCGGGTACCTCCCCCACAAAAGTTCGAAAATATTCGGAAAAATTGTGCGCACGATAGGGAGTAACCGGTTTGGTCCATACTTTACACATCGTGAAATTTCTACCAGATATAGATGGATTCCAATATGGACTCTATCGGTCCACTACTTCGGATACCTTCCACACAAAATTTCGGTTCAGTTTAGGACCTGCTTTCGAATCGCTTTGATTTTTGTTGTAACAACTTGTATTAGCTGCCCCCATTACGACGGTACAAGTTTTCTCAGGGGCAAGTCCATACTACCTGAGAAAATAGCTCGAAGCTGTAAAAATCCGCTATGACACCATGTGTAGTGGTTGGAGCGCACGATAAATCTCGAAGACTGTAACAGATTTGATACATACTTTGAACTTCGTTATATTTCTACCAAACATAGATTAGATTCCAATATGGACTCTATCGGTCCTCTCCTTAGGGTAACTCCCACACAAAATTTCGGAAAAATGCAGTTTAAGACCTGCTCTTGAATCGCTTTGATCTTTATTGTAACAAATTGGTATTGTAACAACAACGGTACAAATTGTTTCAGTGACAAGTCTATACTTACTGAGGAAATAGCGCGAAAGCTGTAAAAGCCCCTATGGCACCATATGTAATGGTTGAAGCGCCAATAACTGTCGAACGGATCTGCCTATTCGGTTCAAAATTTGGATCTCGTAATATATTTTCAAACTTTGTTTATGTTCGAAGATGGGCACTATCGGTGCGCAACTTCCGGTACCTCCCGCCAAGGGTTAAACAATGTCAATAAAATGGTACGTGCTGGTATTGTATGGAGCAACCGTGCAATCTTTGGATCTCCTTATATTTTGTCCAAATGTAGTTTTAATTCAGAAATGGACCAAATCGGTATTTTCCTTTGGGTACCACACACACAAAAGGTCAGTATTTTTGTTTAGGTGCAGTTTAAGATCTATTTGAAGATTCTATGGAAAATTATACCGATGCTACTCTTTGTGATCCTATTTAAGCGATATCATGTTTTTCGTGGGCACGTCCATGCTTCCTATCGCAAGGAATGACTCCCAAACTAAGATCTACTTCCAAAATGAACTAGGTCAGCCCATTCCTTCAAGTACATCCTCCGCAGCACCTTTGAGCTTAAAACCAAATATATTTTTTTGTCGGCAAGTTCATACTGCCAAAAAGAGCCACAAAATCTACGTAGCCGGTATTACATTTGATATTGTCAATTGATGAAAGTTTCAATTCACACAGGCTGTGGGGATATCTCTGTCAGCAAAGCCGACTGATACTTTTTTTACTTGTTTTCTTCAATTTTCATATTATAACAGTGTACGCGTTTATGAAAAAGGAGAGAAAATTATTAATATCTAACCTTTTTAGTTAGCCACGCCTATTATTTCGCAAATTTGACTTGTTTTTCCCTTAAAGAACGTCCTCACAATTACTGTCCTGTAATGTTATTTTATCAGTTTTAATTCTAAATTTAACAGAAAAGAAAATATATTTGAAGAATAAATTGACGGACAAAAAATACTGGAAAATAATTTTATCAATTCGGTAGTCCTAAAATTGTTATAGAGTTTGATCAAAAACATTTTTTCCTTAATAAAAAACATAGTTATAAATATTTTTTTGTATTATTGTTTAAAATGGTTGTAAATCAAACAACCACCGTCCATTTGTTTGGACACGTACATTTCACATAGCAAAACAGGTTCATTTTGTTGTTTATGCTCCTTTCCTCTTCAAATATGTGATTCGGCGCATAAATTGCCAAATGAATGAATGTTTCGCATTATGTTCCATCCTTGTAGTAGTATTTTATGACAGTGTCAACATTAAAATTGTATCCTGGTTTATGCAAAAAATCACACTTGCTACTCCAGTATTGTTCCTTTGTGCCTTATGGTAAAAGAGTGAATTTGGAATGTTGTGGAAAGTGTAAGAAATAAAGTACAACATTTTGTATTTATATTGAGAAACCGCTAAATATTAAGAATATCCATATAAAGGGAAGACAAAATATCGAAAAAGTATTGTGAGTCCCCTATAACGTAAATAAATCAACTATATGTAAAACCATTGTACTTTAATCAGCTAAACCACACATCAAACTATTATGTTTTCATTATTACATTCATACTTATATTCTCAGAAACATCGCGGAAGGAAAGTGCACCCCCAATTCCTATTAGTTCAATCATGTGGGACCTACTTTTTTCGCAGAGTCTCTCCTAAGACACAATTTGAAAGGAAGTTTTACATGGCCGAAATACTCAGGAAATGTCGTCTACATTACGTTGAGGGGTATTTTGTATCAGAATGTTATGTTGTGCCACCGTGGTGCAATGGTATGCACGCCCGCCTTGCATGCAGAAGGTCGGTGGTTCGATTCCCCGGCCAGGCAACATCAAACATTTTTCAACGGTGGCAAAATACCCCTCAGTAATGTTGGCGACATTTCCTGAGTATTTCAGCCTTGAAAAACTTCTCCACAAGTGGTGTCTTAAGACACGCCGTTCGGACTCGGCGATAAACAGTAGGTCCCATATCATTGAGCTAAATATGAATCGGGGTGCACTCATTGATATGAGAGAAGTCTCCCTTGTCCCGTATGGGATGTTGTGGAACAATGTTTGTTTGTTTTGTTTATGTTATGTTGTCTGGCTTGGAACCGAGGAATCGAAACCGGGCATTTTGTTTGCATGGCGGGTGTGCTTACCATAGCACCTTGCCATGTCACTTGTGAGCCAAGAAAACCTTATTAGAAACCATGAACTATTTCACTCTAAACTGTGCTGTCCAAGTCTGGACGTCAGTAATAGGATTACAGTGGAGATTATTGTAAAATGATCATAATTACCTTTTCTTCCTTTACGTCGTGTCTTTTTAAAACATTTTAGACGCATATACCGTATCTATGTCGAATTTATACGAAATTTTCCAGCGATTGCCTGAACTTTGCAATACATCCCAAATATTATTAAATCACACACACACAAACATACCAATAATTTGTATTTTTTTCTCTACTACAATTTCAGGACGATCAAAGTTACAGTTTTAGAAAAAGCCGATGCAAATCTCAAGAACAATACTAAGACAACATTGCAGCGTTAAGCACAGTATCTCTTAAACAAAAATAAAAACAATCTGTGCGACAAAGTAATAAAGGCAGCAATTATCAAAACAACCAAACAATAACAATTACAACAACAAAGGAATTTAGCAGCAGCAGCAGTCGTGGTAACAATATCAACATCCAACCAGTAGCAGCAGCAGCGGCGAAGGCAGCAGTGCAGCAGCGGCAGCAGCAACCCAACCAACCAACCACCATTGAATTAATATTCTTTCAGTAATCACAGTAATAACATCATCATCAGTAATAATAGTGGTCATGCTAATGCCGATCACATTGCCGGCTTAGTAGGTGGCGGTACTTCGGCTGCAGCAGCAAAAAATCAATTAGAGCAATTACACACAATGCGTGAAGCTCTATTTTCTCAGGATGGATGGGGTTGTCAGCATGTCAATCAGGATACGAACTGGGAAGTGCCAAGCTCGCCGGAGCCCACAAACAAAGATCCCTCGGGATCGCCCATGTGGAAACCGACCGTAAATAATGGCACCGATTTGTGGGAATCCAATTTGCGAAATGGCGGGCAGCCATCGCAACAACCTGTACAGAAAACGCCCTGGGGCCATACACCATCGACAAATTTGGGTGGCACCTGGGGTGAAGATGATGATTGCAACGATACCAGTAATGTATGGACGGGTGGACCGGCCGGATCAACTGGAGCTGTAGTTGGAGTTGCCGGAGTAGCAGCCGGAGCTGGTGGCGCCGGTCCGTCCAATGGTCCACAATGGGGCCAGGGTGGTGTAGGTGTTGGTGTATCTGGAGCTGGTGTACAATCAAGTGTTGCAGCTCCTGGTGCTATCACTGGTGTTACACCTGGAGGTAGGAACGGTTAGAAATTGTCTTCAATTTTGTTTTTGAATATATTTTATATTTTCTCCTTTTTTCTCTCTCTCCCATTTAGGTGCTTCGAATGCTGTTGGCGTAAATGTGCCTGGTACACCGGGAGGTGCTGGCGGAGCTGGCAATGGTTGGGGTGATCCTCGTGGTGGACCCATGGGAGCTGGAGGACCATTAGATATTCGTTCGGTTGATCCGCGTGATCCAATGCGCGCTGGATCGGCTGGTGATCCGCGTGATATGCGCATGCTTGATCCTCGTGATCCTATACGTGGTGACCCGCGTGGTATTTCGGGCCGTCTCAATGGCACCTCCGAAATGTGGGGTCAACATCATCCCATCGCTCAACACCAAATGCCTGGACTCAATAAAATGGGTGTGGGTGGGCCAAATGTTGGTGGAGCTGGCACCGTAGGTGGCGTGCCCAATGCCAATAGTCTGGCAGGACCTAGCACTGTTGGCGGTTTGAATGCGGCTGGTAATGTGGTTGGCTCTCAATGGGGTGGCCCACCTCAGTCAGTGGTCGGTGGAGCTAAGGATATGGTTGGTTCAATGGCACCTAAGCCACCCGTTGGCGGTTCCGGTTGGGAAGAACCCTCACCGCCACCTCAACGTCGCACTATACCTAACTATGATGACGGCACCTCATTGTGGGGTCAACAATCTCGTGTACCCGGTGGAGTTGGTATCGGTGGTGGTGGATCACACTGGAAGGATGTCTCGGATCCCCTCAATCCACGTAATCATTTGATGCGTAATGCCCTTGGTGTACAAAATGCTCCCAATGCTAGTATAGTGTCTGGCTTGGGTGGAGCTGGTGGCGCTGGAACGGGTGCCGGAGGTCTTGGTGGTCCCGGAAATCCGAACAACACAATGGGCGTTGGTGCCGTTGGTCCACCTGGCGCTCGTCTGGTATCGGCCATAGGCGGTCCCGGCGGTGTGGGTGGTCCTCACAAACCGGACAATGGCATGTGGTCTCATCCCGCTGGTCCCTCAAATGTCTCCTCGGCCGGTGTGGGTAACCGCAACACTGGTGGTTGGGGAGATGTTGAAAATCACAATGTAGTCGGCGGTTCCGGTTCAGGTGTTAGTGGGACAGGTGCCGGTAACTGGGGTGATGACAAGTCCAATCAAATTGGCGGCATGGGACAAACAGGGAACTCTTGGAACGAACCACCAAATACATCTGCTTGGAACAAACCCAATCAGGCCAAACTACCTAATGCCAATACAGCCGGAGGCTGGGGCAGTGTGGGTGGTGCAGGCACAGCTGGTGGCAGTGATGGCAACGATTTGAATCCAAACGATTGGTCAGCAGCCGCTGCTGCCCACAACTCAATAATGAGTAAAGCTCAACAGCAGCAAAAACTTGGCGCTGCAGGTGTCAATTTGGGCGGTATTAACACCGAGCTAATCAAACAAAGTAAACAATATCGAATGCTAGTGGAAGCCGGCTTCAAGAAGGAAGACGTTGAACGCGCTCTTATCTCTGCCAATATGAATATAGATGAAGCAACCGAAATGTTAAGATCAAATCTATCGATGGTTAGTAGTATGACTGGTGGCATGGATAATTGGAGACGTCACGATGATACTCTTGGTTCCTATGCGGATCATAACTCGGCTGCAACAGCTGGTGGTGGCGCATTTCCTGGTCGTTATGCAACAGCTGCTACACAACCTGCGATGTCATTCCCTCCGGTAAGTGTGATGTTACTTTTTCAATATTACGCTCCTTTACTTATGTTGTTTTCATTTCATTCTTGCAGAACAATCTCTTAAACTCAATGGGTGGAGGTGCCGTCGGTGCTGGCGGCAATAATCCCCAACTAAATGCCCTCAATGCAATGCAACCCTTACAAGTGCAAAAGTACCTTAATCAAGGTCCACATAATGTCGGTGCCGCTGGGCCACCAACCGTCAATCCTGCTGTAGCTTTTGGTCAAGGCTCGAATGTGGCCGCTGTCAATGCTGCCGCGGCCGCTGTTTCAAGCGGCACGAATCAACCGTCAACACAGCAGCTACGTATGTTGGTACAACAAATCCAATTGGCCGTACATAGTGGCTACTTGTCCAGCCAAATATTGAATCAGCCATTGGCTCCCACCACACTTTTACTCCTTAATCAATTACTTAGCAATATTAAGGTAAGTTTAAAGAAGTTTATTAAGATTACGGTGAAACAGCTAATCCCATGTCTTTTCTTACAGCATCTTCAAGGGGCCCAGCAATCGTTAGCACGTAGTGGAAATAATGGTAATACTCTGCTTGCCATTGCCAAATATAAGCAACAAATACAAAATCTACAAAACCAAATAAATGCACAACAAGCAATATACATTAAACAACAGCAAGCTTTACAACCGAATCCACATCCGGCTGCAGCGCATATCAATAATACAAATAACGAATATTTAAGAAGCCATGATTCCATGACAGCTTTACAGGGAAATTTCTCAGAAATGAACTTAAACAAAGTAAGTTGTGAAATATTTTTAAATCGCCTTCCATTACAAATTTATTCAAATCGACAAGTTAAGATATGTAAAAAATGAAGAAAACGACTACCGCATATGAGCGATTTAAAGGTAACATAAATAAACACAAAGCTTCTGGAGTCGGGTTGGCTGGCAGTTGAAAAGGTGTAGTTTGTCGGATCTATCTTGCAACGTTGGAGTCGTAAATATTCTGCCTAAAAGAATTGGGTATGGTGTCCTATCCACCATATATGATGACTCCTAACTAATACATATTATACTGACGTAGGGGGACATTAAGTTTCACCCTGTCACATTTTCCCGTTAGAGTTTTTGAGAGGGCTGAATACTTTCCATTGCACTTGCATTCACAGATTACTCTGGATAGCTTACCACAGACCGACCTATCACATTATAAGATCTCAACAAGGTGACAAAGTGCTGGAGGATAGGGACTTGAGGATCGTTCTTTCTTCCCAGCTTGTCGCTGATAATTGTGACATTAGAGGACGACTTAAACATGCTACCGAAAGTGGTGGTCTACCGTCGACCACCGCCTTCAGTGCCATTCCCATCTCCGTAGCCCATGTGGTAAACAGTGCGGCCGTAGATGCATATTTCAATATTCCTTGAGGAACGTTATTTCCGTTAGTGTTGTATATTTTCATATTTCACGCGCCGAAGAAGACAATAGGATCAATTAAATAGTTGTTCACTCCTTCAACTATCTCTATGCAGCCTGAGAGGACCGTTCGGAATGTTTCCAGTTTCAATTTCTTCATCTGAAGTAATTTGCACACATTTACAGATCAGTCAAAGTAATGATGAGGGATAGGGAGTCTTTCTTTTAAAATTGGAACAGGGAGAAGGAAAGGGTGCATCTGAATACCCTTTCAAAAGGATGTTTCTAAAGACCCTTTCTAAGGGAAAGGATGCTTCTAAGGACACTTTTCAAAGGTAAGGGGGTTTCTAATTATCCTTTTTATAGGTCCTAATGATCCTTTCCTAAGGAAATGATGCTTCCAAGGACCTTTTGAAAGGAAAGGATGCTTCTGAAGACCCTTTCCAAAGCAAAGGATGGTAAAAGGGAGATGGAATGAAGAATGAAAGGGTGCTTCTAATGAACCTTTCTAAAGTAAAGGATGCTTCCAAAGACCGATTCCTAATGAAAGAATGCTTCTAAGGACCCTTTTCAAAGTTAAGTGTGATTGTAAGGACCCTTTCCAAATTTAAGAGTGTTTCTAAGTTAAGAGTGTTTCTTTCCATGAAAAATGGTTTTTCTAAGGATAGGGCCCTTCTAAACATCCTCCTAAAGGAAATTGTGCTTCTGGTGATCCTTTCCAAAGGAAATGGTGTTTCTAAAGATCAATCGATTTAACCTAATCCTTTGCTCCTCGTAATATTTTGTCAAAACTATGGAATATATCGGTCTTCCCTCCACTATTTATAACCACCTCTTTAATTCTTTTCAGTCTGCTGGTTATCAAGGCGCACCCAATCAACAGTCTAGATTGAACCAATGGAAGCTTCCAGTATCAGATAAAGATATGACAACGGATAGTACAGATTTCTCTCGCGCACCTGGCGCTACCAAACAAGGTAGCGGTGGTTTAACGACAACTAATGCAACTAATATGGGACCTTTGGGTCTGCAAAGTGATGGGTAAGTTATTAGAACTAATCATTTTTCTATAGGAAGATATATTTAATATTAATATTGTTGCTCTTTCTCAATAAGGACATGGTCAACTGGGCGCAATATAAACGATGGCTGGCCAGACCACACAAATGATAGTGAGAATAAAGACTGGTCAGTTGGACATCCTTCAGCTGCAACTGCGTACACCGATTTAGTACAGGAGTTTGAGCCTGGAAAGCCCTGGAAGGTAAAGATATTTCATCGAAACCAGGAAATGGAATTAAAAATCAATCAAACAAAAACAACAACAGAAACAAAACCAATTAAAACAACATTCACTTTACAAACTATTATTAAAACAACAACCGCATACCAATATAATTTTATTAATAATCCTTTTACATGCCTACTACTACAAGTAAAACAACAACAACTGCAAATGTTACTACGATTGGTATTCAAAATTATTAATGAACATAGAGTATATTTTCAATCTGGCATAATGAAAACATTGAACAATTTGTTTCAATCCAAGTCGTGGTATTCAAAAGAAAAACCAGAAATCCTTTCACGTGAAATCCTCCCACATTATATGTTTTTTAACAAAACTGGAAAAGCACAACCTTTTCCCCCCACCTCTCACTCTCTATTTCTCTCTAATTCCCTCCTTAACGAAAGACACGAAATTGATTCCATTTTCTAGTTTTTAGAGAATTTTGTATATATACATTATCTAATTTAAGGGTTCGCAGATAAAAAGTATTGAAGATGACCCCAGTATAACTCCCGGCAGTGTAGCTAGATCTCCATTGGCTATAAATGCAACGCCAAAAGATGCTGATATTTTTGCCAATGCAACGAGCAAAAATTCACCGACTGATTTACCAACGTTAGGTCTAACAACGTCATCGACATGGAGCTTTAATCCCCCAAACAATAATCAAAATTTCCAAAGGTACGGCGATCTTCAATGCAACTACATTTCCTTAACAAGGTATTTTTTTTCTCTTTACATTTTAAAGTTGGTCTGACACGACCCAACAAGAAATATGGTCATCAATGAGTAAAACATCACGCGGTCCACCGCCAGGATTGGGCTCGAACAAATCTGGTGTGGGTATGCCAAATGTGGGCAACCCAGGTAATGCTGGAGGCTGGTTATCGGGCGGCAATAGCGTTCGAACAACAGGTGGTTGGTCGGGAACAAATTCGAATTGGAACTCAAATTGGTTATTACTTAAAAATTTAACTACGCAGGTAATTTCATGATTAACCAAAAACCAAAAGAACCCACTGTTGTAATCAAATCCGTATATTTTCATATTTTTCCCGCCAGATTGATAGCTCAACATTACGTACTTTGTGCATGCAGCACGGACCATTGCAAACTTTTCATCTGTATTTAAATCAAGGTATTGCCCTATGCAAATATGCCACACGTGAAGAAGCCAGTAAAGCACAAATGACCTTGAACAATTGCTTTTTGGGCAATACAACAATTATTGCCGAATCGCCTAGCGAAAATGAAGTCCATTCGATCTTACACCATTTGCCCCAGCAAAATACCAATGCTACTGCCACACAACAGCATGCACAACAAGGAGGAGGAGGCGGTGGGGGACAAAACTCAAGCCATAACAATGCCGGTGGTGGTATGAACAATCCGGGTGGTGGCGGAGGCAGCTCAAATACAAATGCCAATAATGTCAATAACGTTAACAATGCCTCAGGTTCACAAAATCCCACGTCGGCGGGCGGTGGTAATAACGTTAATCCTCAATCAAATACTTCGTCAAATAATTCCTCAAACGCCAATGCGGTCAACAATGGTATTAATAATTCCGGGCAAAATGGTAATCAGCCATCGAATCACAATTCTCATCCGAATGCAAATACACAAAATACCGCAAATGTTGCCACAAATAATACCAATGTTGCCGCCAATAATTCATCGAATGCCAATGCCAATCAGGCATGGCGTTCCACGACAAACCAACAGCAGCAGCAACAGCAACAAAGCCTAAATTCTCAAACACGTCCATCTGGTGGCCGTGACGATTTTGAATTAATTTCCAAATATGTGTGTTCGATTGTGGATGACTAGATAAGGCCTAATAGTTTAAAACAGCCACAACAACAACCACCACCACCTCCCTCTTCTAATCTTCCCACTCTTACCATACTCCCGCGACCACCACCACTTTTACTTTCCAGCTTACAACAACAACAACAAAAACAACAACAACCATATAGAAGATTTCTCAAGTAGTTTTTAACTATATACATTAATCGAACATTAAAAAATAATAATAATAATTATAATTATAAAAAAAAGAAAAACAAAAACAAAATAATATATAATGATGTATGTTTCTTCGAACTTTTAATTTGTTTGTTTGTTTTAAACTACAAATGAGTGAATCGAATGACAATGTTGACGGCTCACACACTACTCTTCCATTCTTATGATTATGATTTTGTCCATTTTAGTTCAAGTGTCTCTCTATATTTTATTACTTTGTTCTTCCTCTTTTTAATTGCCTTTTGGGCATCCCAGGCTGGCTGGCTGTCCGTTGTCAGATGGATAATATTGCTGCTCTAATCATGTTGAGAATGATGATATATGTACATTTTTAATCATATGTAGAAAAAATGAAAACATCAAGAAACACACACAAAACACATATATTATTAAAGAAAATATAGACGTTAAAACAACCAAACACACACACAGAAACTCACACAACAATACTGCGATCGCGCCCAGAGCCCTTTCCATTCACTCATTTGCCCGTTTAAAAGGAATAAATAAAAGAGTAATAATAATAAAAATTTTGAGATTGAGTTAAAACAATAAACAAATCGTAAATAATTGTTTTATCTTTTGATCATATTTATCTATTAATCTAAATAATAAATTGTATGGATATGAGTTAATATATATCGTATGTTAATAATTGTTTCGAGTTTATAGTTTCAGTATTGTATTGAATTTGCCCAACGATCAATGAAATTACCTCTCAGCCTATACTGTAACTGCTGTTGAAATGGTTCTACAAAAACAAAACATTCTGATTAGTGTTATTGAGAAGGAGCTATTTGGTACGAATATAAAATTTCAATTGTTTGAAAATATACGGATGCAAGGATACTTCCTTCATTTTGCTTTTTATAATGTACATCGGGGCGTATGATTGTTGTAATTGACCATTTGTACACGTTTCTTATACGCACCAAAGGTCCTAGTGGATTCATTCATTTATTACGGCGAACGTCTTCAAAACATGTCACGGCGGTAACGAAGTTTTTGGCGGTACCTTCCCCACAAAAGTTGAAAAATGTTCGATTGAAAGTAGTTTAAGGTCACTTCCAGTCATTTCGAAATAGAAAATTTTCAAAAAAAAAAAAAAAAAACAAGTAAGAAAAGACTATAGTCGGACAGGGCCGATCATGTGATACCCTACTCCACTCCTTTTGCATTATCTTTTGGTATGATACTCTTTCTAGAGATATGAATGTATATTGGAAAAAAACATTAGATCCCCAAGCTGGATAAGATACCAGCTTGGCGTATGGAACAAAAAATGCGAAAATTTTGTCAAGTTATGAACAATGTGGCCTATGGAACAAATTGTTTTAAAGGATTCGGTTTAAAAACTGAAGAATAGTGGGTTTTAAATCTAAATATTTTTTAATATTGTATTGTTTTATGAATCCAAAATTTATTTTCGCTTAAGTTAAACGCCTCCTTTTATCTGTTATATAAAAGAGCTTAGTGATGACTGAGTTGCTGAGTTAATGAGTGACTGACAGATCATCGTCCAGACGAAACCGCTGAAGCTAGAAATTTTGAGTATGTGTTGCTGTTGGCGTGTAGGGGTGCGATAAGGCCGGGTTTTTGGAAATTCGAACTAGAAGGGCACGAAAAGTACTAAAAGGTACTAAATATGGTACCATTTGTATTAGACAAACGGGAAGAGCTAGAATTCTGAAATTTTGCATGAGGGTCACTGATGGAAAGTTAGAAAGATGTACCAAAAGGTTTTTGGAAATTCGACGTCTAGCGGTACTAAAAGTTAGCAAATTTAGTACCAATTGTATATTTTGATCGGTATGGAAAACAAGGTTGGAAAGTGTTGTTTAAAAACGGAAATGGTTTGGGGAATACACACTCGTACGAAAAGTACTAAATGATACTAAATTTAGTACAATTTGTATTTGAAAACGAGATGGAAACCTGAACTTTGGAAACAGTTGAAAACGAAAAAGTTTTGTTTTGGAAAATCGTACTTATGTGTACGAAACGTACTAAATTTGGTACAATTTGGATATGGGTGAACGGATAGAGCTGGAAACTTGAAAGTTGGAATAAGGATTACTGTTGAAGTGTAGGATTGAGATATGGCGGTAGCTTTGGAAATTCGTACTTAGGTGTACGAAAAGTACTAAATGGTACTAAATTTGGATTTGGGTGAATGGATAGAGGTGGAATCCGGAAATTTCGAATTAAAATTACTGTTGAGGAGTAGGATTGAGTTATGGAGACAACTTTGGCAATTCGTGCTTATGGGTACGAAAAGTACTAAATTTAGTACAATTTGGATTTGGGTAAACGGATAGAGCTGCAAAACCTGACATTTGAAATTAAGATTACTGTTGGAGTGTAAGATTGAGATATGAGGGTGGTTCTGGAAATTCGTACTTATGTGTACAAAAAGTACTAAATGGTACAAAATTTGGTACAATCTGGTTTTGGAGCTGGAATTAAAATTGCTATTGGAGTGTAGGATTGATATATGGGGTTAGTTTTTAGAAGTTCGTACTTACAGTGTTGGTCACACAATTAGCACACCCCACTACCAACATTTATTTTGCCTAAAAAGACCTTCAAAAGTAGTTGTATTTAATAAAGTATTTGTACTAATATATTCTCAGTAGTATGCTTAAAGAATACAACGCAATACAGAAACTGAAACATAACTGTTAATTTGAATAACCTCCAAAATTAGCACACCTTAAAAGAATCACTAATATTGTGAATAGTTTCAATATTTTCGTCCATATATATATAATATCGTCTGCTCCGTCGGAAAAGGTCGTAAGTCCCTCTCAATAAATTTTTCAGGAGGAAGAAAAAACATTTCAGCGCTTTCTGTATTAAAGATTTTATTATGGTGGTAAAGACTGTATTCTTCGTTTATTTATTCCGCTTCAACACCTGTACTTTGTTTGAAAAAATTCCGTCGCTTTGGAACATAATTGGATGTCTTTGTACTTACGACCTTTTCCTTGTACAGTTTTGTATTTTTGTAGGGATTTACGACCTTTTCCTACAACTTACGGACGTTTTTAAAATAAAATATTTATACTTTACAAAACAATTCGGAAAGGGTATTATAAGTTTGTTTTGTCCAATAATCGTGTAACATCGCTAAGTATTCGTCGTAGACCCCCTCCCCTTGCCATTTTTTCATATCTTGACGAGATAAAGCGATCTAGCTATGTGTGTCCGTCCTTCCATTAACAATTGTAATAAAACTCCAGGCCTCAATTTTGGACCGATCGTCACGAAATTTTGTGGGTTCCAACCAGAAGTGACCCCATTAGATATTGGTTATGATCGTATGGTGTGAAATGGACCAAACCCACAATTTTTACTCGACTTTGTAGCTGTCCTATAGATCGCAGTAATATTCCGATCGGCGCGATATTTTAAGCATGATATGAGTTTAAGACAAAGAAGAAGCTTGCAATTTAACATGGTGATGAGATAATTATTAGAGGGTTATCTATAATAAAACTTACGAACGATTCCGTTTCCCCAATCCTGGGTGCATATTTTAGCAATAAGAACCGACCACTCCCACTTTCTTAAATATGCAACAAATCAATGGAAATACCAGATGTTATGCATATCGAAGCTGTGGTCTTATTGGAAAGCAAGTGTTAATATTAGAAGGCAACATATCGATAGATATAGTTTCATCAGGTATATAAGATACATAAGAATATGTACACAGTCGGCATGCCTCAAGTCATCAGTTATTTGGTGGTATGTTAAAATTGGATATCGACACCAACATCTCTGAAGATTTTTATACCCTCCACCATAATATGGAGGTTATAATTAAATTTGTCATTCAGTGTGTAACATATCGATATATTCAGCGGAGACCCTAAAAATTATATATATTCTTGACCATAGTAAAGTTCTAAGTCAGTATAACCATGACCGTCTGTCCGTCTTTTGAAATTAAAATTCAGCTCGCAATTTTTAAAATAGATCTTCGTGATTTGGTATAGAAGTTTCTATTACTTCTAGGATGTTTGGTATTGAAAAGGGGTATATCGGTCCACGTTTTGATATAGTCACCATAGAACGGTACCTCCTGATGTTCGGTATTTTCAAGGTTTTAGCTTCATTATCCAATCAAAATGGCTGAATTTTGGTGTTTAGTCTTCGTTAGGGGTATACAACTTTCCCCTAGAATGTTGCCTTTCTGGTGGAGGGTATAACATGTTCGGCCTGGCCGAATTTAACGACGTTCTTAATTGTTATTGAGTCACTTGAATATTGCATAGTTTTTTACATTTTTTTCAATATATGATGTATTTGAACACATACAGCATCCCAATTTGTATCAATGAAAAGGCCAGAAGTGCAATTACCCGTCGGTTAGAAGGTATTACTTTATTGAATTCAGAATACAAACTAATCTCGTTATGTGAATAAATGTCCCTAGAGAAACCACAAATTACCAGTTGATAAAGTTAATTAAGATATACGACAGTAAAAACAGTAAAAATTTTGATTTATTTACAAATTTTTCTATATATGAGGTATTTGGACACATACAGCATCCCAATTTATATCAATAAAAAGGCTAGAAGTCCATCTTTCATAATCAGTTCGCTTATAGGGGAAAATAGATTTCAAATGTAAATTTTCGTTGCAATATAGAAATTATCACATTTTTGTTCAAAAGTTTGGTCCACAGGCTCCGCCAAATATCATCCGATTATCATCCAAAGGTGTAGGCTAGTTCTTTACATTGTACCCCAACCATGGATGACGTTAAACATTATATCTGATCTACATTAGCTGTAGTATTCTTTTAAAGTATACATTTTCCTGTGGACTTACGACCTTTTCGTACTCAAATTTGTACGTTTTGTGGACTTACGACCTTTTCCGACAAGGGCAAAACAAATAGAAAAACGCCACATACTTCCATTTTCTTTGTATCATACGACGTGTTTTGACTAGTACAAGTCATTCTGTAACAAAAACGCGATTTCCAAAAAAGTGGACTTTCGACCATTTCCGACGGAGCAGACGATATAATTGTTCCACAAACATCCCATAAGGGACAAGGGAGACTTCTCTCATATCAATGAGTGCATCCCGATTCATATTAGCTCAATGATATGGGACCTACAGTTTATCGCCGAGTCCGAACGGCGTGTCTAAGACACCACTTTTGTAGAGAAGTTTTACATGGCTGAAATACTCAGGAAATGTTGCCAACATTACTGAGGGGTATTTTGCCACCGTTGAAAAGTGTTTTGATGTTGCCTGGCCGGGGAATCGAACCCACGACTTTATGTGTGCAAGGCGGGTGTGCATACCATTGCACCACGGTGGCACCATATTCAGTTTTAAATCCCTTTCGTTTGGGAATAAGTTCCAATCTGCTAGTTATACTCTAAACCAGTCTCCGAAATTTCAGTGTCAGAAGGGAATCATATGGGGTACACTTTGGGTCCGAAGGACTGATGGAAATTTCAGTTTTTTAGTGTTTTTTATCGAATTTTTCACATGTAAACAAATTCATTGATGCAAGTAGTTTATAGAAACATCAAATAAAACATCATATTCTTGTTCATCTTTGTAAATTTGCGAATAGTGGGATGTACCCACCAGCAGTGTGCATCCGTAAAGTCCGTTTGCCACAAAAATTTTCATTAAAAACTGTAATATGATGTTTTGAGCTATTGATTTTATAAATACTTATCCATCTGGACTGAATTTTACCGATATGTCGTGATGTATGCCACGATAAACCTATGTTCATCTCTATGGGACCTACGCAAATTTCAATAATTTTCTAAACATAAGGCAAATGGGAGATAGTCTAGTGATGCCGCAAGATAATATGCTTCCCGTAGCTTAAAACGATTAAATTTAAATTCAATAATCCAGAAAACATTTATTTTTAATAGTATATGCCTACTTTCATGGATTTTAACCAATTTCAGCAAACCTCAAAATCCTTTGTTGTTAAAAAGGGGTTATACCTTTAAACATACTCATGTGCTACGTGTTCACCTAGTGCTTTGTTGACAGTTTGGTAGTAATAGGTCTTCGGTGTTATTCAGACGTGTAATTTGTAATAACAAATGGTGTTATAAGTTGATCCTTCTTCACATAAGGGTGCATTTTATTGATCTTCTTTCTATAAACCCCTTCCAAATCGAACATTTCCTTGAATGAATCATCGCCCTTAAACACTTTTTTAAAAGTTTTTGCACTTTATATTTAAATTTCGGTAATCGGTTAACAATTCCAATAATTTCAGATCAAATTGTACATTTGTTTTTAAAGTTTTGGCGACTTTCTGGCGTTTAAGAGTACATTACGAAAAATGGTCCACTATTGGGATATATTTTGAGATTCCGGGGTGATAAATTATTTTTTCTTTCAAATAAATAAATTTTTGTATATTAATTGAATTAAACTAAAAAATCTTAGGGTGTGCTAATTATATGTCCCCTTAATAATTGGGGCGTTTTCACAAAACTTTTATTTTCAAAAAAACACTGATAATACTATTCACTTATATCATTAAATCTGTTAAATACATTATAGAAAAGGATTTTGTTTACGAAAATATTTCAATTTGCCCTATCAAAACTCTTAGTTGACTGAAATCATTTTGCCCCAAAGGGGTGTGCTAATTCTATGACCAACACTGTATATGCACGAAAAGTACTAAATGGTA
Source organism: Musca autumnalis (assembly GCF_047663935.1). NCBI lineage: Eukaryota > Metazoa > Arthropoda > Insecta > Diptera > Muscidae > Musca > Musca autumnalis. The sequence continues at coordinate 270,929,974 of NW_027411644.1, forward strand.
CTAAATTTGATACAATTTGGATTTGTGAGAACGGATAGAGCTGGAATCCTGAAATTTGGAGTTATGATTACTGTTGTAGTATAGGATTAAAGTAGTTTTGGAAATTCGTACTTATGTGTACGAAAAGTACTAAAGGGTACTAAATTTGGTACAATTTGGATTTGGGTGAAAGCATAGAGCTTGAAACCGGAAATTTGGAATTGAAATTACTATTGAAATGTAGGAGTGATACATGGAAAATTCCGAGGGAAATATTTATGATTGCCCTGATAGTTTATTCCCTTTTCGCATACGAAGTAGCGGGCATTTTGCTAGTGGTGCAATAAATTAAATTTCAGAAAATTAATTCTCTAGCCACTACCAATAGTTAAAAAACGATTGCTTGAATTTGTTATTGTTTGGATTTTTTGAACATATTTATAGCCTCCATAACATTGCCACTAAACTTGAGTTGCGTTGTCAATTGTCAGCACAACTGAGATGAAATGTTGTATTATTGATGTCAACCCAACTGGGTTATCGATAAACGTGTTATCGATCAGTGTTTTTTAAACTTGTTAACTTTAAAATCCCAAAGGCACAATTCGCAAAAAAAAAACTATTTTAAAATGATAAGTTCAGTAGAATTATTTAGTATTATTTGATTAGCTTATTGACCTTTGGTACTTTAGCAAATAAAGCAAGGAAGTTTATTGCTTTTCTTCCCCTTTATTATTTTTTTATGATGAAGAAAATGTACAGGACATGACATCTATTAGAAGAAATTTTAGGGACAAGTCGAACCCATTGGAATTGTCATCTGCACTGAAAGTTGAAGCTCATGTTGGAAAGATCTGTATAACCAGTAAATTATTTTAGGTTTAAGGCGTATTTTCGATTGAAAAGGATGCCGTAGTTTACATTGTGGAAACGTTAACGGATGACTTCAAAGTAAGTTACAGATCAACAGCAAGAACCCCACTTTTAAAAGTGTGCGCTGCGTTGAGATTTTTTTGCGGAGGGAAGTTTCCAAAAGTCCCATGACAATATGTGTGTTCGTTTACTCAAAATTTGTACAAATTGTTACTGGATGCTGTTCGTTTACTCTTCAGTACAATACAAAAGACCTTAGTCGTTTGCAAGAAGTTACTGGACTTGTACAAATTATTGGGTAAACGAACACACCTAATGATTACAACTGCATGGCTCAATCTATATTGTCGAACGTATCAAAGATGTCAATATTATAAGATAGGAAAAGTCAATTGTGAAAAATTAACTGTAGAGGGAGTTAACCTCTGTTGCTACGACATCATAGCAACATTCTGTTAAACGAAAACTGTTACTCATTGGAATATTGACAAGAAAAACATTAAAACTCAAATTTTACGGCGTTGACTTTTGTTTTTTTATTCAATAAAAAATGAGAAATAGTGAAGAAATAAATTTCAGCCACAAAACACGACGTTAATGTTTTCTGCCGCGAGAAATGGGAATCAAAAGCTATTGGCATTGCTGTTATCAATTCCAGTGAGTTGTGTAGCCATCTGTAACCAAAATGTGTAACTATTAGCATATGTTTTTGGAAAATGCATTTGTTCGGGTCTTTATTGCTATACGTCTTTGAACGTATTGAAGGAAGTTGTTCACTTGATAGAGGAAAAATTGTGCCAAAATTCGATCGTTTCGAAATTGTCGGAGGAGGAAAAAAGACAAAACAAAAATCATTTTTAATTAATTAATTGGATTAATCGAGCTAATATGGCCTAAGGAGTTTTGTATTGAAAAATGAATTCTAGCGAAATACCACACACTCAACCATTACGCTACGATCGTTTCGCCTGGTGGTTTAAGCCAGGCTCATCAGGCGTATTTGAATGCTAATGGCTAGAAGACAAAGGCTGATTTTGATAACTTCTATTTATACAAACATTTTTACAATTTTGTAATTATGAAGTATTTTATGGAAGTCTTTTTCTTTATCAAGTCACCCTAGACAAGACACTAGGGTGACTTGATAAAGAAAAAGACTTCCATAAAATACTTCATAATTACAAAATTGTAAAAATGTTTGTATAAATAGAAGTTATCAAAATCAGCCTTTGTCTTCTAGCCATTAGCATTCAAATACGCCTGATGAGCCTGGCTTAAACCACCAGGCGAAACGATCGTAGCGTAATGGTTGAGTGTGTGGTATTTCGCTAGAATTCATTTTTCAATACAAAACTCCTTAGGCCATATTAGCTCGATTAATCCAATTAATTAATTAAAAACTTTCATAAATAATGGCCTTCGTCCTAAAAAGACAATAATAAATAAAAAAATCATTTTTATTCAAAAACGAAATTCCCTGGTGTTGTCGGCTGTATAGATGGAACCCATTTGCACATTGGATTTGCACTCAATTTATCAATATTTCAAACTGTTATTTTATTGTTATTTTCACCATATTTTTGATACACAAAATTAATTAATCATGCAATGTCAACTGAGATTCAGAACTCGAGTTGAAGGTTGCCGTACATAAAGTAATTTTGACAACTGACAACTCCACTCAACGATAATTGCTAATAAAAGTAATCCTCGTCCAGATAACACATCAGCACAGTGAGAAAATACTCGTCAAACCATACTTGAATACCAGAGACATACCTCCACCAAGGAACCCATGGTCTGATCAGGAGTGTCGTGCTGCTACCAAAGAGAAAAATGCAGCATATACGGCTACTCTACAATCAGTAGCAACCCGCAGCGCACGAGAGAGCTATCGGGAGAAAAGAAGAATCATATTTTCCCCAGGAAAAATATAGAAAAGCAGGAGTTTGAAAAAAGTGTTGGTATCCAATAGTAGCGAAGGCGGCGAAGATACCACAGATCCAATCCCAGAAGATTGTATTGAATGTACACCGTCCGGCCAAAATGAGGTAAAGGTAGCAATAAACCAGAAGCAGGAACCGATGTCTTACCAGCCGAGCTGTTTAAAGCCGGACACGCTAATAAGGTGTATGTATCAGTTGGTTGGCAACATCTGGCAGGGAGAACGCGTGCCCGGCGTTTAGAACCTGAGCCATTCTATGGCCCGTCCACAAGAAAGTTGATAAAACTGTGTGCTCTAATTATAGGAACGTAAGTCTGCTTCCTATTGCTTATAAGATAGTATCAGGCATATTTTCCGTACGACTAATAGCAATGCGGATTTAGACCTGGCAAATCCACCAGGTATTTACCCTACGGTAAATCCTGGAAAATACTCACAACATGCAGATCGACACTTACCATTTTTTTGTCGATTATAAAACAGCCTTCAACAACGTTCTACGGTATTTCAAGCCATGTCTGAATTTGGTATCCCCGCAAAGCTCATTCGATTTTGTATGATGACTTTAACTGATATCTAGAACTCAGTTAAAATGGGAAAGAACATCTCAGTACCAAAAGAGGTTTCAGACAAGCAGGCAGCCTTTCGTGTGATCTCTTCAACATCCTGCTGGAAAAGGTTATACGAGATGCAAACGTCAAAAGAAATGGCACAACGTACGCCAATAGCCACGTGCATCATTCTTGTAAGAAAAGGTTCTTCTATGGATACTTTCTGTAAGAAAGGGTACTTCCATAGATTTTTCCTGAAAGAAAGGCTTCTTCTATATATCCTTCCTGTAAGAAAGAGTTCTCCTATAGACCCTTTCTGTGAGAAAATGGTGCTTCTTTAGTCCCTTTCTGTAAGAAAAAGGTGCTTATATAGACCCTTTCCGTAAGAAAAGCGTGCTGCTATAGACGGTTTCGGTAAGAAGGGGTGCTTCTATAGACCCCTTATGTAAGAAGGGGTGCTTCTATAGACCCCTTATGTAAGAAGGGGTGCTTCTATAGACCCCTTATGTAAGAAGGGGTGCTTCTATAGACCCCTTATGTAAGAAGGGGTGCTTCTATAGACCCCTTATGTAAGAAGGGGTGCTTCTATAGACCCCTTATGTAAGAAGGGGTGCTTCTATAGACCCCTTATGTAAGAAGGGGTGCTTCTATAGACCCCTTATGTAAGAAGGGGTGCTTCTATAGACCCCTTATGTAAGAAGGGGTGCTTCTATAGACCCCTTATGTAAGAAGGGGTGCTTCTATAGACCCCTTATGTAAGAAGGGGTGCTTCTATAGACCCCTTATGTAAGAAGGGGTGCTTCTATAGACCCCTTATGTAAGAAGGGGTGCTTCTATAGACCCCTTATGTAAGAAGGGGTGCTTCTATAGACCCCTTATGTAAGAAGGGGTGCTTCTATAGACCCCTTATGTAAGAAGGGGTGCTTCTATAGACCCCTTATGTAAGAAGGGGTGCTTCTATAGACCCCTTATGTAAGAAGGGGTGCTTCTATAGACCCCTTATGTAAGAAGGGGTGCTTCTATAGACCCCTTATGTAAGAAGGGGTGCTTCTATAGACCCCTTATGTAAGAAGGGGTGCTTCTATAGACCCCTTATGTAAGAAGGGGTGCTTCTATAGACCCCTTATGTAAGAAGGGGTGCTTCTATAGACCCCTTATGTAAGAAGGGGTGCTTCTATAGACCCCTTATGTAAGAAGGGGTGCTTCTATAGACCCCTTATGTAAGAAGGGGTGCTTCTATAGACCCCTTATGTAAGAAGGGGTGCTTCTATAGACCCCTTATGTAAGAAGGGGTGCTTCTATAGACCCCTTATGTAAGAAGGGGTGCTTCTATAGACCCCTTATGTAAGAAGGGGTGCTTCTATAGACCCCTTATGTAAGAAGGGGTGCTTCTATAGACCCCTTATGTAAGAAGGGGTGCTTCTATAGACCCCTTATGTAAGAAGGGGTGCTTCTATAGACCCCTTATGTAAGAAGGGGTGCTTCTATAGACCCCTTATGTAAGAAGGGGTGCTTCTATAGACCCCTTATGTAAGAAGGGGTGCTTCTATAGACCCCTTATGTAACAAGGGGTGCTTCTATAGACCCCTTATGTAAGAAGGGGTGCTTCTATAGACCCCTTATGTAACAAGGGGTGCTTCTATAGACCCCTTATGTAAGAAGGGGTGCTTCTATAGACCCCTTATGTAAGAAGGGGTGCTTCTATAGACCCCTTATGTAACAAGGGGTGCTTCTATAGACCCCTTATGTAACAAGGGGTGCTTCTATAGACCCCTTATGTAACAAGGGGTGCTTCTATAGACCCCTTATGTAACAAGGGGTGCTTCTATAGACCCCTTATGTAACAAGGGGTGCTTCTATAGACCCCTTATGTAACAAGGGGTGCTTCTATAGACCCCTTATGTAACAAGGGGTGCTTCTATAGACCCCTTATGTAACAAGGGGTGCTTCTATAGACCCCTTATGTAACAAGGGGTGCTTCTATAGACCCCTTATGTAACAAGGGGTGCTTCTATAGACCCCTTATGTAAGAAGGGGTGCTTCTATAGACCCCTTATGTAAGAAGGGGTGCTTCTATAGACCCCTTATGTAACAAGGGGTGCTTCTATAGACCCCTTATGTAACAAGGGGTGCTTCTATAGACCCCTTATGTAAGAAGGGGTGCTTCTATAGACCCCTTAAGTAAGAAGGGGTGCTTCTATAGACCCCTTATGTAACAAGGGGTGCTTCTATAGACCCCTTATGTAACAAGGGGTGCTTCTATAGACCCCTTATGTAACAAGGGGTGCTTCTATAGACCCCTTATGTAAGAAGGGGTGCTTCTATAGACCCCTTATGTAACAAGGGGTGCTTCTATAGACCCCTTATGTAACAAGGGGTGCTTCTATAGACCCCTTATGTAAGAAGGGGTGCTTCTATAGACCCCTTATGTAAGAAGGGGTGCTTCTATAGACCTCTTATGTAAGAAGGGGTGCTTCTATAGACCCCTTATGTAAGAAGGGGTGCTTCTATAGACCCCTTATGTAAGAAGGGGTGCTTCTATAGACCCCTTATGTAAGAAGGGGTGCTTCTATAGACCCCTTATGTAAGAAGGGGTGCTTCTATAGACCCCTTATGTAACAAGGGGTGCTTCTATAGACCCCTTATGTAACAAGGGGTGCTTCTATAGACCCCTTATGTAACAAGGGGTGCTTCTATAGACCCCTTATGTAAGAAGGGGTGCTTCTATAGACCCCTTATGTAACAAGGGGTGCTTCTATAGACCCCTTATGTAACAAGGGGTGCTTCTATAGACCCCTTATGTAACAAGGGGTGCTTCTATAGACCCCTTATGTAACAAGGGGTGCTTCTATAGACCCCTTATGTAAGAAGGGGTGCTTCTATAGACCCCTTATGTAAGAAGGGGTGCTTCTATAGACCCCTTATGTAAGAAGGGGTGCTTCTATAGACCCCTTATGTAAGAAGGGGTGCTTCTATAGACCCCTTATGTAAGAAGGGGTGCTTCTATAGACCCCTTATGTAAGAAGGGGTGCTTCTATAGACCCCTTATGTAAGAAGGGGTGCTTCTATAGACCCCTTATGTAAGAAGGGGTGCTTCTATAGACCCCTTATGTAAGAAGGGGTGCTTCTATAGACCCCTTATGTAAGAAGGGGTGCTTCTATAGACCCCTTATGTAAGAAGGGGTGCTTCTATAGACCCCTTATGTAAGAAGGGGTGCTTCTATAGACCCCTTATGTAAGAAGGGGTGCTTCTATAGACCCCTTATGTAAGAAGGGGTGCTTCTATAGACCCCTTATGTAAGAAGGGGTGCTTCTATAGACCCCTTATGTAAGAAGGGGTGCTTCTATAGACCCCTTATGTAAGAAGGGGTGCTTCTATAGACCCCTTATGTAAGAAGGGGTGCTTCTATAGACCCCTTATGTAAGAAGGGGTGCTTCTATAGACCCCTTATGTAAGAAGGGGTGCTTCTATAGACCCCTTATGTAAGAAGGGGTGCTTCTATAGACCCCTTATGTAAGAAGGGGTGCTTCTATAGACCCCTTATGTAAGAAGGGGTGCTTCTATAGACCCCTTATGTAAGAAGGGGTGCTTCTATAGACCCCTTATGTAAGAAGGGGTGCTTCTATAGACCCCTTATGTAAGAAGGGGTGCTTCTATAGACCCCTTATGTAAGAAGGGGTGCTTCTATAGACCCCTTATGTAACAAGGGGTGCTTCTATAGACCCCTTATGTAACAAGGGGTGCTTCTATAGACCCCTTATGTAATAAGGGGTGCTTCTATAGACCCCTTATGTAACAAGGGGTGCTTCTATAGACCCCTTATGTAACAAGGGGTGCTTCTATAGACCTCTTATGTAAAAAGGGGTGCTTCTATAGACCTCTTATGTAAAAAGGGGTGCTTCTATAGACCCCTTATGTAACAAGGGGTGCTTCTATAGACCCCTTATGTAACAAGGGGTGCTTCTATAGACCCCTTATGTAACAAGGGGTGCTTCTATAGACCCCTTATGTAACAAGGGGTGCTTCTATAGACCCCTTATGTAACAAGGGGTGCTTCTATAGACCCCTTATGTAACAAGGGGTGCTTCTATAGACCCCTTATGTAACAAGGGGTGCTTCTATAGACCCCTTATGTAACAAGGGGTGCTTCTATAGACCCCTTATGTAACAAGGGGTGCTTCTATAGACCCCTTATGTAACAAGGGGTGCTTCTATAGACCCCTTATGTAAGAAGGGGTGCTTCTATAGACCCCTTATGTAAGAAGGGGTGCTTCTATAGACCCCTTATGTAACAAGGGGTGCTTCTATAGACCCCTTATGTAACAAGGGGTGCTTCTATAGACCCCTTATGTAAGAAGGGGTGCTTCTATAGACCCCTTATGTAAGAAGGGGTGCTTCTATAGACCTCTTATGTAAGAAGGGGTGCTTCTATAGACCCCTTATGTAAGAAGGGGTGCTTCTATAGACCCCTTATGTAAGAAGGGGTGCTTCTATAGACCCCTTATGTAAGAAGGGGTGCTTCTATAGACCCCTTATGTAACAAGGGGTGCTTCTATAGACCCCTTATGTAAGAAGGGGTGCTTCTATAGACCCCTTATGTAACAAGGGGTGCTTCTATAGACCCCTTATGTAACAAGGGGTGCTTCTATAGACCCCTTATGTAACAAGGGGTGCTTCTATAGACCCCTTATGTAAGAAGGGGTGCTTCTATAGACCCCTTATGTAACAAGGGGTGCTTCTATAGACCCCTTATGTAACAAGGGGTGCTTCTATAGACCCCTTATGTAACAAGGGGTGCTTCTATAGACCCCTTATGTAAGAAGGGGTGCTTCTATAGACCCCTTATGTAAGAAGGGGTGCTTCTATAGACCCCTTATGTAAAAAGGGGTGCTTCTATAGACCCCTTATGTAAGAAGGGGTGCTTCTATAGACCCCTTATGTAAGAAGGGGTGCTTCTATAGACCCCTTATGTAAGAAGGGGTGCTTCTATAGACCCCTTATGTAAGAAGGGGTGCTTCTATAGACCCCTTATGTAAGAAGGGGTGCTTCTATAGACCCCTTATGTAAGAAGGGGTGCTTCTATAGACCCCTTATGTAAGAAGGGGTGCTTCTATAGACCCCTTATGTAAGAAGGGGTGCTTCTATAGACCCGTTATGTAAGAAGGGGTGCTTCTATAGACCCCTTATGTAAGAAGGGGTGCTTCTATAGACCCGTTATGTAAGAAGGGGTGCTTCTATAGACCCCTTATGTAAGAAGGGGTGCTTCTATAGACCCCTTATGTAAGAAGGGGTGCTTCTATAGACCCCTTATGTAAGAAGGGGTGCTTCTATAGACCCCTTATGTAAGAAGGGGTGCTTCTATAGACCCCTTATGGAAGAAGGGGTGCTTCTATAGACCCCTTATGTAAGAAGGGGTGCTTCTATAGACCCCTTATGTAAGAAGGGGTGCTTCTATAGACCCCTTATGTAAGAAGGGGTGCTTCTATAGACCCCTTATGTAAGAAGGGGTGCTTCTATAGACCCCTTATGTAAGAAGGGGTGCTTCTATAGACCCCTTATGTAAGAAGGGGTGCTTCTATAGACCCCTTATGTAAGAAGGGGTGCTTCTATAGACCCCTTATGTAAGAAGGGGTGCTTCTATAGACCCCTTATGTAAGAAGGGGTGCTTCTATAGACCCCTTATGTAAGAAGGGGTGCTTCTATAGACCCCTTATGTAAGAAGGGGTGCTTCTATAGACCCCTTATGTAAGAAGGGGTGCTTCTATAGACCCCTTATGTAAGAAGGGGTGCTTCTATAGACCCCTTATGTAAGAAGGGGTGCTTCTATAGACCCCTTATGTAAGAAGGGGTGCTTCTATAGACCCCTTATGAGGGAAGGGGTGCTTCTCTGGGCCCCTTATGAGGGAAGGGGTGCTTCTATAGACCCCTTATGTAAGAAGGGGTGCTTCTATAGACCCCTTATGTAAGAAGGGGTGCTTCTATAGACCCCTTATGAAAGAAAGGGTGCTTCTATATACCCTTCCTGTAAGAAAGGGTGCTTCTATATACCCTTCCTGTAAGAAAGGGTGCTTCTATGGGCTTTCCTGTAAGAAAGGGTGCTTCTATAAGCCCCTCTTGTAAGAAAGGTTGTTTCTATAGGCCCTGCCTGTAAGAGAGGGTGCTTCTATAGGTCCTTCCTGTAAGAAAAGGTGATTCTATAGGCCCTTCCTGTAAGAAAAGGTGATTCTATAAATCCTCCATGTTAGAAAAAGTGCTTCTTATGTAAGAAGGGGTGCTTCTATAGACCCCTTATGAAAGAAGGGGTGCTTCTATAGGCCCCTTATGTAAGAAGGGGTGCTTCTATAGACCCTTATGTAAGAAGGGTTGCTTCTATAGGCCCCTTATGTAAGAAGGGGTGCTTCTATAGACCCCTTATGTAAGAAGGCTGCTTCTATAGACCCCTTACGTAAGAAGGGGTGCTTCTATAGACCCCTTATGTAACAAGGGGTGCTTCTATAGACCCCTTATGTAACAAGGGGTGCTTCTATAGACCCCTTATGTAACAAGGGGTGCTTCTATAGACCCCTTATGTAACAAGGGGTGCTTCTATAGACCCCTTATGTAACAAGGGGTGCTTCTATAGACCCCTTATGTAACAAGGGGTGCTTCTATAGACCCCTTATGTAACAAGGGGTGCTTCTATAGACCCCTTATGTAACAAGGGGTGCTTCTATAGACCCCTTATGTAACAAGGGGTGCTTCTATAGACCCCTTATGTAACAAGGGGTGCTTCTATAGACCCCTTATGTAACAAGGGGTGCTTCTATAGACCCCTTATGTAACAAGGGGTGCTTCTATAAACCCCTTATGTAACAAGGGGTGCTTCTATAGACCCCTTATGTAATAAGGGGTGCTTCTATAGACCCCTTATGTAACAAGGGGTGCTTCTATAGACCCCTTATGTAACAAGGGGTGCTTCTATAGACCCCTTAAGTAACAAGGGGTGCTTCTATAAACCCCTTATGTAACAAGGGGTGCTTCTATAAACCCCTTATGTAACAAGGGGTGCTTCTATAAACCCCTTATGTAACAAGGGGTGCTTCTATAGACCCTCTCTTTAAGACAAGTAAAAAAGTATGAGTCGGCTTTGCCGACAGAGATAAACCCTCAGCCTATCTGAATTGAAACTTTCATCTACGGACAGATCGAATGTATTTAGGGTCGTTTCAGAATTGTTTGGCCCTTTTTGGACATTTGAACTTGCCGAAAAAAATGTGGATTAGGATTAAAGTTCAAAAGTGTTGCGGAGGAGATACTTAAAGCAATGGTCCGACATAGTCCAATATGGCAGTGGATCTTATTTTGGGAGTCATATCTTTTTGATAGATATCGGGCCCACTAGTCATTTCAGTGGGTCATCGTATAACTTTTGGACCAGTATGCCAGGAAGCATGGACTTGTCCATGGAAAACATAATATCGCTGTAAACAGGATCACAACGAACATCATCGGTATAGATTTCCAAACCTGATCTATATGTGGTAGATATTTAGGAGTGGACCGATGTGGCTTATCTTCGAACTTAAACTAAGTTTGGGCAAAATATTACGAAAGCCAAGTTTTGGACCGAATCGGCAGATCCGTTCGAGAGTTATCTTGCGCTCCAACCACTACACATGGTGTCATAGGTTTTTTTACAAGTTTCAGGCTATTTTCTCAGGAAGTATGGACTTGCCCCTGGTGAAACTTGTACCCTCGTATGGGGGGCAGTGAATACAAGTTGTTACAACAAAAATTAAAGTGATTTTTCGAAATTTTGTGTGGGAGGTACCCGAAGGAGTGGACCGAATAATTCCATATTGGAACCTCATTTAAGTCTTGTAGAAATTTCACGATATGCAAGGTAATGACCAAATCGTTTATTCCCTTCAAAAATTACTGTACGCACAAATTTTCCCAACATTTTCGAACTTTTGTGGGGAAAGTACCGGAGTTATCGTGCGTTCCAACCAGCCAAACAGATGGACGGGCATGACTAAATGAACTCCAAATTATGTGAAACTGATTTCGTCCAAACATACTTGGGGTCTAAAACCATTATTTCGAGGAGGCACATTTTGTGAAAGTGTATATACAAGCGTAAATGCTGAGGGTATAAAACCGTGTCTTCTGTATACTCTTTCTGTAGCGGTGCTTTTATGGACCCTTTCTGTAAGAAAAGGGTGTTTCTATAGTCCCTTTCTGTAAGAAAGGGTTCTTCTATGTACCCTTTCTGTAAGAAAGGTTGCTTCTATAGACCCTTGCTGTAACAAATTCTGTTTCTAGGCTATGAAATTGTGCCGCACCTACTGATTCTATTTTATGTGGTAAATATTCTGATAGCTCAATAAACAATTATTTGTATTTTTATAGTGTTTTATTTAACTTGCTTTGGTTCCTGTCTGTTTAGTTCAAATCTAACATACGTCCCATGTAACTTCAATTTTTTTAAACTTCCTTTTCCGGTACTGTTTGTTTGAACACCCTATGCTGCCCTATGCTGTTATTTAAACAAACAAAATCTGTTTCTTTGAATCACCCAGTGTATGGCTACATTTATTATGCTTGAAATTCTCTTGGACACTCTCATTTTAAAAAATACTGAACAACAACATAACTCTTTCCCCCACGATGAGAGTAACAGCAAACAAAACACAGGCCATAACATCTTAACTTGGCTATTGATTCTTTAGTGTTGCGGCGCTATTGAGAGAGACGAAATGGTAAAGTTACGGATAGCGGTTGTGTTGTGGAGTGTTGTGTAAAAAAAATTTAAAAAATAACCAACAACAACAAAAACGGGTAAAGGCTTCGAAAAAAGTTTCACTGGCCAAAAAATAAAAATTGATTTAAAAATTGTCACAATCAATAGGAAAGGTAGCAGCAACAACAACAAGTCGTTTCATGTGATAAATGGAAATAAATAAAAGCTAATTGAATTAAATTAAAATGGAATAAAATAGAAGAAAACGAAAAAAAGCAATAAAAAGTGAAATTTGATATAAATTACGAATTTGGAGATTATAACCCAAAAAAATTTACCTGTTTTTCATGATAGCAGCTATTTATGAGAAAAAGGAATAAATTAAAAAAGTGCATTCAATTCTAAACAAAAAAGAAAAAATACCTTAACATTATAATAAATTACAACAAAGTGTGCAGCGAGCAGCAGCAGTAACAGCAAAAATAAAAAATCATGTCAAATTCATGTCGTAGAAAATTACGTGTTTTACCACTGCCGGTTGATTACGTTTCGTTACGTTCAAGGCAAGTTGACGACAACAACGACGATGTCAACGACGTTGACGATAATAGCGGTGGTGCTGTTGCCACCATTGATAACAACAACGACGACAACGACGACCATCAGCGTCAAACACATAACCCCACTAATAACACCTCTACTGCGGATCCAGTTGGTGGAAAATTTAAGACTACACCAACAACAACAACAATGGTTGGCAATAAAATGTTGCTGACTGAAACGAAATCTTTGGAATTAAACACCAGACACAGTCGTGAAGACGAAGAAGAGGATTACGATGATGATGAGATATCAAAGTAAGTTGAAAAGTAAATAAAAAAGTTCCTCTCGATTTAAATTAAGTAATTACCTACGAATGAATTGTTTACTATCATCATTTTTGAAGAGTAACAACAACAACGACAACATTAAACTAATTATAAATAACAATGTTAAGAATTGTGGGCAACAAAATGTGGTCGACACGTCATTTTGTTTTGCTATTGTTTTTGTATTAATTCTCCCAAGTACAAACACACACATATACAGGCCTTCTTTTAACCACAATTTGGGGGTATTATTATACCCAGCCATCCATTCGTACAACGTGTAATGCTCTGTGTTATTGTTGTTATTGTCAATGCAAGTCATAAAGACTAGTTGAAAAATGTAAACAAACTATTGTTTTTTTCTTTCGCTTTTTCTTGCTTTCTGAGCATTTATGTTGTAGAAAATTTATTTACTGTGTGGGTGTATGTATCAGGGATGGAAATGTTTAATTATTAATAAATAACCACCTGGCCACTACATTTTACCACCCTGTTGTAAAACTTGTTAAAGTAAACAAGTATTTGTTGTAAAATTTTCTTCTTTACCACGCCAGAGAATAAAACGTCTCATTGAAAAAGTATAAACAAAATACCCCTGAAACATTGTTAACCAGTAAGGAAAGGACTAAAGTCGGTTGGGGCCGACTATATGATACCCTACACCACTGTGAATATGTAAAATATATATTGGAAGCTATACCGAAATCTGAACCGATTCCAAAATAATATGGCACACTTATTTCTAGACCAAATTCCGTCACACATTCCAAATTTCATCGAAATCGGACATATATAGCGTGTTTTGTGCAGCAAATACGTAAAATTGGGCGAAAATATATAAGGGAGCTATATCCAAATCTGAAGCGATTTCAATATAATTTGGCACATTTATTTCTATGCCGAATTCAGTCACACATTCAAAATTTCATTGAAATCGGACGTATATAGCGTGTTTGGTGCAGCAAATACGTAAAATCGGGCGAAAATATATATGGGAGCTATATCCAAATTTGAAGCGATTTCAATATATATTGGCACATTTATTTCTAGGCCGAATTCAGTCACACATTCCAAATTTCATAGAAATCAGTCATATATAATGTGTTTTGTGCAGCAAATACGTAAAATAGGGCGAAAATATATATGGGAGCTATATCCAAATCTGAAGCGATTTCAATATAATTTGGCACATTTATTTCTAGGCCAAATTCAGTCAAACATTCAAAATTTCATCAAAATCGGACGTATATAGCGTGTTTGGTGCAGCAAATACGTAAAATCGGGCGAAAATATATATGGGAGCTATATCGAAATCTGAACGATTTAAATATAATTTGGCACATTTATTTCCAGATTGTCTGGCTTCAGTAGATGGACCTCCCACCTCATTTCTTTCAGCATTACCATGGATGATTTAGCGCCTTGTCACTCTCGGGGTGCTCGATTAAAATAACTTGGGCAGTCTGCATAACGTCGTCAACCGTGACTGAGGTCCTATCTTCTTTTTCCAGAGTTCGAGATTAATTTAACCGTTGTCCACAATTCACTAATTCCGGCTCCAATATTGTAACTCTTCAGCTGATCTAGCCACTTGTTCCGCGTGTGCTCACCGACCAACCAATTAACCTCTGGGGTCACTAGGATTGGCTCGACTTGAATTGGCTCATCACGATTATTTGTTAGTACCGCCGCCTCTGTTACGGAATTTGGTCTCACTTCGGATATTCGACCAACAGGTATAAAGCGAGCGGATGCAGCTGTGAAGATGTCTCTGAACATCCTTTCTGCTACCAGAAAATCATAAGGTGATTTGTGAACTCTCTGAAACTATACCAATTAGCTTTCCCATGATTGATGAAATTGCGGCGTTCAGAGATAATGAAGCTGAGTGGTCTGCTGATTACGACGGTCTGACCCAAGAGAAACGACGGGTTGCTAGGAGATGTAATTTGTCTGGCGAACTATGGCACTCTGCCCTAATATTGGTAGGGGTCTCCTCATCGCAGGGGCATCAATCCGCTCAGTCAGCGTTTCACAATTCATGATGATCATTAAAGTCCCCTAGGACCAGTCGGTTATGACTTACTCGAAGCTGACTATTGTTGGTCATATAATCTGTTGTATAGCTGTTAATTGCCGTGAGGTAAAGGTCAAGCAACTTTACGTCGGCTACCCCCCTTACATATGTATATTCCACGTACGGGTCATAAGAGCCAATTCTGTATTGAACAGATTGGTGCAACAGAAAAGCTAGATGACCCCAACCACCACTTTTGGTGCGATCCTTCCTCAGTATGTTGTAACTAACCTTTACAACGCTGTAAGCTGCAGTTGTTGTTGGAGCATGGTTTCCGATGCACCATAAAGTCCACCATTTCTTCGATCTTACCTCGGAGTGCTTTAAATTCCACAAATGATACATGCCCTGAGATTGGAACAGCGTACAGAAACATAGTCCCTGTCGTTGTCACTCACATGAACGAGTCCAAAGAAACCCCTGAGATGCATCCACTACCGACATCTATTGCATCCTATCGAAATTTGAGTGTGAAGGATACATATGTGGCAAAACAAGCACATTCAAATTAGACCTGAGTTTTCCTCCGTCCCGCACGGTCAAAACTAATGCAGAGGAAGCATTCCGGGGTATATGTTTCCAACACAGAAAAACGATACAACTGCTAAAATGCTTATGTACACTGAGGTTGCAGCCTTTGGTCGGAACGCCGATGTAGGTTGGTTCCAGGTCAATATGGTGTCAAAGAACTCGCCGCCGTGGGATTGATTTCATAGTCCCCAAGACATGCCCATGTACCTGAATCTATTTATGGATTAACCTCCTTTATGAGGATTTATTTTGACGTATACGTAATGGAATTGACATTTGAAACCCGATCCGATTATATGCAAACGCACTATTAGGCTAAATCGGTTACTCCCTTCTAGAGTTATCGTGCACACCATTTCAGCAAAAACTTTATGATTTTTGTGGGGAGGAACGCCAAGGAGAGGATCCATCTTCGAGCTGGATCTAAGTTTGTACTAAATATTACGAAGTTCAAACTATGAACTAAATCGGTAGATCCGTTCGAGAATAATTGTGCTCATCAACGAACCAGACAAACAGACGGGCGGACAGAGCTACATCTACCCCCAATTTTCTGGCTTCGAATTTCGTCCAAATATAATTGGGGCCCAAAAACCATTATTTCAATGAGACACATTTTTGATCGTATCAAAATGTATATAACCTCGTTATCCTATAGGCTGAGGGTATAAAAATCGAATGGATCATGAATGAAGCAACTGCCTTGAGACTGTTGCTATGTCGTAACTAACAAAAATTGTTTAACTGCCAATTTCGGGGCTCCGCCAACATTCCAGGTACACAACATTTTCATAGAAAAATAATTTGCCTCAGTTTTAATTGTTTTTCTCATTGAATACGGCGAAAATTGCATTAAAGTATTAAATAAAAAAAAAAAAAAACAAAAATAAAATTTAAAAGATATGAAAACAAAACGAAAATTAACAACAATAAACGCCAACGCAAAAAGTGAAAGAATAATAAAATACACACACCAAACACTTGGTAGTTCGTAATCTAAAAAAAGTAGACATTTAACCGCACATAACCGCACATTGCACATGCGGTGTGTATTGGA
Organism: Musca autumnalis; assembly: GCF_047663935.1. Taxonomy (NCBI): domain Eukaryota; kingdom Metazoa; phylum Arthropoda; class Insecta; order Diptera; family Muscidae; genus Musca; species Musca autumnalis. The sequence continues at coordinate 270,946,579 of NW_027411644.1, forward strand.
ACACTGATGCTCAGCCCTGAATGATTTTGTGACAATAAATTAACACGAATTCTCTTTTTGTTCATTTCTGCCGTTGTTTAGCGCGGAAAATAGTCTCCTGACCAACCCAATACACACATGATTTGTTGAACATAACTGGTATAGACCGACCGCGCACAAAAACACCTTAGAATACCTGATTAAATACAACAGAGAGAAATATTAGTGTTATCAGCACTTATAATTTATTAAAATTCTTAACTGGTCTCATTGCATGTGTTGTCCTCTGATAAGGAAATACAATTTCGATAAACAGATGTGTGAAAAACATATGCCCGAACTAAGTGGCGATCTTGAAACAAATAAAATTATGAATGGACTTTATTTTAGACCCTGCAATTTGTATTTTGATATACCTATATAAAAGTGATAGGTAGAGGACACCAGGCAACTGCCCTGACCGGCTTTAACATGGACTAATATTGGTCCCTGTTTCATCTCAAGTGGACACTGCCGTGGGGAGCTGCGTTTAACATCCATTGAATGAAAGACTTGCTACAATACGGATAACAGGAAAATTCTTCAACATCACCGAAAACAACGACCAACAGACCAAAGATATATTTTATGAGCGCTTAGAAGAAACACATGATCGTTGTACTGCCCATGACATTAAAATTATTCTTGGCGATTTAAATGTCAGAATTGGAAGGGAGAATATATTTGGCCCAACAGTCTGGAATTTCAGTCTCCATAATGAAAAATCTGACAATGGAATGAGGCCGGTGCACTTCAAAGCGCGCAAAAAAAAGGGTACCAGTACCAGATTGAAGTATTTTGACATGTCTAAGGACACCTGGCTGTCTCCAAGCCTGTATACACCCTTTCTCTAACAGAGAGTACTTCTATAGACCCTTTCTCTAAGAAAATGTGTTTTTATACACCCTTTCTCTAAAAAGGGTGCTCCAATAGACCATTTCTCTAAGAAAGGATGATTCTGTTAACCCTTTCTCTACGAAAGGGTGTTTCTATAGACCCTTTTTCTATGAAAGGGTACTTCTATAAACCCTTTCTCTAAGAGAGAGAGAGAGAGAGAGCTTCTATAGACCCTTTCTCTAAGAAAGGGTACTTCTATAGGCTCTTTCTCTAAGAAAGGGTACTTCTATAGGCCTTTTCTCTAAGAAAGGGTGCTTCTGTAGACCCTTTCACTAAGAAAGGGTACTTCTATAGGCTCTTTCTCTAAGAAGGGGCACTTCTATAGGCCCTTTCTCTAAGAAAGGGTACTTCTATAGGCCCTTTCTCTAAGAAAGGCTGCTTTTATAAAACCTTTCTCTAAGAAAGGGTACTTCCACACACCCTTTTTCTAAGAAAGGGTGCTTCTATAGACCCTTTCTCTAAGAAAGGGCACTCATATAGACCCTTTCTCTAACAAAGGGCACTCCTATAGACACTTTCTTTAAGAAAGGGCACTGCTATAGACCCTTCCTCTAGGAAAGGGCACTCCTATAGACCCTTTCTCTAGGAAAGAGTTCTTCTTTAAACCCTTTATCTAAGAAAGGGCACTCCTATAGACCCTTTCTCTAAGAAAGGACACTCCTATAGACCCTTTTCTAGGAAAGAGTTTTTATTTAAACCCTTTCTCTAAGAAAGGGCGCTTCTATAGAACGTCCCTCTAAAAGTGGGTGATTCTATAGACCCATTCTCTAAAAAGGGTTCTTATATAGACCCTTCCTCTAAACAAGGGTGCTTCTATAGACCCTTTCTCTAAGAAAGGGTACTTCTATAGACCGTTTCTTTAAGAAAGGGTGCTTCCATAGACCCTTTCCCTAAGAAAGGATACTTCCATAGACCCTTTCTCTAAGAAAGGGTACCTCTATAGAAGGTTGCTTCTATAGACCCTTTATCTTAGAAAGGTTGCTTCTATAGACCCTTTCTCTAAGAAAGGGTGCTTCTATAGAACCTTTCTCTAAGAAAGGGTACTTCTATAGACAATTTCTCTAAGAAAGGGTGCTTCTATAGACCCTTTCTCTAAGAATGGGTTCTTCTATAGACCCCTTATCTAAGAAAGGTTGCATCTATAGACCCTTTCTTTAAGAAAGGGTGCTTTTATAGAACGTTCCTCTAAAAGAGGGTGATTCTATAGACCCATTCCCTAAAAAGGGTGCTTATATACCCCCTTCCTCTAAAAAAGGGTGCTTCTATAGACCCTTCTCTAAGAAAGGGTACTTCTATAGACCCTTTCTCTAAGAAAGGGTACTTCTAAAGACCCTTTCCCTAAGAAAGGGTACTTCTATAGACCCTTTCTTTAAGAAAGGGTGCTTCTATAGACCCTTTCTCTAAGAAAGGGTACTTCTATAGACCCTTCCTTTAAGAAAGGGTGCTTCTATAGACCCTTTCTCTAAGAAAGGGTGCTTCTATAGACCCTTTCTCTAAGAAAGGGAGCTTCTATAGACCCTTTCTCTAAGAAAGGGAGCTTCTATAGACCCTTTCTCTAAGAAAGGGTGCTTCTATAGACCCTTTCTCTAAGAAAGGGTGCTTCTATAGACCCTTTCTCTAAGAAAGGGTGCTTCTATAGACCCTTTCTCTTAGAAAGGGTGCTTCTATAGACCCTTTCTCTAAGAAAGGGTGCTTCTATAGACCCTTTCTCTAAGAAAGGGTGCTTCTATAGACCCTTTCTCTAAGAAAGGGTGCTTCTTTAGACCCTTTCTCTAAGAAAGGGTGCTTCTATAGACCCTTTCTCTAAGAAAGGGTGCTTCTATAGACCCTTTCTCTAAGAAAGGTTGCTTCTATAGACCCTTTCTCTAAGAAAGGGAGCTTCTATAGACCCTTTCTCTAAGAAAGGGTGCTTCTATAGACCCTTTCTCTAAGGAAGGCTGCTTCTATAGACCCTTTCTCTAAGAAAGGGTGCTTCTATAGACCCTTTCTCTAAGAAAGGGTGCTTCTATAGACCCTTTCTCTAAGAAAGAGTGCTTCTATAGACCCTTTCTATAAGAAAGGATACTTCTATAGACCCCTTATCTAAGAAAGGTTGCGTCTATAGACCCTTTCTTTAAGAAAGGGTGATTCTATAGACCCTTTCTTTAAGAAAGGGTGCTTCTATAGAACGTTCCTCTAAAAGAGGGTGATTCTATAGACCCATTCTCTAAAAAGGGTGCTTATATACCCCCTTCCTCTAAAAAAGGGTGCTTCTATAGACCCTTCTCTAAGAAAGGGTGCTTTTATAGGACCTTTCTCTAAGAAAGGCTACTGCTATTGGAGTAATAAAGCAACAAATGGATAGGGATGAACATTTTTCTTAGTTTAGCTTACTGGACGAATGTTCTGTAAAGGGCCAATTAAGTAAGTAATATAAAAGCAATAATATCGCTAGTTAGATTCGGAAATATCGAAACTACGAACTGTTGCATATGTCGATGGTTTGCCACCTCTAGTACACAATACATTTTCGCTTTAACCGACCTGAATAAAAGCAAAGCAAAAAACTTCTGAATATATCTGCCCCAATAAAATCCAGGTGTGAGTGTCTGGCAACAAACTTTAAAGTCAACAAATTAAATGTGTCCACATAAAAAGGTAACTTTCAAGAGGTTTATTTTAAAACATTTCAAAATTTACTTAAGTTTAATGAGTGAGGAACAAAAATCAAAGTCAATAACCCCACCAAACCAAAAAAATTAACTTTTTACATTTTATTTACATCCATAATATTGGAATATAGTTTCATCATTAAAAAAGGCAGGTAGGGTAGGTAGAAAAAGTTCCCCTCCAAATAATAAAAAAAAACAAAAACTAATATTTAATTCGATCAAAATGGATGGAGTTTAATATATTCGAACAAGTATAACAAATTTCAAATAACCACACCGGCATTAACTTCCCAGCACAAAGTGACTCCCCTCAACCTCAATGGAAAAAACAGCTAATTTAATTGAATAAAATTTTGTGTTTGGGTTCGTTGAGATAATGATGACAACGCTAAACTTTCCAATGTCAAGAAATCGTTCACAAAGTGTGCGGCGGCGGACAACGACGTACTCATTCTGACGTGTGTGATTACCGTGTGCCATGCACACTCATACAAAAAGACAGACAGACAGACTTGTTTTACAGTTGCGTCGACTGTAACAAATACCAGTTTCAAATTTCTATATTTGAATCGAAAACCGGCTTTTTTTCTAAAAGAAATATTTTTGTTTAACAAAAATCCCAACGGCGGAGGAAGGCTGTTAAAAAATAAAAGTGAATTGACACACACTACAACAGTGGGTCAAAGAAAAACTTTGACACACATATGTACTTATTTTGTGACCTATCGCACCTTATTATTGGGAACAATACTCTATCTGTCTACATCTGGTCCTGATTACAAGTCAAGTCTATACTTTCTGCGATAATGATTCGAATGATCTACTAACTTTGCTTACTTACTTAGTTGGCCCGTTGCAGGCCCGTCCTATCAGCCATGTGACCCGTTTCATCATCGTTCATTCCTATGACATGTCCTAGCCTACACAGTTTTGTGATACAAACTACCGGAATCCATTGAACGAGAACGATGGCTGGATCGTTCAATTAAACGAGATTGGCACAACTCTAGTTGCTTTCACCCAACGTGTTGAAACTGAAGACCTGATTATTTAACCTCCGACTAAAGACAAATCATCAAACAAAATCTTATTATATATCATGCCAGCTATAATGCAAACCTTTAGGTGTTGTTGTAACGTCTTTCCGAATCTGTCGCATTTTCTGTATGGCAGTAATATCTGCTAGTGTTTAAACTGCACCTTCTTTATAAATAGGCCGTACATTCCAGGTGCAGATTCCCAGATCATGGTCCTTTGTTTTTATTTTTCTTAGTTTTTTTTTTCATAGTGTGATATTTTTATAAAGAGGTTGGCTACTAACCAGAAGCCCCCAAGTTTTTTTCGTTTTTATGGGTGTGGTGTACGAGCGGCATATGTTAGCTCACTACCTTTAACGGCTGTTCCCCCGGTGCCACCAGGGAGGCGTTAGTGTCCACTTGACATAGAGGAGGAACCAAGATAAGTGCTTGGCATTGCCATGATAATGATAAAGCCTGTCAGGATCGTAACTTTTTGTTGGCAAGTAAATACCTCTCAAGATATGGCCTCGAAATGTCCCACCCGGGTGGCATTTTCAGCACTTTTTGTATATTTACTTAGTCCATTGTCACACTAGCGGGTTTCACTGAAACAATTTCATGAAATCAAGGGTTCCTAGGTCGAGTTTCATACTTGAATAATACCATAAATTTGCTGTAGTGGGGAACTCGATCTATAAATACCTAAAAGTTTCAATGAAACCATACTAGTGTGACCTTCGACTTATATATTTTCTCTTTAACTTTCGTCTCTACTTCGAATTGAATAACCATTTGATTCACTGTAAAATGTTTTTATTGTAAACCTGCATAAGCAAAACAAAGTTGCTAATAACCTTATATCGAAGTATTTTTTTTTGCCGCACAAAGAGAGCGACCGCACACAGTCTCAAATCGGAGTGGTTTGATGTGCACTTTATGCGTATTTAAATAACGAACGTCTCGCATACACATTCATAGAAACCGTTAGTTTTTCCCTTTTATTTTAGAATATAGTTTTCTATTAGTATGCAATGCACATTCACTGCACATGTTTTTCACTTAATGTCTGATCGATTTACTTTATACTCGTCATTATGTTCTGAATCAGAGATGGAAATTGTGAAAATGTAATTTTTGTTAATCGAAGATATTAATAAGATACCGCCAAAGATAAATCTAAAGGAAATGCTTACATGCTTAGGGAAGTCAAATAGTGGGCTTGACATGTCTTATTTTGTGACAATTCATAAGAAATTTTGCAAAGTAACAAGTAAGAACGGTGTTAAGTTCGGTCGGGCCGAAATTGTTCTACCCTCCACAACGAGTTATATTGAATTAAAATGGAACAATTAGCTTCCTTTCGTTTATGAAGAAGACTGGCTAAGCTTCAAAATACCGAAATTCGGCAGGTACCGTTCTATGGGGGCTACAACAAAACGTCAATCTATACCGATAAATTTCTTGCGGAAAGTTTTTGTACTCAAAGAAAACTTAATACCAAATTTCCGATATTTCGGTAAGATAATGTGACTAAAACCTAAAAAATACCGAAAATCAAGGGATACGCTTCTAGGGGGGATGTAGGAAGACAAGGACCTATAATGATAATTCACTTCTGGAATATTTTATAACCCCATGGAAGACTAAATAACACATTTCACTCATTTCGGTGGCATATTGATGTCACAACCTTCAGAATCTATGGGGGAAATATCGAAACATGGAACTATACCGAAGAATTTCAGTCGGTCTTTACAAATTTCAGTTGGAAAGTTTTGCACCCCCAATGAAAAGTGAATGCCAAATATCATCCATTTCGGTAGAATATTGGGGTCACAATCTTCAAAATATCGGAAATCGGCCGTTCTATGGGGGCTATATGAAGGCGTGGACCTATTCCGACAAATTTAGAGGGAAAAGTTGAATATCTCCAATGAAGACTTATTACCAAATCGCAGCCATTTCGATAGATTATTGTGGTCATAACCTTAAAAACACCGAAAATCGGTAGATACCGTTCTATGGGGGCTATATGAAGACCTGGACCTATACCGACAAATTTCATATGGAAAGTTTTATACCCCAAATGAAGACACCATTTCGGTGCGATAATGAGGCTAAAACCTTAAAAATACCGAAAATCGGGTGGTGCCGTTTTATTGGGGCTATATCAAAACATGGACCGATGTAACCCATTTGCAATACCAAACTTTCTAGGAGCAATAGAAACTTCTACACCAAATTACAAAGCTCTATCTTAAAAATTGCGAGCTGTATCCTGATTTCGGGGTCGATTATCGATAGCAATTATCGTTGAGTGGAGTTGCCAGTTGTCAAAATTTCTTTATGTATGGCAACCTTCAACTAAAGTTGCGAATCTCAGTTGACGAACCGGCTATTTTTCAGCAACCAATAATTTTCAGTTGCAGTGAATATTTTCGAAGAAACAAGAAGTAAAATTGAAAGGAAACAACATTTTCTTAACAATTGTTGATTATTTGCATGATTAATTAATTTTGTGTATCAAAAATATGGTGAAAATAACAATAAAACAACAGTTTGAATTATTAATTGATAAATTGAGTGCAAATCCAATGTGCACATGGGTTCCATCTATACAGCCGATAACACCATGGAATTTCGTTTCTGAATAAAAATGATTTTTGTTTTGTTTTTTTTCCTCCTCCGACAATTTCGAAACGAACCAATTTTGGCACAATTTGTCCTCTACCAAGTGGACAATTTCCTTCAATACGTTCGACAATATATGTAGATTGAACAATGCAATTGTTGTAATCATACGGCATCCTTTTCAATCAAAAATACGCCTTAAACCTAAAATAATTTACTTATTAAACAGATCTTTCCAACATGAGCTTCGACTTACAGTGCAGATGACAATTTCAATGGATTCGACTTGTCCCTCAAATTTCTTCGAATAGATGTCATGTCCTGTACATTTTCTTAATGATCAAAAAATAATTCCACTGAACTTATCATTTTAAAATAGTTTTTTGGCGAATTGTGCCTTTTGGATTTAATAGAGTTCACAACTTTGAAAAAACACAGATCGATAACACGTTTATCGACAAGCCAGTTGGGTTGACACCAATAATACAACATTTCATCTCAGTTGTGCTGCAAATTGACAACGCAATTCACGTTTAGTGGCAATGCATAATCGACCCCTTCAACAGACGGACATGTCTATTTCGACTTAGAATTTTACCCTGATCAAAAATATCGGTTGGTCACCGTAAGTATACTATATCTGTTACTGTTGTTTTGTACATCCATAGGTGGGGGGTACATACTTAGCTGTCGCTTTTTATGTATCTAACCTCAGTCTTATTCTTTTTATACCCTCAGCATTTATGCTAACGAGGGGTATATACACTTTCATACGGGCAAAACGTGCCTCATCGAAATAATGGTTTTAGACCCCAAGTATGTTTGGACGAAATGTGTTTCAGACAATTTGGAGTCGATCGAGCAATGTCCGTCCGTCTGTCTGGCTGGCTGGAGCGCACGATAACTCTCGAACGGATGAACCGATTCGGTTCAAATTTTGGCTTTCGTAATATTTTGCCCAAACTTAGTTTAAGTTCGAAGATGGACTATATCGGTCCACTCCTTCCGGTACCTCCCCCACAAAAGTTCGAAAATGTTCGGAAAATTTGTGCGCACGATAACTCTTGAAGGGAGTAACCGATTTGGTCAAATTTTGCACATCGTGAAATTTCTACTAGACTTAGATGACGTTCAAATATAGACTCAATCGGTCCACTTCTTCGGATACCGCCCACACAAAATTTCACAAAAGTTCAGTTTAGGACCTGTTCCCGAATGGCTTTAATTTTTGTTGTAGCAACTTGTATTCACTATCCCCTTTACGACGGTACAAGTTTTATTAGGGGCAAGTCCATACTTCCTGAGAAAATAGCCTGAAAGTTGGGAAAACCCCCTACGACACCGTGTGTAGTCGTTGGAGTGCACGTTAACTCTCGAACGAAACTGCCGATTGTGTCTAAACTTTGGCCTTCGTAATATTTTGTCAAAGCAAAGTTTAAGTTCGAAGATCAGCCGTATCGGTCCACTCTTTCAGGTATCTCCCCCACAAATGTTCAAAAACGTTCGGAAAAATTGTGCGTACGTACGATAACTCTTGATGGGAGTGACAGATTTGGTCCATACTTTACACATCCTAATATAACTACCAGGTATAGGTCAGGTTCGACTATGGACTATATTTGTCCACTCCGTCGGGTACCTCCCACAAACATTTTTGGATAAATTCAGTTTAAGACCTGCTCTCGGATCACTTTGATTTTTGTTGAAGCAACTTGTATTCGCTGCCCCTCAATACGACGGTACAAGTTTCATCAGGGGCAAGTCCATACTTCCTGAGAAAATAGCCTGAAAGTTGCAAAAAAAAAACCTATGACACCGTGTGTAGTGGCGCAAGATAGCTCTCGAACGGATCTGCCGGTTCGGTCCAAAATGTGGCCTTCGTAATATTTTTTGCAAACTTAGTTTAGGTTTGAAGATAAGCCATATCGGTCCACGTCTTCAGGTACCTCCCCCACAAAAGTTCAAAAATTTTCGGAAAATTTGTTCATACGGTAACTCTTGGGGAGAGTGGCCGAATTGGCCCATATTGTACACATCCTAATATATCTGCTAGATATAGATCAGGTTCAAATATGGACTATATTTGTCCACTCCATCCGGTACCTCCCACACAAAATTTCGGATAAGTTCACTTTAAGACCTGCTATCGAATCACTTTGATTTTTGTTGAAGCAACTTACATTCGCTGCCTCAATTATAATGGTAAACGTTTTTTCAAGGGCAAGTTCATACTTCTTGAGTAAACATCCCGAAGGGTGTAAAAACCCCCTATGGCACAATATGTAGTGGCTGGAGATCCACTGCCATAATGGTCAATGTAGATCCATTCCTTTTAGTATCTCCTACGCAAAACTGTTGATCTCTAATGCTAACGAACATTTTTGTCGGTTCAAATGCCCAAAATGTTTAAAAACCCCTAAATACCCAGTTGTTCGGATAACTAGGGAATAACTAGCAATTTTGCTGCCCCCTACCCCTAGTTACCACCCCTAGTTACCACCCAATCTACTCGCAATGTTATAGACTGGTGAATTTAACATGGGGATGTCATAGGAAGGGGTCTATTGTCCCCTCACTGCATTACCAGTAACCACCCAATTCGATAGTCGTGTGAAAGGCAATTGTCTCCTCAGTGCATTACGAGTAACCAGTCAATTCGGTAGTCAGAAATGATAGCAAAAAATACTAGTAACTTGAAGTCAGATGAATGGGTTAATGCATATATGCATTAACAACACATTATTTTAATACATGGAGTGAAAATATTTTACAAAGGACAATATAATCTTGTATACATATAGATCTTGATCCTTGATCTTGATCTGGAACTAGTGTATGATTACTTGATACAGCGACTTATGTTTATTTGGTCCTTGGAATGTTTTTCTCGTGGGTCCTTCAGATCATTGAAAAGTTCCTGAAATAAAAATGTATAGAAGTTTAATAAAATGACGCGATAATGAATTGTGTCAAGATATGTATCAATACTTACCACATATGTATATATTATTAATATTCTTCTTAAATTATTCATACTTGTTATGATTTAGCTGGTAACACGTTCTTTTTTGCATCTTAAATTTTTTCACAACAAACGCATCAATAATTTTTTATACCCTACACCACTATGTGGGGAGGGTATTATAAGTTGGTTTTGGCCAAAAAGTTTGTAACGCATCGAAATAGTGGTCGTAGACCCATACTTATATATACCAAAATGAATGTCTCGACGAGCTGAGTCGATCTGGCTATGTGTGTCCGTCCGTCAGTCCGTCCGTCCGTCCGTCTGTCCGTCTGTCCGTCTGTCCATCTAAACCTTGTAATCACGCTACAGGTCGCAATTTTGATCGGATCGTTACGAAATTTTGCATGTTGATGGGGGTCCCGGAGAGGAAGAAGCCTATTGATTTTGGTGATGGTCGGATAATATTTAGGGGTCGGAAACGGCAAAAAACTTAGGTGGATAAAAAGACAACGTTTTTTCCCAAAGCGAATATCTCAGCTTCTATATGGGGTATACCAAAAGCAAAACCTGACAATTAAAGTAGAAAATATCACCTTTCTAATGATGTAAAGTAGGTGCTCGTAGGTGATCAAACAACGAAGATATCACAATAGTAGCAAATAAAACCCCAATTTTCATTTTTGCGATTTTAATTATATTGACGAATATCACAGCTTTAGTTGTAAACTTTCCAAACGCAAAGCCTGGCTATGAAAGTAGAAGATCCCGTCTTAACAATGATGCAAACTAGGTCGGCGTAGGTAACCAAATGACGGAGATATCGCAATAGTCGGTAATATTATTTTTTTGGAAATCACGCTACAGGTCGCAATTTTGATCGGATCGTCACGAAAATTTGAGGGTTAAAGGGGGTCTCACAGAGGAAGAAGCCTACTGATTTTAATGATGGTCGGATAATATTCAGGGGTCGGAATGGGCAAACACTTATTTGGAGAAATGTCAACGTTTTATTTCAAAGCCAATATCTCTGTTTCTTTTAGAGGTATATCTAAAGCAAAACCTTGCAAGGAAAGTAGAAAATATCACCTTTACAACGATGTAAAATAGGTTGTCGTAGGTGGTCAAATAGCAGAGATATGGCAATAGTCGGTAATGCATCCCATTTTCCGATTTTTTTGTAATCACGCTACAGGTCGCAATTTTGATTGGATCGTCACGAAATTTTGGGGGTTAATGGGAGTCCCACAGAGGAAGAAGCCTACTGATTTTAATGATGGTCGGATAATATTCAGGGGTCGGAATGGGCAAACACTTATTTGGAGAAATGTCAACGTTTTATTTCAAAGCCAATATCTCTGTTTCTTTTAGAGGTATATCTAAAGCAAAACCTTGCAAGGAAAGTAGAAAATATCACCTTTACAACGATGTAAAATAGGTTGTCGTAGCTGATATCGCAGAGATATCGCAATAGTCGGTAATGAATCCTATTTTCTGATTTGCTTGTAGTCACGCTACAGGTCGCTAATTTGATCGGATCGTCACGAATTTTTTGGGAGTGGATGCGGGTCCCACAAAGGAAGAGCCTATTTAGTTTGGTGATGGTCGGATAATATTCAGGAGTCGGAAGAAGCGAAAAGCTTATGTGGAGGAATGTCAACTTTTTTTTTCTTATGCGAATATCTCCGCTTCTGGTTGGAGTATTCCAAAAGGAATACCCGTCAATGGAAGTAGAAAAGATCTCGTTTATATTGACGCAAAGTATGTTGGCGTAAGTGAGCAAACCGAGATATTGCGAAATTCAGTAATAAACCCAATTTTTCCATTTTTTGTATTCACGCTACAAGTTGGAATTTTGATCGGATGGTGACGAAATTTTGGGGGTAGATGGGTCTCCACACAGAAAGAAGCCTATTGATTTTGGTGATAATCGGATAATATTTAGGGGTCGGGATGGGGAAAAACTCATTTGGAGACAAATTCAAAGTTTTATTCTTTGTGAATATGTCGGCTTCTAGTAGTGGTATTCCAACGGCAAAGCCTGTAAATGGAAAAAGAAAATATTACCTTTACATTGGTGTAAAGCAGGTTGGCGAAGGTGGTCAAACAAGGGAGATACTACAATAGTCGATAATGCATCGAATTCTTCCATTTTTTGCAATCAAGCTACAGGTCGTAATTTTGATCGGATGGTCATGAAATTTTGGTTGCTTATGGGGGTCCCAGAGAGAAAGGGGCATATTATTTTTGGTGGTAGTCGGATTATATTCCCTAAAAGACATGTTTAGAAGTGAAAAGCTTATGCACAGGGGTAGTGGTGTAGGGTATCACATGGTCGGTACCATCCCGACTATAGCCTTTGCTGACTTGTTTTAATTATGAATAAACAAACAAATTGACAGAATATTTTTTTTTCTATTTTGTTAAAAAAAATAAATAATGTTGAAAAGAGATTACAAGAGAGAAACATTGTCTATTACACTATCCATCGGTAGTTTATAAAATAGTCAATATATTACACGCCGCATTACCTGTAACTAGTGAATTGACATGATAGGCAAGGAAGCCCATTTCCAGTGACAAAAGCGGGCTATACGTTATTTTGTGTGCCATTTTTGGGTGTAAAGTAACTAGGATCAATAAGTAACTAGTTACATGTCTATGTCAAAGTAGACAATTGCTATTTATTGAACAACTGGGTACATAAATTGGGAAAAAATTATTTCAATATATACAGGCTGAGGGTATACCTCTGTCGGCAAAGCCGACCGATACTTTTTTACTTGTTTATTTGTAAATAATAAAGTGTGTTGTTTTAGTTTTTTATCATTCTTGAATTAAACATTTCTATGTAGATTAGTTTTTCTCTAGTCATATGACCAACTTTTAGACTATTGTATTGTTTGCTTGACCCTGTCTGAGGCCAAGGTATAAATAAATATAGTTGAAATTTTCATTGTTTTCAAAAAGATAACAGATACAAAACGCTAGGCATTTTCATGTTTATATTATTACACGGTGCTCTTGAATCAAATTTAAATGGAAAGTGCTTACACCTGGGAAGTTTTTGCGGATTCTGAAACTACAATGTTCATAGATGAAAAACATCAAAAAACAAAAAAAAATCGCCGGAGCGCTTTTTAAATAAATCGCTATTCAAGTTGACATTTTTATGGGTTGTTTAGGTTTTTACGATTTTGCTTAGAAACCGCAAGTCCTATCAAAATCAGACTGAAGAAAATGTTGTAGCTATGAAAATTCTCTACAAGATTGACCTGTACGGTATTTTCGTAGGTTTTACCATTTTTGAGATATTGAAGTTCAAATTGGGACAATGCACTGACTGTATCGCCCCCTTATAAAACAATGTCCTGAAGGGTGCGCCTTAACTAACGTTTAATGAACACCGCTTACACAGGGGAAGTTTTTGTGAATTCTGAAACAGCAATGATCATAGATGAGAAAAATCCAAAAACAAGAAAAAATCGCTGTAGGGATTTTTAAATAAATCGCGTTCAAAACTCACATTTTTAGGTGTTTTTTAGGTTTTCACGATTTTGCTTGGAAGCCGCAAGTCCAATCGAAACGGAGCTAAAGAAAATGTTGTAGCTGTGAAAATTCTCTACGGGATTGACGTTTATGATTTGTTCTCAGGCTGTACCATTTTTGAGATAAAGAAGCTCAGTTTACATTTTTAGGTTTTTTTTGTTAGGGTTTCGCGATTTTGCTTGAATACGGCAAGTCTTATCGGCATGGGACCTGAGAAAATTTTATAGCTGTGAAAATTCTCTATAAGACTGCCTTATGTAATTTTTCCTAGGTTGTACCATTTTTTAGATATATAAGTTTAAGTTGTGAAATTGCAGTCATGACATTGTTTTATAAGGAGACGATACAGAATTGAATTGAATTTGAATTGTCCCAATTTCAACTTCTATATCTCAAAAGTTGTAAAACCTACGAAAATATCATTAAGGTCAATCTTGTAGAGAATGTTGATAGCTACAACATTTTCTTTATTCCCATTTTGATAGGACTTGCGGTCTCCAAGCAAAGTCGCAAAAACCTAAACAACCCCTAAAAATGTCAACTTGAATCGCGATTTATTTAAAAAGCGCTCCGGCGATTTTTTTTTTGTTTTTTGATTTTTGTCATCTATGAACATTGTAGTTTCAGAATCCGCAAAAATTTCCCAGGTGTAAGCACCTTCCATTTAAATTTGATTCAAGAGCACCGTGATTAGTGTTACTAATAATATTAGTTTCAAAGAATATTTAATCTATCCCATACTGCTAATATATTTCAATCCATTAAGATTTCAATTCTGTGAAATAAACATAATTTATTTTCCAAACGACGACAAGTGGCAGCAGATTCATGTATTCATGCATAATATATATTTATGTGTATGTATATTTTCCCGAAAAAACGTGAATATACTATTTAAGATGTTAATAATTTTTCCCAAGAACGCATGATAGACGTCGTGCGTATGACACAGATTTTAAGCAAATTTATGTAACAACCAAAATCTAAGTGGACAATGTGTAAGCAGGCAGTTTGTTGGACATTTGTGAAAAAACAAAATTATTTAGTAAAGAGATTATTAATGATTTTTTTAAGAATTTTCTTATAATAATTTTGGAAATAGAGATGATTAAAATTACAGAGAAATTAACATTTCGATATTAGATTGGATTGGATATATTTTAATGTAATTTTGACCCAAAATGTTTTTTTTTTCTTTTGGCAGATTTAATAAACGATTGTATTAAAACAAGTAAAAAAGTTTTCAAAACGTTGGGCGTATGAACTGACAAAAGTATGGATAGGATTAAAACTCAAAAATTTGCGGGAATATCTATAGATCAGGCTTTTTTATCACACTAGGAAAAACTTTGGTAAAATGTCAAAATTATCCTCGAACAGACCCTTAACCACAGAAAAATGTTCAAAATATGTGTAGGTGGTACCACAAGGATTGGACGGATAGGGCCCAAATTGGAACATAAACGAAGTTTTGACAATATTTAGAGATCCAAAGTTTGGACCAAATCGGTTGGTACGTCTATGTGATATCGCGCGTACCATTTTAGCGAATATTTTCGAAATTTTGTGGGGGAGGTACCGGAAGGAGTGGACCTATAAGCACAACCTTCGAATTTCATCTAATATTCGAAGAAATATTACAATATCCAAAGTGTGGACGAACGCAGTATTCGGTTCGAGCTCTCCAGCCACTACATATGGTGCTACTACTATCGGACTGTTTTCTCAAGAAGTATGGACTTGCCACTGAAAAAAATTGAGGCAGCGAATGAAGAAGTATACAAATATAGTCCATATTCAAACCTGATCTATATCTGCTAGATATACACTGCCGCTCACTTGAATAGAACCCACCTGCAAAATTTTTTTCATCCTCCATTTTTTCCGAATTATACAAGATATGAAGTTTTTAAGTTTTATTATATTTTGCTTCATGTGTTTGAAGTAAACTTAGTCATTCATTTGCATTCAAATCCAATTTGTATAAGAATTATGCAAGGAAAACAAAATAAAGTCACAAATTTTACTAAAAAATTTGGCTCATTTGAATAGAACCCCCCTTTAAAACTTGGGAATACAGAAAGATTGTATTCGAATATCGGTGCATATTCACTCTATATTAAAAACGAAGTAATTTCAGTAATATTCAGTAAAAGTATATCCTTCCTGATTAAGGATACACCCGTATATCCTGCTTTGGCAAGGATTCTTTAAATAATCAGGTGTAATGCCTAACAAAGCTTGCTTTTTTCATTCAACAAGTTTATTTTTGGAAGCGTGCTGTCTCCTTTAGTCGTATATTTTACGCATAAGCCATTCCCATATATTTTAGAGAACATTTACCACTGTAGAATATGGCGGCCCACAAGGATATCCGCATTTCTTTTTAAAATTTGAAGTTTTGATGACTCGAAGTGTACAAAAGTTTATAAAATCGTGATGAAATTTCCATGCGGGATATCAGAAAATGCTTCTCACTATTGGAAATGCCTGTTTTAGAACTCCTATATAAGTTGTCGTGCGCATTTAGGGTGAAGTAAATTAACGCCCATGTCCTTAATAATTAGCAATACGTTTCAGCACCATAAAAGCACATTCATCGCTACAAAAACAATTTAGAAGATGGTCTTCCAGTCAATAGACGCGAAAAAAATAGTTATACAGTTATGCAATTGTTTACTTAATGTGGATAGTCCTTACTAATTATGAAAGACTTGGGCGCCTATTTCTTTCACATTAAATTCGCACGAAAATTTACAAAGGAGTTCCTTGCCAAAGCAGGATATACGGGTGTATCCTTAATCAGGAGGGATATACTTTTACTGAATATTACTGAAAGTACTTCGTTTTCAATATAGAGTGAATATGCATCGATATTCTAATACAATCTTTCTGTATTCCCAAGTTTTAAAGGGGGTTCTATTCAAATGAGCCAAATTTTTTACTTAAATTTTTGACTTTATTTTGTTTTCCTTGCATAATTCTTATACAAATTAGATTTGAATACAAATGAATGACTAAGTTTACTCCAAACACATGAATTAAAATATAATAAAAATTAAAAACTTCATATCTTGTATAATTCGGAAAAAATGGACGTTGAAAAAAATTTTGCAGGGGGGTTCTATTCAAGTGAGCGGCAGTGTATTAGGATGTGTACAGTATGGACCAAATCGGTCACTCCCATCAAGAGTTATCGAGCACAATTTTTCCGAACATTTTTGAACTTTTGTTGGGGAGGTACCTGAAGGAGTGGACCGATATGGCTTATCTTTGAACTTAAACTAAGTTTGCACAAAATATTACGAAGGCCACATTATGGACCGAATCGGCAGATCCGTTCGAGAGTTATCTTGCGCTCCAAACACTACACACGGTGTCATAGGGTTTTTTTGTACCTTTCAGGCTATTTTCTCAGGAAGTAAAGCGAGAGCAGGTCCTAAACTGAACTTTTCCCAAATTTAGTGTGGGAGGTACCCGAAGGAGTGGACCGATTGAGTCCATATTGCAACCTTTTCTAAGTCTGGCAGATGTGCAAAGTATGGACCAAATCGGTTACTTTCTTCAAGAGTTATCGTGCGCACAAATTTTCCGAACATTTCCGAACTTTTGTGGGGGAGTTACCGGAAAGAATGGTCCGATATAACCTATCTTCAAACTTAAACTAAGTTTGGACAGAATATCACGAAAGCCAAATTTTGGACCGAATTGGTTGATCCATTCCAGAGTTATCGTGCGCTCCAGCCAGCCAGACGGACAGACGGACGGACATGGCTAAATCAACTCCAAATTGGCTGAAACACATTTCGTCCAAACATACTTGGGGTCTAAAACCATTATTTCGATGAGGCATATTTTCGTTAGCATAAATGCTGATGGTATAAAAACAACTTTCTTTTCTTATGCCTTAAGACGTGACCTGTAAATTTATGCATACTAATGAAATTATTAGAATTCTTAAAGATAATTATGTAAACTAATGAATATATTACAAAGCTTCGAGCTCTCTACATTTACAGCTGCTCCAACTCACGTAGCCAAAAATGTATGCCAAGTAAACTACTTTTGGCTACTGCTTTTAATTTTCGTTTTTTTTTTTTTTCATAATCTGCTACGTTAACACATATTCTGCGTATGGGCGTTAATTATTTTTTCGATATTTATTATTTCACATTTTCTGGCTAATTTTAGATTCCTTTCATTTTTTTTTAAATCAAATCAAACTGAATTAAGTTGATTGTTTTTTTTCGCATTTTTACTTATTATTGCAACAATCAATAAAATAAACAATAATTTCAAGCATTTTATTTTCATGGGCCCCTTCATTGGCTTAAGCAAAACAAACAGAAGAAAAAGAATAGATGAAGAAGTAAAAAAATCCCATGTGCAAAATAATAAAATCATAAGGCCACTACCATTGATGGCTATACAAAGTTTTGATGTACTTTACCTGCGTATGAACTCCAGCAGCTGGATGTTTGTATAATTATTGATTTTGTTGTTTAACATATGCCACGGCTTATATACTTTCATAATATGTATTTTTATTTTTGTTGTTGTTATAAACAGCAAACAGAAATAACTACAACAATAATATGTATCTACAAAACATAACAATGAAATTCATTCATTCATCATTCTTGCCGGCCATAACTTGTTATTTGTTGTTTTTGTATTTCATTGACGTTGTTGTTAGCTTTGGATCTCAATTGTTTATATTTTAATATAAGGTATCTAGATATAGTTTTCAAATGAAACTGTAAAAATATACATACAGTATGCAAAGTTCATATTCGTACACCCCTAAAAAATGAAAAAAAATCGTTATTAATTCCATATTTTATGTGCAAATATAAAATAATTGATAGGAAATACCATACCGAAGAAAGATTTAAGAATAACAAAACAAATGTTTTATTTATTCCGTCACTTAGGTATAGATGGCGCCTGTGTGGTTAGCAAAGTTCGTATTCGTACACCTATAAGCACCATATATTTGGAGTTTTTAAGGATTTTCAAAGCAAAATACCGCAAATTTTTGTTCTTTTCTTCTTTTGGAATGCCACTGCTAGAGAAATATGCAAAAATAACGGTAATTTTATTAAAATTTTTGCATGAATAACAAGTCGGACGAATATTTGGAATACTTAAGAAAAATGTGCTAGATATGATTGATTAACTATTGAAATTTATTCCCGAATTTGGGACGAAAATAGCTAATAGCAGTCCTTCTGCAACAATATTCGAGGTCTAATATGAAAATAAATGTTGTCAGCGTTTGGAAATGCAAAGAAACGTAATCCGGACTCAGGTAAAGTAAACACATTTTTTGTTTTTACTTGGTAAAAATCGCAAGTTTCGTTTTATATTTGACATAAAATGTATTGAAGTTTTATACCCTAGACAGACGGCAGCGTTAATTTGCATTAACTGCCTTAATTCAAATTAATTCGTGCATTATCCACATTCTTAATGCACAAAATCAAAGGAAATTTAAACTGTATTTAGGTATTTCAATATGGCAATGCTGTAAAAGAGAGCCCATATTCATGTAGGAGAGAGAGCATATTCATGCTCTGAGACACAATTTGCATTGAAAATCAATTGTCTTTTGTCAAATTTCCATGTTTAAGAAAATAAAAAAGGAAAACAAATCAGAATTTTTCGCGTTTCTTTCAAATAAGTAGTGGTCTTTCTCGAATAGAATAGCAGCTAATCGTTTTTCGCACCTTCTGTCAAATCTATTTTTAAAATTTTTATTTTCAAATGTTTCTTCAAATGTTCCTTTAGAGTTTTGCGACATTTTTTAATATTAAAAAAACTCAAAAATATCGCGAATAAATTACATTTATTTTTGCATTATCGTGGTGAAAAAGTCAATGGTAGAAAGTATATTTGTTTCGCATATTTTGGCGAAATTTTGTAAAACTTTATGAAATGGTCTGCTGGGTACAAACAAACAACACAAACAGCTGTTTCATAAATGCAGAAACTATCGTCTGTCAGGGTAAAAAGTTAATTCAAATTAAGGAGTTTTTAATGCAAATTAACTCTGCCGTCTGTCTAGGGTATTAGAATACGGTTTCGAAAATCATTTTGTGTCGAAAACTGTTAGAAATTATGAAGAAAAATGAAACTGTACAAGTTTTCATACTGTCTGCGTACGACTGAAATTCTACGCTTACTATGAACGAGGGTTATGACTGCCAAAATTGCGAAAATAATGGTTTTTACTTCTTGAAAGTTATATTTCTTTACCGAAGAATCCAAAATGAGTTCAAACATGTGAAAAGAATGAAGTAAATTGTCCAGGAAAGAACGTGGTGTAACCTTTTGAAGAAATGTATTATTTTCGGGGAAATTTTCTTCCTTACAAATTGATTATTCCTCGTAATTTCCGATATGTCTTGACATAAAATTATTTTCGAAACCGTATTCTAAAACTTCAATACATTTAAAGTCAATTATAAAACGAAACTTGTGATTTTCACCAAGTAAAAACCAAACATGTGTTGACTTTACCCAAGCCCGGATTACGTTTCTTTGCATTTCTAAACGCTGACCACATTTTTTTCATATTAGACCTCGAATATTGTTACAGAACGACTGCTATTAGCTATTTTCGTCCAAAATTCGGCAATAAATTCCAATAGTTAATCATATCTAGCACATTTTTCTTAAGTATTTCAAATATTCGTTCGACTTTTTATTCATGCACAATTTTTAATAAAATTACCTTTATTTTTACATACATATTTCTATAGCAGAGGCATTCCAAAAGAAGAAAAGAACAAAAATTTACTGCATTTTGCTTTGAAAATCCTTAAAAACTCTAAATATATAGAGGTTATAGGTGTACGAATATGAACTTTGCCACCCACACAGGCGCCATCTATACCTAAATGACGGAGTTAATTAAAAATTTGTTTTGTTATTCTTAAATCTTTCTTCGTTATGGTAATTCTTATAAATTATTTCATATTTGCACATAAAATATGGAATTAATAAAGATTTTATTCATTTTTTAGGGGTGTACGAATATGAACTTTGCATACTGTATGTACGAGTATATACTGAATAATTGTTTTTAGGTCAATTCTATACATCAATCAGTTATATAAAACTATAGATGACCTATTGAACTATTTAAATTATTTCCAAGCAAATATTGAAAAATAATATTTTATGTTCTAAAGTAATTCATGTTCATCATTAGTTTTGTTCTTTTCATTTTGAAATAGCAACATTTTTTAAAAGTCGGCGGTTGAGTATAGTTAAAAGAATAGGAAAATTCAATTTAAGATTCGCCTATAGGTGACGCACTGTATCATAGCTATATGCATATATGTATGTACAAATATTTCCCAAAAAAACGTAAATTATATTATTTGTGATTTTAAACATTTTTCCTAAGAACACATGATCAACGTCGTGAGTTTGACACAGATTTTAGGAACATTTATGTGATAACAAAATTCGAAAGTGGAAGTGAAAAATGTGTAATATCCAATTTTGTGGATAAAAATCATGTTGTAGGAAAATTATTAATGACTAATTTTGATATATTTTCTTATGTATTCGGAATTACATTGAAACTGAAATTAGCATTCCGAAATTAGATTGCAAAATTTTTATACCCTCAGAATTTATGCTAACGAGGGTACACAGAGGAAAAAAGGCCTCCCTAACATATGTCCCAAACATATTTTGCAGCAAACATGTATTTGTTTGTAATCAGTCCCAAACATAACATATTTTTGGGTCCTGCTACGTAGGTTAAGAACAACAAAGTACCATTTATTATAAAACAACATTCCGCAACCGCGAGAGCCCTTCTGTTACTCTCTTTGACAAAATTCAACTCTCCACCAATAAAAAAATATGTTCTAACATAAAAACAAGTAAGCCAAGGATATAGTCGGACGGGGCCGACCATGTGATACCCTACACCTTTACCCCTGGGAATTAGCTTTTCACAAATCAAAATCGGCTACTTTGCCGATATATGTCCTCATAGAATTAAAATATCGACCAAAAATAAAATTTGTATATTTTTGTTTGCTTAGTTTATTGTTGAAGATTCAATCTCATTTGATTGCATGAGTGGAGTATTCCCCCATTGGCTCAACTTCATTTATTACCCTCTATTACAGAGAGTAATGTTTTTCAAAACGAACTGACAGTGTTGCAAAATTTTACTGATCGCTACCAATATCATGAATTTATCCCGGCGAAGGGAATTATCAATTGGCTTCTCAGTTTTTGAAATGATGCCTTTTTAGCGAAAAACCGAACTCTTTAAGTGTCTAGTATTCCCATATGAATGAGAATCACACTCACTTTTCGGCTTTTCCAAAGAAACACCAAAATCAAAATATTCTGCAACATGTCAGCACGTATCAACTAAGAATTCGTCGAATTCTGTGAATTGAAATTAACATCACCACAGTTGCCTGTGAGGTTGTTTTTGGAATTTTGTTTTTAACAAATTTCCCTTTGCGCGTGCCTCCGCGGAGATCCAAACATATATTTGTTTGCAACCAGTCCCAAACAAATATTTGTTTGGATCCAAACATATTTCTAACATATATTATTCTGCGTACACTCTCATACGGGCAAAATGTGCCTCATCAATATAATAGTTGTAGAACCCAAGTATGTTTGGACGAAATGCGTTTCATACAATTTGGAGTCGATTTCGCCATGTCCGTCCGTCTGTCTGGCTGGCTGGTGCACACGATAACTCTCGAACGGATGAACCGATTTCGTCCAAAATTTGGCGTTAGTAATATTTTATCCAAACTTAGTATAAGTTCGAAGATGAGTTAACTCCTTCAGATACCTCCCCCACAAAAGTTCGAAAATGTTCGGAAAAATTGTGCACACGATACTTTGCACACCGTGAAATTTCTACCAGACATGGATGAGATTCCAATATGGACTCTATCGGTGCAATTCTTCGGGTACTTCCCACACAAAATTTGGAAAAAGTTCAGTTCGAAAATGTTCGGAAAAATTGTGCACACGATACTTTGCACATCGTGAAATTTCTACCAGACATGGATGAGATTCCAATATGGACTCTATCGGTGCAATTCTTCAGGTACTTTCCACACAAAATTTGGAAAAAGTTCAGTTTAGGACCTGCTCTCGAATCGCTTTGAATTTTGTTGTAGCAAATTGTATTCACTGCCCCCCATTACGACGGTACAAGTTTTATTAGGGGCAAGTCCACACTTCCTGAGAAAATAGTCCGAAAGTTTTAAAATACACCTATGACACCATGTGTGGTGGCTGGAGCGTACGATAACTCTCGAACGGATCAGCCGAATTGGTCCAAAATTTGGACTTCGAATCCCTTTGGTTTTTGTTGTAACTACTTGTATTCGCTTTCCCCATTACGACGGTACATGTTTTTTCAGGGACAAGTCCTTACTTCTTGAGATAATAGCCCAAAAGCTCCAAAAAAGCCTGCAGGCACCAACTTAAGTGGTGCGAGGGGAGAAACCGATTTGGTCCAAACGTTGTACATCGTATTATATAGACGTCATAATTATTGTGTTTTACTTCTTTTCTCTAGGTCCGAGGCTGAGCGTACATCTCTGTCGGCCAAGCCGACTGATACTTTTTTACTTGTTCAAAATAATTTTTCGCAACAAAAATGTTTTTTTTATTATTTTGGCAACATATTTTTGTTAAATGTATTATGACTGCGAGTTTTGGCTAAAGCCTACACCACTATGTGAGAGAGATTTCATAAGTTGATTTTCATGACATGTAAAAAAGAATCATTTTTGCCGATAGCTGAATACCCTCCGCCTATGACGCAATAACAAGGGTGGTGGACTTAAATGTCCTATTGACAGTTCCCAAATTTTAAATTTTAATCCAGGGAAGGACATTTTGGGATATTTCGTGGCCCATATCTCGGAAAGTACAAAAACTAAATAAATGGTTACTTCGCAAAAGTGTTGAACTCTTGCGGCGGAGGTACCTGAAGGAATGAATGCACATAGTTCGTCATGGAACTGGATATAATTCACTCCATTTGATAGTTGTCGTGCCAAACAGCCATTTTTGTTGGTCACTGTAGGATTTTTAGAGCTATTAGGTTAGAATGCCCAGGTAGCTTGTCTTTGATTTGAGGATGTAGGTCACTTTTTCCTCTTAAAAATCTCCGCCATGATCCTTTCCATTGGCTCCGCTACTTTCTGAAGGATTGCTGGTATTATTCCATCCAGTACCGGTGATTTGTAAGGCTGAAAGCTGTCAATCACCCGTTGAAGTCTTGGGAGACTAGTTAATCTGTCTATCAGCTGTTCGTCCTTTACAATCCGGGTTTGATTATGGCTTGCTTTATGCAGGAAACTATCAAAGTCTGCACAACCGGGCAAATGAACCCCTGATACCAGACCGAGAGTCTCTAGTACAGAGTTAGTCCACGATAGTATCTTTCCCAACTTGACTGATTCATTAACTCCCTCAATAGACTCATTTAAATTAACCTAAGACTTTTGCTTAGCTTTCTTAATTTCACTCTTGTATTTATTAAAATTAATTGTAAACGTTCTCACATTGTCACTATTTGAGGCGGAGAACACAGACACAGAACACACACTGTTTTGCCGCTTTGTACGCTTACCTTTAGAATTCTCCACTTCCCCATCTGAAGACCGACGTTGTGTTTTCGAACTAACTTTAGTATTCTCCATTGAAGTGAAAAGTGAAAAAAATCACGGGAAATTGTAGTTCAGAATAACCCCAATAATCTTGTCGGCTTTAATTTTATTATTTTTAGGGTTTCCTCTTCGATGATTCTTTAGTGCAGCCGGGGAACTGTGTCGTAAGACAGGGGTTTTTTAAGCTTTTGCGTAATTATTTTAGAAAGCATGTACTTGCTTAGGAAAAAACATTATATCGATGTAAAGAAGACCGCAAGGGTACTGTACTTAAGCGAAAATGTTATATGAATGAGGTAATCAAAGATTCTTTACGATACGCTAAAATGTTATTCTCCATACTTCTCTCGAACATGACCACCAATTCTGTTATTGTATATACCCTCAGTCTTTAGACTATAGAAGGTACATACTCTTTCATACAACCAAAATGTGTCCTGTTTTAGATCCCAATATGTTTGGACGAAATCCATTTCAGACAATTTTGATTCGATTTAGCCATATGTATCTCTTTGGCTGGATCAACCAATTCGGATCAAAATTTGGCATTTGTAATATTTGGTCCAAACTTATTTTAAGTTCGAAGATGGACCATATCTGTCCACTCCTTCGGGTAACTCCTCCACAAAAGTGCAAAACATTTCGCTAGCATGGTGCGCACGATAACTCTCGAACGGAGGAAGCGAATTGGTTGGTAATAGTACTTTCAGGCATAGATCAGTTTTGAAAGAATATGGAAATTACACCGTCTGACAATTTTCAAAATTTCGTTACACATGAACCGGACTATATACGTCTGAAACTATGGAAAAAATGGAGTAAAATGACAATTAAGATTTTTCGATTTCTCACCCTGTTGCCGTTTTAAAGGACATTCAAATTTCAAAGGACAATTTTTTTCAAAAAAAAAAAAAAAAAAAAAAGAATATTTTAAATACTTGTACTTATCGCACGATGCTGGTGTTGCACAGTGTTGCCGCTTCCATACAAAAGTGGACAAAAATAGAAGGAGTTGACCTAGGTTGATACATTTTTTCACAAGTACTTATAAGGGCATAAGAATGAAAAATGTCAACTTTGGTCCATATCGGTTCAGATTTGGATATAGCCCCCATATATATATCTTTCACCGATTTTGCTATAACTCGGTCAATTTTGATCGAATAGCCTTCAAATTTAATATGTGATATTTTCTTAGGCCCTTGAGTAGCTCTACGATTTTTACAAAAATCGGTCCAGATTTGAGTAAATCCCCCATATATATCTTTCACCGATTTTGCTATAACTCGGTCAATTCCAAATATCAAAATTAATATGTAATATTTTCTTAGGCCCCTGAGTAGCTCTACCGATTTGCGCAAAAATCGGTTCAGATTTGAGTATAGCCCCTATATATATCTTTCACCGATTTTGCTATAACTCGGTCAATTTTGATCGAATAGCCAAATATCAAAATTAATATGTAATATTTTCATAGGCCCCTGAGTAGCTCTACCGATTTTCACAAAAATCGGTTCAGATTTGGATATAGCCCCCATACATATCTTTCCTCGATTTTGCCCTAAATCGCTAAATTTTTGAACTGAACTAAACTGAACAGGGGTCTGAGGAACATCCCATGTTAAATTTGAAGGTTATTCATCAAAAATTGAGCGAATTATAGCATAATCGGGGATAGATATATATGGGGGCTATATCCAAATCTGAACCGTTTTTTGTGAAAATCGGTGTAGCTATTCAGGGGCCTAAGAAAATAACACGTACTAAATTTGAAGACTACTTACTTACTTAGCTGGCCCATTACAGAACATTTGTTCTATAGGCCGAACTAAGAAGAGATCTCCATTCCTCTCTATTTGTTGCTTCGCACTCTGGAATACCGCGCCTTTTAATCTCATCATCCACTTGTTTGCCCCATCCGTTCCTTGGCCTGCCAATTCTGCGTGCACCGCCAAGCGGTCCGTATTTATACGCCTTTTTAGCGGGTTCATCATCGCTCATTCTTATGATATGGCCTAGCCAACGCAATCGCTGCATCTCGATACGTTTAACAATATTGATGTCGTTGTATAGCAGATACAGCTCGTGGTTCATGCGACGTCGATATTCACCGTCAACGTAGATTGGTCCGTAGATCTTTCGAAGAATTTTTCTCTCAAACACACCAAGCACTGCCATGTCTGCTTGCGCAAGCCATACATCAGCATGGGTAGTATCAGTGTTTTGTAGAGCGTTATTTTTGTTTGACGAGATGTGGCTTTGTTTTTAAACTGCTTACTTAAACCAAAGTAGCATCTGTTGGCCAATACAATTCTTCTTTTTATTTCACAACTGATGTCGTTTGTTGTGTTTACGGAGGTGCCGAGGTAGACGAAGTCTTTTACTACCTCAATATTATACGAACCAGTCGGTCCGAGCTCAATGGACGCATAGCGCGTCGACACCATCAACTTGGTCTTCTCACCGTTTACCGCCAGACCCACTTTAGCAGATTCTCCTTCGACCTTTATAAAGGTATCAGTTACTTATTTTACTGATCGGCCCATGATGTCTATATCATCAGCATAAGCAAGTAACATGTGACTATTGGTGTAGATTGTGCCACTTCTTTTGACGTTTGCCTCTCGTATAACCTTTTCTAGCAGGATGTAGAAGAGGTCACACGAAAGGCTGTCTCCTTGTCTGAAACCTCTTTTGGTACCAAACTCTTCGGAGAGGTTCTTTCCTATTTTAACTGAGGACCTCGTGTCAGTTAAAGTCATTTTACAAAGCCGGGTGAGCTTTGCGGGGATACCAAATTCAGACATGGCTTGGAATACCTTTGAACGCAGCGGGCTGTCGAAGGCTGCTTTTTAATCGACAAAAAGGTGGTAGGTGCCGATCTGCATCTCTTGGGTCTTCTCCAGGATTTGCCGCAGGGTAAATATCTGGTCAATGGTGGACTTGCCAGGTCTAAAGCCGCACTGGTATGGTCCAATTATCTCGTTGACCATAGGCTTTAGTCGTTCGCGCAATATCCCTGACACGATCTTGTAGGCAATAGGGAGTAGACTTATGCCCCTATAGTTAGAGCATACAGTCTTATCTCCCTTCTTGTGGACGGGGCACAGGATAATCAGGTTCCAATCGTCGGGTACTCGTTCTTCCTGCCAGATGGTGCTAACTAGCTGATGCATACACCTTATCAGAGTGTCGCCTTTGGTTTTGAACAGCTCGGCTGGTAGGCCATCTGCTCCTGCCGCCTTATTATTCTTCAGGCGGTTTATTGCTGTTCTTACCTCACCTTGGCTGGGCGGTATACATTTAATACCATCTTCTGGGATTGGATCTGTGGTATCCTCGCCGTCTTCACTGCTATCGGATACAAACAGTTTGGAAAAATGTTCTATCCATATCCTGAGCACACTATTTGTATCAGTTACCAAATTACCTTGTTGGTCTCTACAGGAGGATATGCCTGTACCAAAGCCATCAGTTTGATGCTTCACTCTTTGATAGAATTTTCGGACTTCGTTCTGTCTCCTGTACATCTCTATTTGTTCACACTCCCTCTTTTCCATCTCTCTCTTTTTCCTGCGGAAAAGACGTTTCTCCTCTCTGCTTTTCTCCCGATACCTCTCTCGTGCGCTACGCGTTGCTACTGATTGTAAAGTAGCCCTATATGCCGCATTTTTTTCTTCGGTAGCAGAACGGCACTCCTGGTCATACCATGGATTCTTTGGTGGAGGTCTCTGGTATCCAAGTACTGATTTTGCGGCTGTTTGCATAGAGTGGGCAATATTTTGCCATTGTGCTGATATGTTATCGGGACGAGAAGCGCTTTTATTAAGCAATTGGGTCAGTTGAGTGGAATATGCTGTGGTTATCTGTTGTGTTTGCAGCTTAGCGATGTCCAACTTTCGTTTTGTGTCTGTCCGTGCTTTATTTGCAATGTTTAGACGGGTACGTACCTGTGCTGCAACGAGGTAATGGTCCGAATCTATGTTTGCTCCTCGGAACGATCGTACATCCAACACGCTCGGTGAATGTCTTCCATCTATCACAACGTGATCAATTTGATTTATTGTTCGTTGGTCTGGAGACAGCCAAGTGCCCTTATGAATATCGAGATGTTGAAATTTGGTACTGCTAACTACCATGTTTTTTGCCGCTGCGAAGTCTATCAGCCTCATTCCATTGTCTGATGTTTCACTATGTAGACTGAATTTCCCGACTGTTTGTCCAAAGATATTCTCCTTTCCAATTTTGGCATTAAAATCGCCTAGAACAATTTTAATGTTATGGGCAGGACAACGGTCATATGTTTCTTCTAAGCGCTCGTAGAATATATCTTTGGTATGTTCGTCCTTGTCTTCGGTTGGAGCATGAGCGCAAATAAAGCTGATGTTGAAGAATTTTGCTTTTAATCGAATTGAAGCAAGTCTTTCATTCACTGGGGTGAAGCTGGAGACCAGATGTTTTAACCTCTGACCAACTACAAAACCGCAACCAAAGTCATGCTTTGTGTCATGGCTGCTATAATACAGTGTGTCACCTTTAGGTGTTGTTGTGACATCTTTCCCAGTCCATCGTATTTCCTGTATGGCAGTAATGTTGATCTTGTACTTTTCAAGTACATCTGTCAGCGCGTAAACTGCACTTTCTCTATAAAGAGTGCGAACATTCCAGGTGCAGATTCGCAGATCATGGTCCTTAAAACGTTTGCGGGGGTCGTCAACATTAGAGGGGTTTGTTTTTCTTTTCATTCGTTTTTTCATAGTAAGCTGTTTTTTTTGGGGGGGGGGGGTGGGTTTGGGCGTTACTAGACCGACGCCCAAACCCAAGTTTTTAACGTTCTTATGGGTGAACGCGCGGCACATGTTAGCTCACTACCTTTAACGGGTTTTAAAGGCAGCTCCCCAGGTGACACCACGGGGAGGTCAGTGTCCACGTGAGATGAGAGAGGGATAAATTCTGGACTTTACCATGTTAAAGCCGGTCAGGACCGGTCCTCGGTATCTTTCATCCCCTACGTCACCCACAACGTCGAAACATTTAGCATAATAAATTTGAAAATCTTCGGTTAGGTGCAGTCTAAGGGCTGTTCGAGTATAGCTTTAAAATTTAACGAACACACTTAACCCGATTAACCCAGTGGGTTTGGGTTTCAAATGGGGTTGGTTTTCAAGTGGGTTAACCCGGCAAAAAAAACTCTAATGTAACCGTACTATAAGTCCTTGTGATTCAGATTAAAACGATACAATTTTTTAGTTCCGCAGCAATCATGCCTCTTCGTAATGGGTTAATTGCTAACAGCTGATTAATTTCTCTTAACCAAATAATAAATTACGAATAATGCTATAAATATCTCTTAAATGTAATCAATTAAAATTTGATGTACTATGTGAGATACTCGGAGCAATTTGAGAATCAGCACTATTTAGCACTCATGTAAATAATGTGACGAGTTACTCTCTCTGTGAATTCGCTTGGTTTGGTATTGTCCCCCACCAGCTGTTTGTTCGTCTTGGTTCATTCATCCATCCATATACGAATTCTTTGGCAAATTCCAAATTTTATCGGCCATGGCTGTTTAGTTGTCGGCAAAACAGCGGAACATGCAGTTCGTGTACAAAACGTAAAACCGTCGACATCGCGTGTCAGATACTACGGATACTCTATTCATACATATGTTACTTATTTATGTATATATGAGCAAGCGGGTCTGGTGTTTTGACGGGCGTGTTTTTTAATACATTTCGCATTGGTGTGTAGTACTGAGTTAATTAAACAGTTTTGTACATTGTGAGTGTTGTGATGTGCGGCGGATACCGAGCTATGTTCCTCACCCTCTCCTCCCAATATGAAACGCTTCCCATAACTGTAAATAAACGTACATATGTAGATAGTGATATGCTGAGGAAGACATAAGAAAATGTAAAAAAAAATGAAATAAAAATTATGTTCGCGTTTAAAAAAAATAATTTAAACAATTTCAAAAAATATTCGTACATACGTATATAAAATAAATAAATTAATTATGGTGTTATGATAAGAAATCACCCTTGAAAGATTTATAGAGTTTTATTTGTATAAAAATTGAAAATTTATTTATATACAAATATCTGAATTTTTATAAAAAAAAACTTTGCCATGGGATTCACCCCCAGATATCAATCAATTGTTCAATTTTCTCTAATATTTATAAAAACAACAACAATAGCAACACGGCAAAATAAAAAATTCATTAATAAATAAAAAACTTTGCTCCCCATCTGGCTGACGATCAAAGTAAATACATTTGTGGGGCTGTGTGTGTGTGTTAATTTGATTCAAATGGTTGTGTGAATTGTGAAATTTTCTAGCGGGGTGCACAAAGGTGGTCTGAAACGCCTTACAAATTAAAAACAAAAAACACCCAATAAAAACAATTGCATTTTGTTTGCAATTTTAAACAAAACAAAAAAAAGAAAACATAAAAAATAATGAAAATAAACATCTCGTCTCTCCATTCGCTTTACGCTTGAGAGAAAAATTATAATAAAAAATATAAAAATAGCAACCGTAACAAAAACCACGGCCACCAGTCTAAGGGAAGCGAATGGAAAAACATTCTACATTTGTAGTTAAAATAATTGTTTGCATATGATTAGAGCGTAACATGGGGCAGATAATATTTTTTTTTTTTTGAGCAGAGTCGTCGGACAATTTTCACTTTGTGGGAAATGGTAAATAAAAACAATTGAAAAAGAATCAGTTGGCAAAGATTTACCCTCAGCCTGTGCGAGTTCAAATCTTCATCTACGATATAGAATCGAATACCGGTTACGCAACCAAAATCCTTTTTCCCAAAAATTATGGGCGTAGTACTTGAAGGAATGGATTGACATACTCCATTTTCGAAGTGGATTTTATTTTAGGAGTCATTTCAGTTGGTCACCGTATAAATTAGAAGTTTTACACCGGTATGTCAGGAAGCATAGACTTGCTCACCAAAAACATAATATCGCTGTAAACAGGACCACAAGGAGTAGCATCGGTATAATTTTCAAAAGGATCTTCAAACAGATCCTGAACTGAACTAAAATAAAAATGTTGAACTGTTGTGGGGGAGTTACCCTATGGAGAAGATCTATGCATATGGACTATTTTCGAAGTTAAACTACAATTGGACAAAGTATTACGAAGGTAAAATTTTGGACCGAATCGGCTGATCCGTTCGAGAGTTATCGCGCGCTCCAACCACTACACATAGCACACTAGGGTTTTTTTTTACACCTTTCGGGCCATTTTCTCAAGAAGTATGTATTAGCCCCTGAAAAAACTTGTACCGTCGTGATGGGGCAGCGAATTCAATTTGCCACAACAAAAATCAAACCGATTTGTGAGCAGCTCTTAAACTGCACTTTTCCGAAATTTTGTGTGGGAGATATCCGAAGTAGTGGGTCAATATGGTCTATATTTGAACCTTATCTATGTCTCGCAGAAATATTACGATGTGCAAAGCATAGACCAAATTAGGGATAGGTTAGTCGACTTTCGATTAATCGATTAGTCGACTTTTTGCAGTTAAAAGTCTAAAAATCGTGGTCGACTTTTGTCTGGAGGGGAAATCGCATAATCGATTATCTTGTGATCGATTTTCGAGTTTGCCCATTGATTGCTGACTTGGCGGTTTTACATTTTCAAAAGAAAACTCAACAATCGACGAATAATCGATTTTCCGCGGTTATGAAAAAGTGAAAAAGTCGAAAGTCGAGTTTTATGACAAGTGAAATAATCGCCAGACCGAAAAATCGCATTTTTAGTTTTAGACCAAAATCGAAAAGTCGAAAAAACGATTATTGCTTTCCATTACCTATCCCTAGACCAAATCGGTCAATGCCTTCGAGAATTATCGTGCACACCATTTTAGCGAAATGTTTTGAAATTTTGTGGGGGAGGTAACCGAAGGAGTGGGCCGATATGACCCATTTTCGAACATTAACTAAGTTTGGTAAAAAATATTACGAAGGTCAAATTTTGGTTCTAATCGATTGATCCTTTCGAAAATATCGTGTGCTACATATGGTGCCATAGAGGGTTTTAACAACTTTTGGACCATTCTCTCAGGAAGTATGGACTTGCCACTGAAAAAACATGTACCGTCGTAATGGTGCAGGGAATACAAGTTGTTGCAAAAAAAATCAAAGCGATTCGAGAGCCGGTCTTAAACTGTACTTTTCTGAAATTTTGGGTGTGGGTACCCGAAGCAGCGGACCGATAGTGACCATATTCGAACCTCATCTATATATGGTAGAAGTTTCTCGATGTTTGGACCAAATCGGTTACTCACTTTAAGAGTTATCATGCGCACAATTTTTCAGAACATTTTCGAACTTTTGGAGAGTGGACCGATATGGCCCATCTTCTAACTTAAATTAAGTTTGGGCAAAATATTACGAAAGCAGAATTTTGGACCGAATCGG
Source organism: Musca autumnalis (assembly GCF_047663935.1). Taxonomy (NCBI): domain Eukaryota; kingdom Metazoa; phylum Arthropoda; class Insecta; order Diptera; family Muscidae; genus Musca; species Musca autumnalis. The sequence continues at coordinate 270,979,432 of NW_027411644.1, forward strand.
TGTATCCGTTCGAGAATTATCGTGCGCTTCAGTCAGACAGACAGACGGAAGGACATGGCTAAATCAACTCCAAATTGTCTGCAACGGATTTCGGTCAAACATACATAGGAGCTAAAACCATTATTTCGGTGAGGCACATTTTGCTCGTATGAAAGTGTATATACCCTCTTTAGCACAAATGCTGAGGGTATAACAAGTACAGAAGGTCGTTAATTAGATCAGGATGACATTCCTGTATTATTAGTCTAACAGGAGTTTTTAAATAACACCCAAAATATTGGGAAATACCATCGTACAATTTTTCATTCGAAGGGTTTGGATATGGGGATCACACCACAATGTTGACCTACATACGTGAATTATCATTTAGAACTCAAAACTTTATTGTCAGAGATGTAAGAAGGAATGCCCTAAACATTTACATTAACTCAGTGATATGGGATATGGGATGATAGTCTAATCCTAACAGAGAAATTTCGTCAATATTACGCTCAAGGGTATTTTTGCCACCGTTCAACATGTAAAGTTGCCCGACCTGGAAATTGAACACAGGCATGCAGTGTGCAAGATGGGTGCGCCGTGCCTATTATTGCACCACTGTGAATCCATCACAACGTCTACCCGCTATTAAAATTTCAGAGGATCCGATAATCTGTTTTAAATCGCAAAAGTGTTGAACTTTTGCGTTGGAGGTAAATGAAGGAATGGTGCGAGATAGTCTACCATGGAAATGTATCCAATTTTGGGAATTATTTCTGTCCATTGTTGTTGTTGTAGCAATGCAAATATGTTCGTTCGTGTATTATTTCAGTTATCAGGTTCTGGTTCCTCTGTATACAGACTCAAAAATTCTGCAACATGAACTGGTTGCATTTATAAAGAATCAGGAGACAGGTGTGTGTGGGATTAGTTGGGCAGTTAAATAAATGCAGCGTGTCGTGTGGTCTCAATCGGGCACGATACAAATTGAAGCTTAATTGAGGTAAAACCACTCTCGTTTGCCTTGGCAACTGGCGTTCTTCTGCTGCTATAGGTAGGGACTGGTGTCCAAGTACGGCATTCACAATGAATCTCTGTACTGCCTGCGCGACGACATCAGTGCTACCCAATGCTGCCGGATAGTATCGTTGGTCTAGACGTTCTCTTTTATACCTTTGGACCTCTCTCTCTAGATCATTAAGATATCTTCTGACGTGCCTCGGTGGTGAAGCTTGTCCACTAAATCGTGGCAGGGATTCTCGCTGCGTTAACTCTCAAACAGTTGCTGCATCGACTAACATTTGGTTGTGCTGATGTACCGGAAAATCTTCGTCTCTTCATTAAGTTTGTTCACTGGTGTGATAAGGAGGCACTCTGTTACAGTCTTCAGGGCCGCTTTCTGGCATTTTTGAATATTCTTCCACTGTGTAGCACTAACATTTGCATACCACAGATCGGCCTATTGCTTTATAAAAGGTCAACAAGGTTTTCATTATCAGCACAAGAAGTGCTGCCGGCCAGCGACTTGAAACCCTTGGTTATTCTTCTGATCTTATCGCCAATAGCTGTGGCTTGCGCGAATTGTTGTCGAACTTGCACCCAATATTTTGGGGTAGTTAGTAGTTGGAAACAGGACACCATCGACCAATATCTTCAAAGGGAGTCTTATTTCTGGCGTCCAGGTTGTGAACAGTGTGGCAGTGAATATAGCGGCGGATATTGCCGCTATTGCCGGCCAGCGACTTGAAAACCTTGGTTCTTCTTCTGATCTTGTCGCCAATAGCTGTAGCTTGCGCGGACCTCTTAAACATGCTGTCGAACGTTGCACCCAATATTTTGGTGTAGTTTGTAGTTGGAATCAGGACACCATCGACCAATATCTTCGAGGGGAATCGTATCGGCGTCCAGGTTGTGAACAGTGTGGCAGTGGATCTAGCGGCGGATATTGTCAAATTCCCCAGATGCAAGAACTGCACCTACACATATGCCATCGACGATAGTACCCGACGCCAAGTCCTTACAATCATCATCAGCATATACGATCTCTATGCCGCCTGGAGAGGGTGTGGAATATGAGAAAGAGGTTAAACAGTCACAGATGTATCAACCCGGGAAACTCCCTGCTTCACTCTGCGGATCATGGAATTCTTATTTCTGAATTCTACACACAACCGACGTCCACACACATATATATGTTATTAATTATCCAACTTTTCAAACACGGCTGGAGAAACTGTTTCTGTGTCTAGAGTCTTTGTTACTGGCGACAAGAGGTAGAATGGCCTGTACGATTGACCTCTGCTGACATTCTTGCCTGGCGGAACACCACCCTAGCCGGACCACCTTGCCAAGTTCCCAAGCTTCTGGTAAAATATTGGTGGATTTACACTTGTTAAATACATTGGATGATTTCACCTTTCGGCTGGGCGCGGTCTTATACACCTTATCACCCTCCTCTTCTCCCTATTACTCTATAAATTGCCGGCTAAAATAACACGCGCACTTCTGTCACTGTCACACAATTCAAAGTAACAGCCGTTCTATTCGACTCGAGACAGATTTGCTCGCTGCTCACAACGTTTCGTTGCTCCAGGTGGTCTAGTCACTTTTTTCGCTAATGCTCGCCTACTAGCCTGTTGACTTGAAGAGTAAGTTTCATCACTCTTGAGTCTTCGGGGTTAGCACGACAAAGCTCATCACGTTCGTTTTCTAGTCTCTTCGAAGTTGCAGGGAAAAAAGTACGGCGGTCAATGATAATGAAGTCGGAAAGATGGTCAGTGCCAAGGGAAATAACGGGTTACCAGTACTTGTTATTTATTACACCGGGTGCCACAATGTATATGCCTGGCGAGCTGTGGCAATCTCCTCTTAAATCTCGTAGGAGGATTATTTAGCAAAAAAGTAGAGCCATCAATTTGTTCTGCCAGCGCTGTAGCACTCTGGTCATTACCTAGGTCGAAATGCCAAAACGCCAACCCTCCTAATTGTGAGACCAGGCACCGTCCGAAGTTTGGTTTAATGCTGTTGTTAGCAATACCAACAAACCAGTTATGCGTTTTTTTCGTTGAGATTCAATGAACGCATAGCAGTGGGAAAGATTTGGTTTTATTTGCAAGTGCAGTTGTTCGAGTTTAGGTCGTGCCAAAGAAATTCTCGATCAGAGTGTTTCTTTGGATACGTATCTATTTGAGCGAGCAATTGACACTTGGGTATAAAAAGTTTCTTGTTGAAAAACAAGAAACAAGGGAACTGATGAAGATCTGTGGTGAGATCTGAAACTATAGTCTTCCCTGCCTTACCCCTTGGTAAACATCGCCAATTTTTTCCCCACTAATAAATTAAAGTTGTTTTAATAAAATATTAAAACAACGACTATGGGATTAAGCCTGACTATTTTGAAAAACAAAATAGAAGTCATCATCCCAAATAAAAAAAACGCCAACCCTCCTACTTATGATAGGTATAAAGCGAACTAATATCGGGCATAAACCTAGCGCACAGTTATTCTTCGGTGGATGTACACATTAAGCAGCTTTACCTCGGATGTACACAGTTTACTTCTACCCCCATACATTCCATGTAGAGTCCAGCTCAAGCGAGATCGGTCTATACTACTTTTGTGTTATCCTTCCGCAGAACGTTGTAATTGTCGCAACCTTGCAAGCTACAGGTGGCGGTGAGCTTTGTTTTCTGGATCGCGGCGACCATGAAGATTTTCCGACTTATACAGTCTACGAGTTCACTGACCTCATTGCGGAGACCGTTGGAATTAAATTCCAGGAATGATGCATTTCCGGGCAGCTGATCAACAAATTTTATTGTTAGATTCCGCGTAGATCCTACGACGACGAAGTTGGAGACACGCTGGGATATGTTCTGGCGCAGCAAGCAGCAACATACCTATCGCAGTAATCCTGGATGCGACTAAGGCCAGAACACCCTCGGAAGTGCATCCATCCCCTACATTCATTACATCTCACTTATTGTTGACATGCGGTGGGTGCGGATCTGGCAAACGGAACATATCCATACTGGTCCGGGGCCAAAAAAGCTCGGAAAAGGTGTTTCGCTCCCATGATGAAAAAAATTACTCGAACACAAACACATACTTATTGAGGTGATTCCTTCGTGTCAATCCGGTACATAGAACCGGCCGCCGTGGGACTGTTTTGGCTCTGTAGAACTTAACGCCGATTTTGCGTGATATTGCCTAGTTTTGTGTGTGTTGATTATTAAATTTTCTTACTATTTCTTTCCCAAAAACCCCTCGTAACTTATTTTGTTTTGTTTTCCTTTATGCATCACTGAGAGAGACAGGCATTAATGTGGTACAGTCGTAAATAACCATGTCACAAGGAAACCACAAGAAGTGCAATTCAGGTTTAGTTAAAGCCTGCATGAATTACTTCATCTGTCAAATGGAATGGGTGTGTATCTACCAAAGTAAGAACCGGCGACTTCTGCACATAAAATTCCATTTTTAAGAGCATCATTCAAAACAACACACAAAAGAATGGAGAGATGAAATGAAAAACAAAACAGAAAAACGCCTATGAAATAAAGAAGCGTCTATTTATGTTGCATTTCTTGTTAGACTTTATTTTGCTCCGGTTCAAGAGTATATTTATGTATATCTAAAATTTGTTTTAGAATTGCAATATTGTCTTTCTTACTCAAAGAGTATTGCTTTTATCTTATGGATTTTTCAATAAATTTGTTGCACTTACCAAATGAGGATATTGAATTTTTTTTTATTAATTTATTTTTGAAACTCTTGTTTAAAATTTAAGTGTTTTTGTTTTCACAAATGTCCATTGTTGTATGATTTGTGTGCTACTAAATCACGATTTGATATTGGGGTATGAAACCGGCTATTTTTTATCTTTGCTCAAATCTGTTTTTTGTTTTGTAATTTATTTTCAAATGCGTCATGTCAAGATGATAAAGGAGTACACATTTAATTAAAATGTTTAGTGCATGCAGAAGCAGGGTGTTTTTTGCTTGCAACACCAAAGTAGGGGGCGGGGCTGTCGGAGGCGCCTTATAATGGTAAAAGGTGGCAGGTGTCGATCTGCATCTATTGGGTCTTCTTCAGGATTTGCCGCAGGGTAAATATCTGGTCAATGGTGGACTTGACAGGTCTGAAGCCACATCTGTATGGTCCAATTATTTCATTGACCATATGCCTTAAACGTTCGCATAATATCCCTGACACTATCTTGGAGGCAATAAGGAGAAGACTTATGCCACTATAGTTAGAGCATTCAGTCTTATCTCCTTTCTTGTAGACGGGACATAGCATGCTCAGATTCCAATGGTCGGGTACGCGTTCTTCCTGCCAGATGGTGCTAACTAGCTGATGCATTCACCTTATCAGCGTGTCGCCTCCGGTTTTGAACAGCTCGGCTGGTAAGCCATCGGCTTCTGCAGCCTTATTATTCTTTAGCCGGTTTATTGCTGACTTTACCTTATCTTGACTGAGCGGTATACATTCAATACCATCTTCTGGGATTGGATCTGCGGTATCTTCGGCGTCTTCGCTACTATTGGATACCAACAGTTTGGAAACATGTTCTTTCCATATCCAGAGCAATTTATGTATCACTTACCAAATTACCCCGCTTGTCTCTACAGGAGGAAGTGCCTGTACGAAGGCCATCAGTTTGATGTTTCACTCTTTCGTAGAACATTCGGACTTCATTCTGGCTCCTGTACATCTCGTTTTTTTTCATTCTCCCGCTTTTCCATTTCTCTCTTTTTCCTGCAGAAAATACGTTTCTCCTCTCTTTTTATCTCCCGATACCTCTCTCGTGAGCTACGCGTTGTTACTGAACGTAGATTAGGCCTATATGCCGCAGTTTTCTCTTCGGTAGCAACACGACACTCCTGGTCATACCATGAATTCCTTGGTGGAGGTCTATGGTATCCAAGTATGGATTTTACGGCTGTTTGCATGGAGTGGGTAATACTTCCACATTGTGTTGATATGTTATCGGGACGAGGAGTGTTTTGAATAAGCAATTGGGCTAGCTGAAGGGAATAAGCTGTCGCTATCGGTTGTGGTTGAAGTTACCGATCCCTAACTTGACTTGTGTCTGTTTGTATTTTATTTGCTACGTTTAATCTGGTACGTACCTTTGCTGCAACAAGGTTAGTTGTCCGAGTCTATGTTTGGTCCTCGAAACAAACACGCTCGATGAATGTCTTACATCTATCACAACATGTTTTCTGATCCCGAGACAGCCAGGTGCCCTTATGAATGTCAAGATGCTTAAATTTGCTGATGCTAACGACCATGTTTTTTGCCCCTTCGAAGTCTATCAGCCTCATACCATTGTCAGATGTTTCACTATGGAGACTGAATTTCCCGACTGTTGGGCCAAAGATATTCTCCTTTCCAATTTTGGCATTAAAATCGCTTAGAATAATTTTAATGTCATGTGTTTCTTCTAAGCGCTCGTAGAATATATTTTTGGTCTGTTCGTCCTTGTCTTTGGTTGGAGCATGAGCGCAGATAAAACTAATGTTGAAGAATTTTGCTTTTATCCGTATTGTAGCAAGTCTTTCATTCAGTGGAGTGGAGCTGAAGACCAGATGTTTTACCTTCCGACCAACTACAAATCCGCAGCCAAACTCATGGTTTGTGCCATGGCAGATATAATACAGTGCTTCACCTTTAGGTGTTGTTGTGACGCTTTTCCCAATCCATCGTATTTCCTGTATGGCAGTAATGTCGGCCTGTACTTTTCAAGTTCATTTGCCAATGTGTAGACTCCGCCTTCTCTACAAAAAGTGCGAACGTTCCAGGTGCAAATTCGCCAAACATGGCCCTTAAAACGTTTGCGGGGGTCGTCAACTTTAGACTGGATTGTTTTTCTTTTCTTTCGTTTTTTCATAGTAGACTCCTTTTTCTAGGGGAGGGTTACTAACCCGAAGCCCAAACCCAAGTTTTTAATGTTCTTATGGGTGAATGCGCGGCACATGTTAGCTCGTTGCCTATAACAGGTGTTGAAGGCAGCTCCCCAGGTGACACCACGGGGAGGTCAGTGATCACTTGAAATGAGAGGGGGACCAAGATTAATCCTGAGCTTTGCCATGTTAAAGCCGGTCAGAACCGTTCCTTGCTATCTTTCATCCCCTACTATGGGTCTCCCTCGCTTTCTTTTGCATGTTACATACAAATGCACAAAGACATAATACCCCTTACCCCAGTGTGGTAACTGCTCTGTTGTTTTGTGTTGAAAACCAAAATATTTAATTAAGTTTAAAATGTATCCATTTAAGAATATTTTGTACCTCCAATCTAAACACCCTTTATAAAGCTCCGCGTAAAACCAGTCCATTTGAGGGGAGTGAGAGGGAGAAGTTCTTACTTACCGGTGTCATGTCATATGTACACGTTCATATACTCGTATTCGTATGTAATTGTATTATTATGTCTGTTATTTTTGCCAAGCGGTCGTTAACATTTGTTATGCTTTCTTTTCAACAAACGTCGCTGGACAGCGTTTTGAGTTTTGTCACGACCACAATGCGAAATCGAACAATTCGCATTGTTATGGCTCGGCCAATGGATGACGTCTGGCTGCAGAGACAGTTCACATTGTATTACGGTTATTATTTTGTTTTGTTTTGCAGCGAAAACATGTGATTCTAAAGTGAACATTGTATGTAAGGTTCGCAGACGGACAACGTTATGGTACGGTACGGCATATCATTGTTTGGCCTAATGTTAAACTCGTGCTGTGTGCAATTTTTATCGAGTACATCGACGGAATATCAGACAATGTATTGTGTGTTGGATTGGATGTAACACTAACAAATGGAAAACATTTTGAATGTAAATAGATTTGCTTTGTGATATCACAACAGCGAACCGAGTGACCTGGTTGCATTTTTTTTTGAAGCTTGCATTAATAGCGATTAGAAAAAGTAAATTTGAGGAATTCTTAGATATAGAGTTACGATTTCAGTAGTGAGATTGACAGATTTACGTACAATCGTTATTAGGTGAAACTGATAGTGATTGGCAAAAAATAATCTTCTGAGTATAGAGAAAAAGGTAGAAAATTGTAAACAACTCGTACAAAATAAAACACCAGACAATTTGTCTTCAAATACATACATATCGACGCCTCCAAACAATAGTATGCTAAGTCGACTTAGCATGTTTTCAAGTTCTTTACATTTTTATATTTAACGTCCTTTAACTTAAATTCTGTCAAATTTTGGTAATAATCGGACAATCCGAACAGAAGTTATAAACAAATATTGACTTAGCATAGTACTGAAGTTCAAAAAAATTTCCACACTTTGAGAGCTTGTCCTGCAAAACTCACTGTTCAGAATTAGCAAACTATTATTTGGAGGTGTCAAATGTCCTTTAATTTAAATTCTGTCAAATTTTGGTAATGATCGGTCAATCCGAACAGAAGTTATAAACAAATATTGACTTAGCATAGTACTGAAGTTCAAAAAAATTTCCACACTTTGAGAGCTTCTCCTGCAAAACTCACTTTTTAGACTTAGCATACTATTATTTGGAGGTGTCGATATGTTCCCACAACATTCCCGAAGGGACAAGGGAGACTTCTCTCAAATCAATGAGTGCACGCCGATTCATATTGGCTCAATGATATGGGACCTACTGTTTATTGCCGAGTCCGAACGGCGTGTCTTACGACACCACTTGTAGAGAAGTTTTTCATGGCTTGAATACTCAGGAAATGTCGCCAGCATTACTGAGGGGGAATTTTGTCTTCAAATACAACTCTGATTTACTAACACATATGTACATACATTTGTCGGCTGTCTCCCAGCTGTCCATCATTTTTTCACAGTCAGTAGGGTTAACAAATTTTTGACATTTTTGTAAAAGTATGTGTGATAATAATTGAAATGTGTTGAAAACAAAAGAAAATGAACAAAAACAAAATATGTGAACAGTAGTGGGATTCTGTAACTCATTTTTGGTGTTATCGATAATTGTCGGTAAAATTAAAATGCTTATAATTTCGATAATTAACGAAAATTTTCGGTAAGTTAACGATGAATAAAAAGTAGTCGCTAGCCTCTACCGACACAAACAGTGATGCCAACTTTTCTTTGTGTTTTTAGTAATAATTTTGCGATTTAATTTTACCGATTTTTGTCGGTAACAGCAAAAATGAGTTACAGAATCCCACTACAGAAAACAAAAATTAAACCGATGATTTTCATTTATAAGTTTTAGCAGCTATCGGGACGCCTACGTCACACAAGCAAGTTTTGGGTTTTTGACAATCAATACATGAACTCAACTGTCCTGTCATGTGTAAACGCAGGGTAAGCGAATTCTATAGTCGAAATGGGATTGACTATGTGATAATCTACACCGCCAGGGATCGACATTTCATATAGGGATATATGGTGAATAACATTACAATTCACCACCCTGGCTTTTATACCAGATGACTAAAGGCTAACTGAACTAAAATAATTACAGTCGCACTATCGAAACCAAGGTATTTTCATAAGTGTACATCGATTATGGTATACACATGGTGCAATGGTATACACATCCGCCTTGCACGGCTGAAGGTCGTGGTTTCGATTCCCCCTCCAGTCAACATCAAATTTTCAACGTTGGCAAAATAATCCTCTGTAAAGTAAGCGACATTTCCCGAGTATTTCAGTCATGTAAAAACTTATCTACAAGTGGTGTCTTAAGACACACCCTTCGGACTCAGCGATAAAGAGAAGGTTCCATATCATTGAGCTAATATGAATCGGGGAGCACTCATTGATATGAGAGAAGTCTCCCTTGTCCCATCTGGGATGTTTGTGGAACAGATCTTAAACTGTACTTAAACAAAAATTTTGAACTTTTGTGAGGGAGGTACCATAAGGAGTCGTTCCATATAGACCGAAAGATTTTAAGACCCTATGGCCTCATTTGTAGTGGTTGGAGCGCTCAATAAATCTCCAACGGATCAGCCGATACTGTCTAAAATTTTGCGTTCATAATATTTTGTCCAAACTCAGTTTAAGCTCGAAGATAGACCACATCAATCCACTCCTTCAGTTACCTCCCCAACAAAAGTTTGAACATGTTCGGAAAAATTTTACGTACTATAATTCTTGAAGGGAGTAACCGATATGGTCCATACTTTCCACATCGTAATATCTCTACGGGACGTAGCCCAGGTTCGAAAATGGACTATATAGGTCCACTGCTTGGAGTACTTCCCACACAAAATTTGTGAAGAGTGCAGTTTAAAGCCTGTTCTAAACAGTTTCTCATATCGGTTTGCTTCTTTTTGTAACAGCTTGTATTCGCTGCCTCCATTACGACAGTATTCCTTTTATTCAGGAGAAAATCCATACTTCCGAAAGGTTTAAAATACCTCTATGGCACCATGTGTAGTGGCTGGAGCGCACGATAACTCTCTTGGGTTTTTCTTGTAACAACTTGTATTCGCTTTCCCCATTACGACGGTACATGTTTTTTTTTCAGGGGCAAGTCCTTACTTCTTGACAAAATGGCCCAAAAGCTCCAAAAAAGTCTGTTGGCACCAACAACACTGGGTAGTACGTAAGATAAACCTCGAAGGGAGAAACCGATTTGGTGCAAACGTTGTACATCGTATTATACAGACGTCAGAAGTATTGCGTGTTACTTCTTTTCTTTAGGTCCAAGGCTGAGGGTATATCACTGTCGGCCAAGCCCACTGATACCTTTTTACTTTGTTTGGTATGTAAAAGTATGGGTCTTCGGCCATTATTTCGATGTGTTATAAACTTTTGAGCGAAAACCAACTCCCCACAAAGTGGTGTAGGTTATAAACAGTAACAGCAACAGGAATGGGAAGTACGAAAAACAGATCCCTAATTTCACTGCAATAAGAAGTACCTTCAGTAATAATTTCAAAACATGCCTCGAACATTCATTAAACTGTTCTTAAGCGAATATTTTGAACTTTTGTGTGAGAGGTACCCAAAGGAGTTGTCCCATATAGACCTTCTTGGAACTTTATGCACGTTTGAAATAAATTTTACGATGTGCTAACCGGATAATAAATTCTGAGTCATTTTAATTGGTACCGGCAGGGATTGCACTATGTCGCGAGTTCATATAAATGGTGACCAAAAATAGAAGGTGTTGGCGTAGGTGGATGAATTTTAGTACAAGTACTTACTGCTGGCAATGCTGAGGGCAAAACATTGGGAAGGTCGGTCAATGTTTTAGTATAGCCCCCATATAACGGTACCATCCGATTTTCTATATTTTGAAAATTTTACCTAAGTTTCTCGACCAAATTGTCTGAATTTTTACATTGATGGTGCCCAGAGGATAACAAAATGTACTGATAACAAGTAAAAAAGTGTCAGTCGGCTTTGCCGACAGATATATACCCTCAGCCAATGTGAAGTGAAACTTTCACCTACGGACAGATCGAATGTATTTAAGGTCTCTTCAGAAATTTGTGGCCCTTTTTGGATATTTGTACTTGCCGACAAAAATATGGATTGGAAATTAACTGCACTAAGACACAAATGTTGAACGTATGTGTTGGAGGTACCCTTAGGGAGGACCGATATGGGCCATTTTAGAAGTTAATCTAAATTTTGACAAAATATTAGGAGATCCAAAGTTTGGACCAAATTGGTTGCCCTATTCAAGGATATCGTTCTAACAATTAAGTGACATTTTTTTAAATATTTGGGGACCAAATCGGTTGAACAGTTTGAGAGTTATTGTGCTCTCCGACCACCACATATGGTGACATAGGGGTTTTTTACAACTTTCGGGCTGTTTTCCCAAGAAATATGAACTTGTCCCTGAAAAAACTTTTACCGTCGTAATGGAGGTAGCGAATGCAAATAGCTTCAACAAAGTGATTCGAGATCAGGTCTTAAAGTTAACTTATCCTAAATTTTGTGTGAGAGGTACCAAAAGGAGTAGACAAATATAGTCCATATTCGAACCTGATCTATATCTGGTTGATATATTAGGATGTGCAAAGTATGGATTACATCGGTCACTCCCTTCAAGAGTTATCGTGCGCACAATCTTTCCGAACATTTTTTAACTTTTGTGGGAGAGGTACCCGAAGGAGTGGACCGATATCGCTTATCTTCGAATTTAAACTATGTTTGGACAAAATATTGCGAAAACCAAATTTTGGCCCGAATCGGCAGATCCGTTCGAGAGTTATCTTGCGCTCCAACCACTACACACGATGTCATAGGGCCTTTTTGCATCTTTCAGGCTATTTTCTCAGGAAATATGGTTTTGCCCCTAATGAAACTTGTACCGCCGTATAGGGGGCAGTGAATACAAGTTGTTACAACAAAAATCAAAACGATTCGAGAGCAGGTCCTAAACTGAACTTTTCCGAAATTTCGTGTGGGAGGTACCTGAAGGCGTGGACCGATTGAGTCCATATTGGAACATCATCTAAGTTTGGTAGAAATTTCACGGTGTGCAAAGTATGAACCAAATCGGTTACTCCCTTCAAGAGTTATCGTGCGTACAAATTTTCCGAACTTTTGTGGGGGAGGTAATGGAAGAAGTGGACCGATATAATCCATCTTCGAACTTAAACTAAGTTGGGACAAAATATTGCGAAAGCCAAATTTTGGACCAAATCGGTTCATCCGTTCGAGAGTTATCGTGCGCAAACAGACGGACGGACGGACATTGCTAAATCGACTCCAAATTGTCTGAAACACATTTCGTCCAAACATACTTAGGGTTTAAAACCATTATTTCGATGAGGCACATTTTGCCCTTATGAAAGTGTATATACCCTCGTTAGCATAAATGCTGAGGGTATAAAAATTATGAGCATAGGTCCGCGTTTTGCAATAGCCCCTATATAACGGTACCTCCCGATTGTCTGTATTTTGAAGATTTTACCTAAGTTCCTCGATCAAATTGGCTGAATTTTTACATTGAGGGTTCCTTGTAAACAAATTTTTGTGATAAAAATTATGATCATAGGTCCACGTTTTAATATAGCCCCCATAGAACGGTCCCGCCCGATTTTCGGTATTTAGAAGGTTTTAGTCACATTATCCATCCGTAATGACTGAAATTTGGTGTTCTGTCTCCATAGATTTTTGTGGGCTTATTGACAAACTTTTTTTATAATGAATATTTTAAAATTTTAAAATTCCTAGGTACCTAAGAAGCCGACAAAAATATATGATAATCGGCCCATTCGTTTTCGAGCTTAAGTGGACACCCCAAAACACTTGTACAAAAATGGGGGTAACCCCAAAAAATATTTATTTCCAACAATTTTCGGATTTGCATCTTCACATTGGCAAAACTACTTGGCATATCAATGCACTAATTAAAATTCATTCAAATTGAAATGTTTTCTTTAAATTCCCATCACTAAATTTTGTATTCCGAAATACTTTGTTTTACCATCTTTGGCCACGGTAGGTGGCGTATGAACAATATACTTAGAAAATTCAATCAATTATACGTCATGGCATTTGGGAAGCAAGGTAAGGAAGCAATCGGTCTACTCCTTCTGGTACAACTGACACAAGATTTTCACAACATATATACAAAAATAATTCATAAATATTGTGAATAGTGTTGTCAATGATCATGTTCATGCATATTATGAACAGTATACCTAATGCGAAATATACTGGTTCCTTCTGAGAGAGACTGAGAATTTAGTGAGTTTTATTTTCTATAACGTTTTTATTGACAGTAACCCATCTTCGTCTACTCGCACTCGTGGGTAAATGTTGGATAGATAAGTTGTTTTCCCGTTCTTATTGTTGTACATTATATATGAAGATTAACAGTGGAGGAGGAGAGGTTGATATACATATTCGCATTATTAGCCCATGCAGAGGGAGCCGCCGTGGTGTAGTGGCGTGACATTTTTATGGGACTTATGCCCGATGTTATAGGTCGGACATACCTGTCAATAATAATTTTTTGTTAGAAAGTTAAGCTTGGTTCTCTACGTTATTATTTTTCAACCTGAATCCGTAATATTGCATTGTTGCTATTGTTGTTTTCGTTTTAATATATTTAAAAAAAGAACACAGTTTATTTTATGTCCTTTTATATACTTAATTCTAAAACCACTGAATATAATATTGTATTGCCTACACTGAATAGGTTTCACTGTGCGCGTATATACAATAATCCTCTATTATTTATTACTATGCTTCTAATTATTCAAGAAAAAAAAAACTGAACTCATAAAAACGCTACGTTGTGAAATAATTTTGTGTACATTGCGTACTAATTTTACCTGACAATGATTTGGCACTTTTTCGCCGTTTTTCAAAAACAACCAAAAGCCTAAAGAGAACAAACCTTTATAAACGAAAAGTGTTCAAAACTTAATGTATTGAGAATTAATATTAATACAAGTGAAATACAATACAAAAGCTAACGATCAACAACTGAGGAGGACGCTTCCCCAGCAGAATATTCACAAAAATAAAGGGAACGTGATATCAGAAAAACAAAACAATGAGACGTAGAAAGTAAGTGATTTTTCCTTTTAAATTCACTTAATGTTTCAATTTATGTTTATAATAAAATTTTTAATGTCCGAAAAAGAAAAACATTATGGAAAAATTTTTTGTATTTTATTGATTTTTTTAAAATTGATTTACAAATTGATGTAATTTAAACATTTCGCAGTTCATTGTCCAGTTTTTTTTTTCTTTTCATTCAATAAATTTTAATGGTGATAAATTGATGTTTCCGTTAATGGAATGTTTGTTTTTAAATTTGTATATTTACCCGCTACTTCAAAAATGTCCATCGTTTTGAAAACTGCAGGAGTGAGTGGTGGACCAAAATGTCATATGAAGAGAATTTTACTTACTTACTTAGCTGGCCCATTACAGAACACTTGTTCCATAGGTCGAACTAAAAAAATCTCCAATTCTCTCTATTTGTTGCTTCGCACTCTGGAATACCGCGCCTTTTCATCTCTCCATCCACTTGTTTGCGCCATATATTCCTTGGCCTGCCAATTCTGCTTGCACCGCCAAGCGGTTCGTATTTATACGCCTTTTTAGCGGGTTCATCTTCGCCCATTCTTATGACATGGCCTAGCCAAGGCAATCGCTGCATCTCGATACGTTTATGTATGTTGATGTCGTTATATAGCAGATACAGCTCGTGGTTTATGCGACGTCGTCCCCGTCAACGCAAATTGGTTCGTAGATCTTTTGAAGAATTTTGTCTCTCAAACACACCAAGCACTGTCATGTCTGCTTGCGCAGTTACCCAGGCTTCTGAGCCATACATCAGCACGGGTAGTATCAGTGTTTTGTAGAGCGTTATTTTTGTTTAACGAGATGTGGCTTTGTTTGCTGCTTACTTAAACTAAAGTAGCATCTGTTGGCCAATACAATTCTTCTTTTTATTTCACAACTGATGTCGTTTGTTGTGTTTACGGAGGTGCCGAGGTAGACGAAGTCTTTTACTACCTCAAAATTATAGGAACCAACTTCCACAGTTGGTCCGAGCTCAATGGACGCATTGCGCGTCGACACCATCAACTTGGTCTTCTCGCCGTTTACCGCCAGACCCACTTTAGCAGATTCTCCTTCGACCTTCATAAAGTTATCGGTTACTTCTTTTACTGATCGTCCCATGATGTCTATATCATCAACATAAGCAAGTTACATGTGGCTATTGGTGTAGATTGTGCCACTTCTTTTGACATTTGCCTCTCGTATAAACTTTTCCAGCAGGATGTTGAAAAGATCACACGAAAGGCTTTCTCCTTGTCTGAAACCTCTTTTGGTACAAAACTCTTCGGAGAGGTTCTTTCCTATTTTAACAGAGGATCTCGTGTCAGTTAAAGTCATTTCACAAAGCCGGATGAGTTTTGCGGGGATACCAAATTCAGACATGGCTTGAAATACCTTTGAACGCAGCGGGCTATCGAAGGCTGCTTTATAATCGACAAAAAGGTGGTATGTGTCGATCTGCATCTCTTGGGTCTTCTCCAGGATTTGCCGCAGGGTAAATATCTGGTCAATGGTGGACTTGCCAGGTCTAAAGCCGCATTAGTGTGGTCCAATTATCACGTTGACCATAGGCTTTAGTCATTTGCACAATATCCCTGACACGATCTTGTAGGCAATAGGGAGTAGACTTATGCCCCTATAGTTAGAGCATACAGTCTTATCTCCTTTCTTGTGGACGGGACACAGGATGCTCAGGTTCTAATCGTCGGGTACGGGTTCTCCCTTACAGATCGTGCTAACTAGCTGATGCATACACCTTATCAGCGTGTCGCCTCCGGTTTTGAACAGCTCGGCTGGTAAGCCATCGGCTCCTGCTGCCTTATTATTCTTCAGCCGATTTTTTGCTGTCTTTACCTCATCTTGGCTGGGCGGTATACATTCAATACCATCTTCTAGTATTGGGTCTGTGGTATCTTCGTCGTCTTCGCTGCTATTGGATACCAACAGTTTTGCAAAATGTTCTTTCCATATCCTGAGCACACTATCTGTATCAGTTACCAAATTACCTTCCTGGTCTCTACAGGAGGATGTGCCTGTACCAAAGCCATCAGTTTGATGCTTGACTCTTTGGTAGAATTTTCGGGCTGCATTCTGGTTCCTGTACATCTCGATTTTTTCACACTCCCGCTTTTCCATCTCCCTCTTTTTCCTGCGGAAAAGATGTTTCTCCTCTCTCCTTTTCTACCGATATCTCTCTCGTGTGCTACGCTTTGCTACGGATTGTAAAGTAGCGCTATATGCTGCATTTTTCTCTTTGGTAGCAGCACAATTACAAGGAGTCATACCATGAATTCCTTTGTGGAGGTCTCTGGAATCCAAGTATGGATTTTGCGGCTGTTTGCATGGAGTTGGCAATATTTTGCCATTGTGTTGTTTTGTTATCGGGACAAGGAGTGCTCTCATTAAGCAATTGGGCTAGTTGAGTGGAATATGCTGTGGCTATCTGTTGTGATTGCAGCTTACCGATGTCTAACTTTCGTGTTGTGTCTGTTCGTACTTTGTTTGCTACGTTTAAGCGGGTGCGTACCTTTGCTGCAACAAGGTAGTGGTCCGAGTCTATGTTTGCACCTCGGAACGATCGTACATCCAACACGCTTGATGCATGTCTTCCATCTATCACAACGTGATCAATTTAATTTCTTGTTTTCTGATCTGGAGACTGCCAGGTGCCCTTATGGATGTCGAGATGTTGAAATCTGGTGCTCCTAACTACCATGTTTTTTGCCGCTGCGAAGTCTGTCAGCCTCATACCATTGTCAAATGTTTCACTGTGGAGACTGAATTTTCCGACTGTTGGGCCAAAGATATTTTCCTTTCCAATTTTGGCATTAAAATCGCCTAGAATAATTTAAATGTCATGGGCAGGACAACGGTCATATGTTTCTTCTAAGCGCTCATAAAATATATCTTTGGTCAGTTCGTCCTTGTCTTTGGTTGGAGCATGAGCGCAGATAAAGCTAATGTTGAATAATTTTGCTTTTATCCGTATTGTAGCAAGTCTTTCATTCGCTGGAG
Organism: Musca autumnalis; assembly: GCF_047663935.1. NCBI lineage: Eukaryota > Metazoa > Arthropoda > Insecta > Diptera > Muscidae > Musca > Musca autumnalis. The sequence goes on from NW_027411644.1 coordinate 270,996,937, forward strand.
TGAAGGTGGAGACCAGATGTTTTAACTTCTGACCAACTACAGATCCGCAGCCAAACTCATGCTTTGTATCATGACAGCTATAATACAGTGCGTCACCTTTAGGTGTTGTTGTGACGCCTTTCCCGTTCCATCGTATTTCCTGTATGGTAGTAATGTCGGCCTTGTACTTTTGAAGTACATCTGCCAATGCGTATACTGCACCTTCTCTATAAAGAGTGCGAAAATTCCAGGTGCAGATTCGCAGATCATGGTCCTTAAAACGTTTGCGGGGTTCGTCAACTTCAGAGGGGTTTGTTTTTCTTTTCTTTCGTTTATTCATAGTATGCTGTTTTTTCTAGGGGAGTGTTACTAACCCTGTGCCCAAACCCAAGCTTTTAACGTTCTTATGGGTGAACGCGCGGCACATTTTAGCTCACTACATTTAACGGGTGTTAAAGGCAGCTACCCCAGGTGACACCACGGGGAGGTCAGTGTCCCCTTGAGATGAAAAAGGGACCAAGATAAATCCTGGACTTTGCCATGTTAAAGCCGGTCAGGACCATTCCTTGGTATCTTTCATCCCCTACGTCACCCATGAAGAGAATTTTAGTAAGTGGAAAAATAAGCTTTGGAAAATGTATAAGTGTTGGTGGGGGTAGGTATCTTAAAGATTGGGCCTAACTTGCAATAGTTTCCTTATTCGTTTTTCATAGTAGGATTATTTCCAAGTTTTTAATTTTCATATGGAGGCCACACGTTTGATGTGGTGATTTTATTGGACACTTGCCTATTGCTAAGGACTGGGGGATCTGTCAAGCAATGTCAACAATTATGTTTATTACATTATCTATGGTATGTTGTGTGTGTCATGCACATTATATACTTATACACTATCTGACATTTAGGCAAAGTCAGTCGAATAAATAAATACCATAGCAAGAGAGGAACGTTCGTTATCAATCACTTGATTAATAACCTGATAAACATTGAACACATTTGAGAACTCTCGATAAACTTGGGACTTATTGACATAAGTATTTAACATTTATTACATGCCATGATTCTTCAACACCTAGCTTCCTATCACAAGTTATCGTGTTCAGTAGGTGCTTTGCATGATTTGTGTATAATGAATGCATGGAGGAGGGGGAGTGAGTGATCTTTACACATAAAAATCGATATTATGTCCAAAGGAAATTGGGGGCAATAGAATTTTTAAATATTTTGTGCTGTGGTTTCTTTTTTGTGTATATTAAAAAATATTCTAAAAATTATAGAAAATTCAATATTTCAAATGTTAAAATGTTATTTTGTTTGTTGTTGTGATAGTTGAGGTCAGTGAACTGATTATCACAATATTGATATATATTTTTAACAAACGTTATTATATTATTTTTTTTTTTTTTGCAAACCGAACTCGTTAGCTTCTAGTGAGCATACATACATATATTCATAAAAATGTAGGTACACAATTACAAAAGACATATTCATTACATTTTTCACCAAGTAATTTCAAGGTTAATGCTATTTTGATTACAGTTGCCAGATATGTAATCTCAACATAAATATTTAACGTTTTGATATATTGTCAGGCATATATAAATGTTGAGATAGTGTCATAACAATTTCTGGGCACAGTATTGCAAAGTTGATAAGTTGTATTTATAATGGCGAGAAACAAAAATGATGCAGTCGGCTTTGCTGACAGCTAAATATCCACTGTACAACAGAACAATAACCGGAGTGGGGGACCTTACTGGACAAAGCGTTTCTTAAGTTTAAAAACGTTTCTTAAGTGACAAAGGAAGATTCCATTGGAATTTTTTAGGCATTTGTTGGATAGATATCATAAACAGTGGGCCTATTAATTATTCTGATAGGCCCAGTTAAGGCAGTCCACACTAAAAACATAATCCTTCTTTTTTTTTTTTTTTTTTTTTTTTTTGAAAATTTTGCCTATTAGGGGAAGGTCATTTTTTTATTAATTTTTTAATTAATTTCTCGTTAGAGACGAGCTTACTGACCAAGATGCTTTTTGAAAAAGGAAAGCCGACGATACGAACCCACACAATCACCACTGTGTGACATGCATGTTTCGCCTTTGGTTTAGGAAGGCTCCTCAGACACATCGACTGTGGGGCGGCTTCGCTATCCTCTAACTTATTTCCTCTTTCAAATGCAAGTTGTTTTTTTACAAAGTTGAATTTTTTGTTCAAATCTTTGTATGGCTTTCATGACAAACGCTTAGCGTAGCCTTTGAAAGTTATGAGTTTAGTTCTGAACACTAACACGTCGTGACAACACTTTTTTCCATGTGTTTTTCAAGGACGTGGGTTCGAACCCCAGCCTGGCTCAAGCTGATTTTTATTTTTATTTGAAAATTTTGCCTATTAGGCGAAGGTCATTTTTTTATTAATTTTTTAATTAATTTCTCGTTAGAGACGAGCTTACTGACCAAGATGCTTTTTGAAAAAGGAAAGCCGACGATACGAACCCACACAATCACCACTGTGTGACATGCATGTTTCGCCTTTGGTTTAGGAAGGCTCCTCAGACACATCGACTGTGGGGCGGCTTCGCTATCCTCTAACTTACTTCCTCTTTCAAATGCAAGTTGTTTTTTTACAAAGTTGAATTTTTTGTTCAAATCTTTGTATGGCTTTCATGACAAACGCTTAGCGTAGCCTTTGAAAGTTATGAGTTTAGTTCTGAACACTAACACGCCGTGACAACACTTTTTCCATGTGTTTTTCAAGGACGTGGGTTCGAACCCCAGCCTGGCTCAAGCTGATTTTTATTTTTATTTGAAAATTTTGCCTATTAGGCGAAGGTCATTTTTTTATTAATTTTTTAATTAATTTCTCGTTAGAGACGAGCTTACTGACCAAGATGCTTTTTGAAAAAGGAAAGCCGACGATACGAACCCACACAATCACCACTGTGTGACATACAATAATACCACTTGGGCAGAGTTTTTTGGAACCATCGCCCCAATATAGAGAGAATAAAATAGCGTTGTAACAAAGGTCTCAAAAACTACTAAAAACTTTCAGAAAGTATTGGCATCATTTAGCAAAAAATAAATATATTTTGTAGTAACGATTACAACAACTATCGGCTATTAAATTTTCAAAACGATCCGAGTGGAAGCCTTTAATTGGATTGAAGCGAAAAAATGTGGAATATTTGGGGAGTATTTACCTGTAGAAATGGACCGATATATACACAGAGAAAAATATTTATCTATTTTGTTCACAATTTCTTTTTGTCTTTTTCAATCATTGTCATTGCGAATCAAAAAATATAACCTTTCCTTCAAGCAGAGGAAAAAACAACTATCGAATACCCTAGACCAGAGCTGCTCTTCTTTGCAAAGACAGTATTCTCAGCGATCCCACCGAGTTGTCTTTGCATTTTTCTCCCTCACGTACACTATAGCTTTGTTCCAATACTTTTTTATGGTAATAGTGGTAAAAGAGAAAAGTGTCAAAATTGCTCTCTCATGAACATTTCTACCAGAAAAGTAAAGGAACGGAAAAAAGGTAGATCTGGTAGCAATGTCAAAAAGAAACATAAAAAATGGATTTTCGTCTTTTATTTCACTGTTTTTAATTTAGTTTTGTCAGCGTTCGACTTTTTCTTCTGTTCTTCGTCCATTTTTTCTTCATTGTGAAATAATCGTCAAACAAATGTCGAAAAATCAGTTCTAACATTTTTTGCCTGAAGAAATTTGGTTGGTAGCATGTGGTAGAAGAGAAAGGTATTTTTGCTCTCTCCTTTCTTACTATCTTAAACATTGCTGCCAGTTTTACCACTTTTTGGGGTTTAGGAACGCTTTGCAGGTTAAAAATGGTAACCTCAGGTAAGTAAAGGAACACAGCTTATGTGTGAACAAAAACAAACAAAAAAAAATCATTTGGTTGTTGGTTTTTCACTCATACATTCACACATGCATTCGTTTTGTTTGTATTCCTATGGGCGGCGCTGCCCTAGACAGATGTCAGTGTTAATTTGCATTAACCCTGAATTGTCGTCGACATTAGTTTTACCACTTTCAAAATCTGATGTCGCCTGGCCCGGGATTAGAACTCGGGTATGCAGAATGGCAGCCGAGCATACTATCCATTGCACCACCGTTCTATGTAATACTAAGATAGACTAATGGCCTTAATATGTTCAATCCCTGCAAAACTTTTTCTATCGCCTGCTTGACGGAAAGGTCACTTAAAAGCGATTGTGGTGTCTGCTGCAACCGTCGCATTTTTATCCGAAAAGATAAATGTAAACAGCTGATTGCTGGTAAACAACTGTTTTGTTGTTGTTTTCCCCGCAATTTGTTGTTTTCCTTGTGTCTAAGAGCATGAATATGCTCTCTCTCCTAAATGACTATAGGGCAGAGCTGAGCAAAATCGAGAGAGAGGCAAATTTAAGGGAGAATTAATATTTAATTTTTCTTGATGTTTCATTACTTTTTTCAACATTTTTTAAACATTAATGTTGTCTAAAATCTTCCACAATGCAAATTATTAAAAAATATAAATAAAAAAATTGCATAAACTTTTAATTGTTTGTGGTTCACAAAAAACTAAGAGTACTATTTAACAATTTGCCTGTGTGCTAGCACACAGGCGTGCTCACCCCTGCTATAGGGGTTTTCTTTTACGGTATTGCCATATTGAAATAGCTAAATTCATTATAAATTCAGTTTGGTTTTGTGCATTAAGAATATGGATAATGCACGAATTAATTTGAATTAAGGTAGTTAATGCAAATTAACGCTGCCGTCTGTCTAGGCTATAATGCACGAATTATATTTGAATTAAGGCAGTTAATGCGAATTAACGATGTCGTCTGTCTAGGGTAAAAATGAGAAATAACAAGTGAAAAAGTATCAGTCGGCTTTGCCGACAGAGATATACTGTCAGCCTGCGTGAGTTCAAACCTTCAATTATGGACGATATACACATTTTTCAGATGTAATTCGGAACATTTTAGTTGTACTTCGTAACATTTCATTTGTAATTCAAGAATTCCATTTGTAATTCTAGAATTCAATTTGTAATTCGAATTGTTTCACTTGTAATTTGAATTATTCCATTTGTTATTCGAATTATTTCATTTGTAATTGGAATTATTCCATTTTTAATTCGAATAATTCAATTTGTAATTCGAATTATTCTATTTGCAATTCGAATTATTCCATTTGTAATTCGAATTATTCTATTTGTAGTTCGAATTATTCCATTTGTAATTTGAATTATTTTATTTGAAATTCCAATTATTAAATTTGTAATTCAAATCATTTTATTTGTTATTCGAAACAAAAAAAAATTACAAAATATTTTTTATTGATTTTATATCTGGCTTTTTCGAATTACAAATAAAATTATTCGAATTACAAATGGAATAATTCGAATTACAAATAGACTAATTCGAATTACAAATAGAATTCTCGAATTACAAATTAAATGTTACGAATTACAAATAGAATTCTCGAATTACAATTAAAATAATTTGAATTACATCTGAAAAAGGTGTAAAATCGAATACTGGCTAAGCAACCAAAATCCTTTTCCCCAATAATTATGTATTAGGGGGGTTTCAGATATTGTGGCCCTTTTGAGTGTATGAACTAAAGTTCGCAAGTGATGGGGAGAAGGTACCTGAAGGAATGGAAGTGGATCTTATTTTAGGAGTCAATTCAGTTGGTCACCGTATAAATTACAGGTTTTGGACCAGTATGTTCGCTCACGAAAAACATAATATCGCTGTAAACAGTAGCATCAGTATCATTTTCCAAAGGATCTTCGAACATATTCTGAACTGCACTTAAAAAAAATGTTGAACTTTTGTGGGGGAAGTTCCCTAAGGAGAAGACCTATATGTACCATTTTCGAAGTTAAACTACAATTGGACAAAATGTTACGAAGGTCAAATTTTGGACCTAATCGGCGTTCCCGCCACTACACATTGCACCATTTCGGGCCATTTACTCAGGAAGTATGGACTTGAAAAACTTGTACCGTCGCACAATGGTTCCAAATCCAAATTTTCTGGCCAAAACTATTTCAACGTCTATTTAGTATTGAAATTAGTTATTATTTATAATATATGTGTACAAACAGCAATTCTTACGTTTTATAGACCAAAATGACCAAAAACTGCCAACATTTGTTGAACAGGGTGGTCCCGTTGTGTGGGGTCTAAACCAAAACATTGACCTATGTTAATAATTTTCGGTACGAAGGATTCATATCTTCCAAAAGGTCAAAATACCAAATTTCAGCCGAATCGGTCATAAAGTGTCGCTAAAATCCAAAAAATATCTAAAATCGGACGGTACTTTTATGCGGGGGCTATGACAAAAAATGGACCTATTTTCAAAAAACTTACACATACTTGTTTTCTACACTCTGAAACCCTTAAATATGAATTTAAAGAAAAATCGGTTGATAGATGTGGGTATTATCGTTCTATTTCAATTGGATACTACGTACAGTCACAACAGGTATTTACAAAAAATTCTCCCATCTTAAAAAAGAAAAATCCACTTTATTTTAACTGTGGCAAATTTGAGCAAGAATTTATTTCTCAATTTATTAGTTCAGACCCGCAGCTATCTTCCAAAATCAATTTGGAGGTGGACAAACTTGGACATTTTTTTAAAAGTTTAAATATATTTTAAAAATATTTGTAAAAAATAATTTTCAATATACATACAAACAGGGATTTTACTACTCTAATTTTACAAAATTTTTAGTTTTTTTTTTAATATTATGAAAGTACTCACCACCAGCTTCCCGGTTCATTATAACTTTGGTCTCACTTCTCTATATTTATGCAGCGACACAACACAACAAAAAGAGTCTATTTTACACCAATATTTTGTTTTTTTTTTACAATTAAGTGCCGACTTTGACACCGCTCCAACTAACGGTATCTATCGGTAATTACAAAAACTAATTATTTTCAGATGACTTGATGTGTTTTTTATTATTCTGTGCAAAAAAAAAAAAATAAAAATCCGAATCTTCAAAAAATAGGGTTTTGGCCAAAAATTTCCTGATTGAAACCTATGTGCAACGTTGAGGTTGAGTTTTAAAATAATTACAAAGTGTATCTATTCCCAGTAAATATACTCATTACAAAACCCCTTACTATTCCATTTTGTTAATAAAGCATATCGAGTGTAATATGTGGTTATGTTTTGACCACTAAAATAAGTAGTTAAATAATTAGTTTATAAAAGTCGGAACTACTTATAACCACTAATTACGCGCGACATGTCCTTGTTAATATGATGGGTTAATAAGGGATTTTATAATGAGTTTTATAAGCGTCAGTAGAACCATGGAAAAACTTCTATTACCAAATAACCTATTATTTTAACCAGACCATGTTGCACCAAATAAGTAGTTATTTTATGGCCACTAAAAAGTGCCAAATAAGCTGGAAGAAACATATGTTGAACCTTTAGAACTAACTCTACAAACTCTCGGGTTTGTAGCCAGACTCACACATTATTATTCATTACCTTGTAATGAGTATAATAGTAGTATTGCCTTGTACAATTTTAAAAGAATAAGCCACTACTTTCCCGTCTATTGGTAATGCAAAAGTGATCTTGTTTACTTTCGGCTTGAAAATTTTTGCTGGGTACATTTTCGACATATGTTAGCAGCTTTCTTTTCCATCACGTGGTCTTGGTTTCGCCCTGATGATGTCATCCATGTCTCTGTAACTCGGTTGATGCAGCGCAGCAGGGATTGTTCGAAACATGTCTCAAAACTGATCTATATTTTTCAGGCAGACTGGTATATAGACCGCATAACATTAATTCTTTCTTAGAGGCTGCATGACAATAGTCGATGTTGAGACAGTTGTTGAATGGGATAATATGCGGCGCTATAATCCTCATGTTCGACTCAAAATCTCAATTGGCAGTCTGTCAGAATTGTTATTGTCTTGATGACCCGATTGATGCGACACTCCAGGAAATGTGCGAACAATTTGCCAAAAGGTGATAGCAGGAAAATTTAATTTCCGGTAGGTTTTTGAGTTTACTTCGATATGAGTACTTACTTACTTAGCTGGCCCATTACAGAACATTTGTTCCATAAGCCAAACTAAGAAGGTACCTCCAATTCTCTCTGTTTGTTGTTTCGCTTTCTGGAATACCGCTCCATCTAAGCTTAGGCCTGCCAATTCTGCGTGCACCGCCATGTGGCACGTATTTAAACGCCTTTTTAGCGGGTTCATCATCGCTCATTCTTATGATATGGCCTAGCCAACGCAATCGTTGCATCTCGATTCGTTTATCTATACGGATGTCGTTGTATAGCTGATACAGCTCGTGGTCCATACGACGTCGATATTCACCGTCAACGCAGATTGGTCCATAGATCTTTCGAAGAATTTTTCCACCAAGCAGTGGCTTGTCTGCTTGCGCAAGTACCCACGCTTCGGAACCGTACATCAGCACGGGTAGTATCAGTGTTTTGTAAAGCGTTGGTTTTGTTTGATGAGATGTGACTTTATTTTTAAACTACTTACTTAAGCCAAAGTAGCATCTGTTGGCTAATATAATTCTTGTTTTTATTTCACAACTGATTTTGTTTGTTGTGTTTACGGCGGTGCCGAGGTAGACGAAGACATTTACTACATCAACATTATAGGAACCAACTTCCACAGTTGGTCCGAGCTCAATGGAAGCATTGCGCGTCGACACCACCAACTTGGTCTTCTCCCCGTTTACCGCCAGACCCACTTTAGCAGATTCCCTTTCGACTTTTGCATAGATATCAGTTACTTCCTTTACCGATCGACCTATGATGTCAATGTCATCGGCATAAGCAAGTAACATATGGCTGTTTGTATATATTGTGCCACTTCTTTTAACCGTCACATCTCGTATAACCTTTTCCAGAAGAATGTTGAATAAGTCACACGAAAGGCTGTCTCCTTATCTGAAACCTCTTTCGGTACAAAACTCTTCGGAGAGGTTCTTTCCTATTTTAACTGAGGATCTCGTGTCAGTTAAAGTCATTTTACAAAGCCGGATGAGCTTTGCGGGGATACCAAATTCAGACATGGCTTGGAATACCTTTGAACGCAGCGGGCTGTCGAAGGCTGCTTTATAATCGACAAAAAGGTGGTAGGTTTCTATCTGCATCTCTCGGGTCTTCTCCAGGATTTGCCGCAGGGTAAATATCTGTTCAATGGTGGATTTGCCAGGTCTAAAGCCGCATTGGTATGGTCCAATTATTTCATTGACCATAGGCTATAGTTGTTCGTGTAATATCCCTGACAATATCTTGTAGGCAATAGGAAGAATACTTATTCCCCTAAAGTTAGAACATACAGTCTTATCTCCCTCCTTGTGGACAGGGCACAGGATGCTCAGGTTCCAATCGTTGGGTACTTGTTCTTCCTGCCAGATGGTGCTAACCTTATCAGCGTGTCGCCTCCGGTTTTGAACAGCTCGCCTGGTAAGCCATCGGCCCCTGCTGCCTTATTATTCTTCAGCCGTTTTATTGCTGTCCTTACCTCATCTTGGCTGGGCGGTATACATTCAATACCATCTTCTGGGATTGGATCTGTGGTATCTTCGCCGTCTTCACTGCTATCGGATACTAACAGTTTGGAAAAATGATATTTCCATATCATGAGCACACTATCTGTATCAGTTACCAAATTACCTTGCTGGTCTATACAGAAGGATGTGACTCTACCAAAGCCATCAGTTTGATGTTTCACTCTTTGTTAGAACTTTCGGACTTCATTCTCGCTCCTGTATATCTCGATTTTTTCACACTCCCACCTTTTCATTTCTTTCTTTTTCCTGCGAAAAAGACGCTTCTCTTCTCTCCTTTTCTCCCGATACCTCTCTCGTGCGCTACGCGTTGCTACTGATTGTAGAGTTGACCTATATACCGCATTTTTCTCTACGGTAGCAGCACGACACTCCTGATCATACCATGGATTCCTTGATGGAAGTATGGATTTTGCGGCTGTTTGCATGGAGTGGGCAATACTTTGCCATTTTGCTAGTTGAGTGGAATATGCTGTGGCTATCTGTTTTGTTTGCAGCCTACCGATGTCCAACTTAGGCGTTGTATATGTTCGTGCTTTATTTGCAACGTTTAGACGGGTACGTACCTTTGCAGCAACAAGGTAGTGGTCCGAATCTTTGTTTGCTCCTCGGAACGATCGTACATCCAATACGCTCGATGAATGTCTTGTTATTTGATATGGAGACAGCGAGGTGTCCCTATGAGTATCGAGATGCTTACATTTGATACCATGTTTTTTGCAGCTGCAAAGTCTATCAGCCTCATACCATTGTCAGATGTTTCACTGTGGAGACTGAATTTCCCGACTGTTGGGCCAAAGATATTTTCCTTTCCAATTTTGGCATTAAAATCGCCTAGAATAATTTCAATGTCACGGGCAGGGCAACGGTCATAAGTTTCTTCTAAGCGCTGGTAAAATATGTCTTTGGTCTGTTCGTCATTGCCTTCAGTGGGAGCATGAGCGCAAATAAAGCTGATGTTGAAGAATTTTGCTTTTAATCGAATTGTAGCGAGTCTTTCATTAACTGGGATGAAGCTGGAGACCAGATGTTTTAACCTCCGACCATCTACAAATCCGCAAACAAACTCATGCTTTGTGTCATGGCAGCTATAATAATACAGTGTTTCACCTTTAGTTGTTGTTGTGACGCCTTTCCCAAACCATCGTATTTCCTGTATGCCAGTAATATCGGCCTTGTACTTTTTAAGTACATCTGCCAATGCGGTTTTAATTAATTTAATTAATCGAGCTATATGGCCTAAGGAGAATTACATTGAAAAATTTATATCTAGCGAAATCCTAGTTAGCTTTTTTCATAGTAGCTGCTTTTTCTAGGGGAGGGTTACTAACCCGACGCTCGAACCCAAGTTTTTAACTTTTTTTAACCAGGTGACACCACGGGGAGGTCAGTGTCCACTTGAGATGAAAGAGGGACCAAGATAAATCCTTAGCTTTGCCATGTTAAAGCCGGTCAGGACCGTTCCTTGGTATCTTTCATCCCCTTCGTCACCCTATGATATGAATATCATATCAAAAATGCATATTCACTTGCACTGGTGATTGAGCTGCATCTTTGGATGCCAATTTTGTGCTGGGTAACAAAACGATTCCCTAGTTATATACATCATATGTGATAACATTTAAAAATTAATCAGTTCTTAGTCATATTTTAATAACTCACTCAATTGTGTTTACCATCACGATAATCATTGAAATCTTATCGGAAAGTGCAGAATGTGAGTGACACTTTGTGCAATGAATTGTTGACTTTATTAGAAAAACAAAAAAACAAAAAACGTTTGATATCGACACTTGTTAAATATTTGTTTTTATTATTGTTATATTTAGAAGTAGAGTAAAATTAGACAAGGAAACAAATAGTATAGTGTAGATATGTATACGAGCCCTAACCACTATTAATTCGTACGTCAGATATTTTTTCACTGTTTAACATGAAACTTAATAACCATCAAATATATGTCTAAAGAGAATAGATTTTCATAAATTTTTGTAGGATTCATTTTTCAGTCACAATAATGAACTGGAAAACTTTTTCCATCGATTGAAAAATAATTGTGGCCTGTAGAGCGATTTCGGAAAATTCGTTTTTGGTCCCAATACAAAGTTCTATGAAAAATAAAGAGCGGCCAGAGAGCACGGGTTATCGTTAACAGATCGTCATAAATTTTTGTAGAGATCATTTTTTAGCCACAATAATGAACTGCTAAAGTTTTTTCACCGATTAGACCATAATTACGGCCATTAGAGAATTTTCGTGAAAATGCACCTTTGACCCCATACAAATTACTATGGAAACAAAGTTCGCTCGGTAGATACGGGTTAACGTTAACCAATTCCCTTAACATTTCACATATAAGGTTTTTGGATCAAATCAAAACAAATTTAGGAGGTAGGAGCTCCAAAATAAAAATATTTTGTTTTTTATGGGTCGCCCTAATATACATACTTTAATAACACATTGTTGAAATATGCTCTGTGTACGAATTAATACTGGTTAGGGCTCGTATATGTAGGTGATTTGGGCGTTTAATATCAAGTGTTCGTTAATAAGTTATTGATTGACAAATCCAAACCGTTAACAGATATGATTAGACAGACACACACACATTGTATATTTTGTTTGGTGAAAACTGTCTACACCTTTGTAATAATGTGAGGTTATTTCATCAGATACGTTATTTTCAAACTTATAATTCTTTGTGGAGCAAAATTGAAGATGTTCCCATCACTAAATAGACCCTGAAACCATAACATGCATATTGATTTTGCTGGAAATTTTAACAAAATTAAAACAATATTTAAATCAATAGAAAGAAATCCTTGAATTTGATTTTATTTTCCGACACGTTTTATTTATTCCACAAAATTTGTATGAATTCAATGTTATTTATCTGAATTTTTATAATATTTTTTTGGTTTGGTTTGGTTTGAAAGCAATTCATCACAGCATACTTACGTAGTAATGCATACAAATATACATACACATATGTGTATACAAGAATGTAGTGTAATCTCCATTGCCACTTTGCCTCATTGTACGTAAACAATTCTGACTCAGATGTTTTCTTATGTATTTAATATTAATATGAAGAGATAATTCAGCGGAGATGATGCCTTTGTTGTTATTTTCAAAAAGAGCCATCCATGTTCTGGAAATAAATAATATTCTGAAAACAAAAGATAACATGAATGGCATGACAAACCAAATGAAGCATCTTTGGGAAAAAATCTAATTCTGAGAGATTGAAGACACACACAGGAAGAAATATGGACAAAAATCCGCAGTTTGATTCAAAACATATTATTGCAGTAACAATATATATGTTTATATAGTTACAATCCCCTATTACTTACTTACTTAGCTGGCCCAATATTAATTTGTTCCATATGCCGAACTAAGAAAATATCTCCAATTCTCTCTGTTTGTTGCTTCGCTTTCTGGAATACCACGCCTTTTCATTTCTTCATCCAATTGTTTGCTCCATCCAAGCTTAGGATTCCCAATTTTTCGTGCACCGCCATGTGGCCCATAATTAAACGCCTTTTTAGCGGGTTCATCATCGCTCATTCTTATGATATGGCCTAGCCAACGCAATCGTTGCATCTCGATACGTTTAACTATACTAATGTCGTTGCATAGCAGATACAGCTCGTGGCTCATACGACGTCGATATTCACCGTCAACGCAGATTGGTCCATAGATCTTTCGAAGAATTTTTCTCTCAAACACACCAAGCACCGCCTTGTCTGCTTGCGCAAGTACCCAGGCTTTGGAACCTTACATCAGCACGGGTAGTATCAGTGTTTTGTAAAGTGTTGTGTTTGTTTGACGAGATGTAGCTTTGTATTTAAACTGCTTACTTAAGCCAAAGTAGCACCTGATGGCCAATACAATTCTTCTTTTTATTTCACAACTGATGTCGTCTGTTGTGTTTACGGAGGTGCCAAGGTAGACAAAGTCTTTTACTACCTCAAAATTATAGGAACCAACGTCGACAGTTGGTCCGATCTCTATGGATGCATTGCGCGTCGACACCATCAACAGGGTGTTCTCGCCGTTTACCGCCAGACCCACTTTAGCAGATTCCCTTTCGATTTTTGCAAATGAATCAGTTACTTCCTTTACCGATCGACCCATGATGTCACTGTCATCGGCATAAGCAAGTAACATATGGCTGTTTGTATATATTGTTGCACTTCTTTTGACCTGCGGAATCTCGTATAACCATTTCCAGCAGAATGTTAAATAAGCCATGCGAGAGGCCGTCTCCTTGTCCGAAACCCGTTTTGGTATTAAACTCTTCGGAGAGGTTCTTTCTTATTTTAACTGAGGACGGAGTATCAGTTAACGTCATTCTACAAACCCGAATGAGCTTTGCAGGGATACCAAATTCAGACATGGCTTGGAATACCTTTGAACGACAAAAATGTTGTAGGTGTCGATCTGCATCTCTTGGGTCTTCTCCAGGATTTGCCAGGTCTAAAGCCGCATTGGTATGGCCTAATTATTTCGTTGACTATAGGCTTTAGTCAGGCAATAGGGAGAAGACTTATGTCCCTATAGTTAGAGCATACAATCTTACCTCCTTTATTGTGGACACGACACAGGATGTTCAGGTTCCAATCGTCGGGTACTCGTTCTTCTTGCCAGATGGTGCTAACCAGCTGATGAATACACCTCATCAGCGTGTCGCCTCCGGTTTTGAACAGCTCGACTGGTAAGCCATCGGCTCCTGCAGCCTTATTATTCGTCAGCCGGTTTATTGCTGTCTTTACCTCCTCTTGGCTGGGCGGTATACATTCAATACTATCTTCTGGGATTGGATCTGTGGTATCTTCGCCGTCTTTTGAGAAATGTTCTTTCCATATCATGAGCACACTATCAGTATCTGTTACCAAATTACCTTGCTGGTATCTACAGGAGGATGTGCCTGTACCAAAGCCATTACTTGGATGTTTCACTCTTTGGTAGAACTTTCGGACTTCATTCGAGCTCCTGTACATCTCGATTTTTCCACACTCCCGCCTTTCCGTTTCAGATCCGTTTCTCCGTTTATATCTTTCTCCTGCGAAAAATACGTTGCTCTTCTCTTCTTTTCTCCCGATACTTCTCTCGTACGGTACGCGTCGCTACTGACTGTAGAGTAGCCACATTGCCCCAATTTTCCATCCGGTAGCAGCACGACACTCCTGGTCATACCATGCATTCCTAGGTGGAGGTCTCTGGTATACAAGTATGGATTTTTCAGCTGTTTGCATGAGTGGGCAATATATTGCCATTGTGGTGATATGTTATCGGGACGAGGAGTGCTCTCATTAAGTGGAATATGCTATGGCTATTTGTTGTGTTTGCTGCCTACCGATGTCCAAATTCCCCGTTTTATCTGTTCGTTCTTTTTTGTAACGTTTAGACGGGTACGTACCTTTGATGCAACAAAGTAGTGGTCTGAATCTATGTTTGCTCTCGAAACGAACGATAAATGTCTTCCATCTATCACAACGTGATCAATTTGATTTCATGTTATTTGATCTGGAGACAGTCAGGTGACCATATGAATATCGAGATGCTTAAATCTGGTTCTGCTAATAATGATGTTTTTTGCAGCTGTGAATTCTATCAGCCTCATTCCACTGTCAAATGTTTCACTATGGAGACTGAATTTCCCGACTGTTGGGCCAAAGATATTCTCGTTTCCAATTTTGACAATAACATCGCCTAGAACAATGTCATGGGCATCGCAACGTCATAAGTTTCTTCCAAGCGCTCGTAGAATATATCTTTGTTCTGTTCATCCCCTATAGTAACTAAAAATACAATTCATAAAAAGATCACAATTAATAAAATTATTCTTATAATTTTAGCTCTTCTACTTAATCATAAACTGTAATTTTCTGCCGAGTGTAAATTCTATACCAAATCTCAATTGAAGTAAAACTGCTAAGAAAACAGTACTAGGTCAGTTTCACAATTTGCGTCTGATAATTTGAATTTCTGTTTTCAATTGACATGTCTCTGCGTACTTAGAGTTCTTAGATAAGAAATAATAAAATGCCTGGATATGTCCTTCTAGTTGTTCTGGTTGTCGTATTCATTTTCGCATCAAAGCGAACGGATTTAGGTTATAACATGAGTTTGATAGGATATGATATGATATTAAAGAAATTGTAAATTGAATTTAAAATAGGGCAATCATAGTATTGTGGACACTCTATAAAATTATATTTTCGGTGTGTTCATTATAGTCTTTGACCGGGGTATGAGCGGAAGTATTTTAACTTCTGGCTATCTCTATATCCACAGGTAAAATGGTATACTTAAAGGCTTCTTTAATGTGAGTGAGCCCTCTTTATAACATTTAATATGGTCTTTAACATGGCAAATCCTAGGATTTATCTTGGTCCCTCTTTCATCTCAAGTGGACACTGACATCCCCGTGGTGTCACCTGGGGAGTTACCTTTAACACCCGTTAAAGGTAGTGAGCTAACATGTGCCGCGCGTTCATCCATAAGAACGTTAAAAACTTGGGTTTGGGCGTCGGGTTTGTAACCCTCCCTTAGAAAAGGCACCTTACAACACAAAACATCTGATCTGATCTCCAGCTTCACCCAGTGAATGAAAGACTCGCTACATGCAGAGAAAACATATTTGTTTAACTGGCGGTGGCCAAAATTTTATTGTGGCTGGCAGTAAATAATTTTCGTGGCACACATATACAACAACAACAAATCACAAAATCTCGATATATGGTAATATTTTCATAATTATGTTATGGTCAATCCAATCACAATCTGCTTAACTTTCTCATTTTGACATATGACGTGTCAAAAATTAGGAACCTTGCCCGATGTACGCACAACAGCTGTTCTCTACCAAAAGTAAATGTTCTCTCATTAATTGTCCTGCCGTTGGGCAAAAAGTTTGTAAATTTTGTTTAATTTTCATTTAAATGTGGTAAAAACAGCATTCCAATCAAAGGATGAAATAGTTTGAGTATTTGTTGACGGTATAATGACTACAATAAATTTGTGAATGAATATATGAAAATGTGTAGAAAAAAGAATCAAAAAGTGGCAAAAAGATATCAGTGCCTGAGATGTGTTTCATTTTTTAAGTAACAAAAGACCCTCTTAGGCATCTAAAATTAGCGTTATATGTTTGTCAACTGTTGTTTTAGCTTATTTATGAGATGACATGTCTTCAGTCAAAACGAATGAGGATTATTTTCGTAGAACATTTCGACCTTCTAACTCGCTTCTTCCAATGTCCTTTTCGTCCTTTATTTTAAGAATCGCTATATATCGAAATGTTCTGCAAAAATTTCACTCAGAAAGTTTTAGGTACGACTCTCATTGACAATTAATCGATTTTGTCGCGTTTTCATGGTCATTTTTGACAGTTACTCTGTTTTGGCTCAGAAAAAACTAGGTGTTGTGTTTTTATATACGAGGGCAGTTCGGAAACTTCTTAGCCTAGCACAAAAAGCGCGGTATAAACAGAAAAAAGTTAAGTGTTTTGGAAACTTCCATCTCTGTTATGAACACATGTTAAATTTTGTTTCGATCTGGCAACTCCTTCATATAGAAACATGTGTTCAAAAAAGACGCATCCGCAATTTTTTTACAATGGAAAAATTAGAAATGCGTGCTGCCATTAAATATTTACATAAAAAAGGTTTATCGGGACAAGAAATTCATAATGATATGGTGAATGTGTTAGGTGAAAGTGCTCCTTCATATGCACCAGTAAAAAATTGGGTTGCTGAATTTAAACGTGGTCGTACAAGCATTGAAGATGAACCACGTAGTGGGCGTCCAAAAACAGTAAAAAACAACAGAAATTGTAGCCAAAGTGCATGATATGGTATTAAATGATCGACGAATAAAAGCGTGAAATTGCTAATATCATGGGCATCTCAAATGATCGAGTCCATTTGTATTTTGCATGAAGAACTACAGATGAAAAAGCTTTCTGCAAGATGGGTGCCGCATTTCTTAACAGTCGATCAAAAACGCATAAGAATGAACATTTCTCAAGCTTGTTTGGATCGTTTTAAGCGAAATAAAATGGATTTTAAGCGTCGTTTCATAACTGTTGATGAGACATGCATCCACCCCTATACTCCAGAGACAAAAGAACAATCCAAACAATGGACTGAAGCTGGAGGAAGTGCCCCAAAGAAGGCAAAAACAATTCAATCGGCTGGTAAGGCTATGGGAACGGTTTTTTGGGACTTCAAAGGTATTTTATTGATTTACTATCTGCAAAAGGGTAAAGCAATAAATTCAGAGTACTATTGCAACCCTTTGGATCAATTAAATGTACAAATTCGAGAAAAACGTCCTGGCTTACAACACAAAAAAATAATTTTTCATCAAGACAACGCTCCAGGGCACAAGAGTGTTTTAACAATGGCTAAAATCAACGAATTAAAGTACAAGTTGCTTGACCACCAACATTATTCTCCTGATTTAACTCCCAGTGACTTTTACTTGTTACCAAATCTAAAAAAATCCTTGCTGGCAAACGTTTTACCTCAAATGAAGATGCAATTACAGTTGTAAACCACTATTTTGAAGACCTTGAGGAAAACTATTTTAATCAAGGGATAGAATTGCTAGAAAAGCGTTGGACTAAGTGTATTGAAGTTTCAGGAGATTATATTTAAAAATAAAAATATTTTTGAAAAACTAACTATTCTCTTTCATTGATAGGCTAAGAAGTTTCCGAACCGCCCTCAATTCTGTATATTCGAACAACCAATAAATAACGAATATTCAAAAAAAAAAAAAAATATATATATATATATATATATATACCCCCATTATTATAAGGGCCATTATTATATGTGTTCTTTTACTATCTGATGGATTTCAAAACGTAAAATTAACCAATTTGGAGGCAATAAAAATATAATTTTTACATTGAAAATTAATGTTAAGAAGCTCCTCCTTGAAATGCAATCATCACTTTTAAATCTAAGTTAACCGGAACGCTATAAATCTGTTCGGTAAATTCAAACAATAACAAAAGAAGACTTATAATAACAAAAGAAGACTTAATAATGGGGGTAAGTCTTCTTTTGTTATAGTTTGGATTTACCGAACAGATTTATAGCGTTCCGGTTAACTTAAAATTAAAAGTGATGATTGAATTTCAATGAGGAGCTTCTTGTCATTAACTTTCAATGTGATTATTATATTTTGAATGCCTCCAAATTAGTTTATTTTGCATTTTCAAATCCATCAGATAGTAAAAGAACACATGTAATAATGGCTCATAGTCTTTTTCTGAAAAAAAAAAACAAGTAAAAAGTGTCAGTCGGCTTTGCCGACAGATATATGTATGCCCTCAGCCAATGCGAAGTAAAACATTCATCTACGGACAAATGGAATGTATTTAGGATCTCTTCAGAATTGTTGGCCCTTTTTAAACATTTGAACTGGCCGACAAAAATGTGGATTAGGAATTAACTGCACGAAGACACAAATGTTGAACTTTTGTGGGGGAGGTACCCTTATCGGTCCTCCCGGTATGGAACATTTTAGAAGTTAAACTAAATTTTGACAAAATATTAGGAGATCCAAAGTTTGGACCAAATTGGTTGCTCCATTTAAGTGATATCGTCCTAGCATTTTAGTGACATTTTTTAAATAATGGGTAGAAGTATCGGAAGTTGTGGACCGGTATTACCCCATGAATCTAAGTTTGGATATAATATGACGAAGACCAAATGTTGGACCAAATCGGTAGAACAGTTCGAGAGTTATCGTGGCCGCTACATATGGTGACATAATGGTTTTTACACTTTCCGGGCTGTTTTCTCAAGAAATATGTACTCGCCCCTGAAAAAACATTTACCGTCGTAATGGATGTAGCGAATGCAAATCGGTTCAACAAAAATCAAAGTGATTCGAGAGCAGGTCTTAAATTTAATTTACCCGAAATTTTGTGTGGGAAGTACTAGAAGGAGTGGACCGATATGATTTATATTCGAACTTAAAGTCAAGTCGTTACAACAAAAATCTTGAACTTTTCTGAATTTTTGTGCGGGAGGTACCCGAAGTAGTGGCCCGATTGAGTCCATATTGGAACCTCATCTAAGTCTGTTAGAAATTTCACGATGTACAAAGTATGGGCCAAATAGGTTACTCCCTTCAAGAGTTATCGTGCGTACAAATTTTCCGAACATTGTCGAACTTTTGTGGGGGAGGTACCGGAAAGAGTGGACCGATATTACCCATCTTCGAACTTAAACTAAGTTTGGGCAAA
This sequence comes from Musca autumnalis, assembly GCF_047663935.1. NCBI lineage: Eukaryota > Metazoa > Arthropoda > Insecta > Diptera > Muscidae > Musca > Musca autumnalis. The sequence continues at coordinate 271,016,781 of NW_027411644.1, forward strand.
ATATTACGGAAGCCAAATTTGGACCGAATCGGTTGATCCGTTCGAGAGTTATCGTGCGCACCAGCCAGCCAGACAGACCGGAACCGGAAAGAGTGGACCGATATTACCCATCTTCGAACTTAAACTAAGTTTGGGTAAAATATTACGGAAGCCAAATTTGGACCGAATCGGTTGATCCGTTCGAGAGTTATCGTGCGCACCAGCCAGCCAGACAGACGGACGGACATGGCTAAATCAACTCCAAATTGTCTGAAGCACATATCGTCCAAACATACTTGGGGTCTAAAACCATTATTTCGGAAAATTGGAAAATTCGGCTGATTCTTTCGTTTACATATGACCGAAATTTAATAAATCCACTGGGTTCCAAATGTCAGTTCTTTTGTGTATACGTCAAATAAATCCTTATGAAGAGGGTTAACCCGGTAAAAACCTACAATATAAACAGGCTATTACTTGTTTTTATACCCTCCCCCATAGTATGTTGGGTATACTAAGTTTGTCAAGTCAGGTTTGGTGATGATCTATGTCGGTTCACGTTTTGGTATAGCCCCCATATATCGATACTGGCCGATTTCAGGTTTTTAGTCAAATTTTCAAATCGAATTAGCTTTAATTTGACATTTAGGGTTCCTAGTAATTTGACATTTGAGGTTCTCAGTGGCCACGAAACTTCTTCACTAAAAATCGTCAATATAGGACCATGTTTTGGTGTACCTTCTGATTTTCGGTATTTTAAGGATTTTAACTACAATTTTTAACCGAACTAGCTGTAATTTTCTCAGTGGCCACGAAACTTCTCCACAAAAAATCGTCAATATAGGATCATGTTTTGGTGTACCTTCTGATTTTCGGTATTTTGAGGAATTTTAGCAACAATTTTAACCCGAACGAGCTGTAATTTGACATTTGGGGTTCTCGGTGGTCGCGAAAGTTCTCCACGAAAAGTTGTCAACATGTGTTCATGTTTTGGTATAGCCCCCATACACTCCAAACTTTTTTTGTTGAATTTCACAATGATAATGATAGGCAACAAGATGCGACACATGAATGCGTAATTTTCAACAGCTTTGTTGTTGTAAGATTTTATGCATAATGTGTTTAAAACTTGACACATTTTTTGTGGGGAATTTAGACACAATTTATTGTAATTTTAAGCACTTTTTTGTATAAATTTCAGAAAGTGTATGTTTCATTTCTGAATGTGTTTAATAAAACTGAATTTTCAATATCAAGGGAAAATTAATTTTATTTTTGCAACAAAAACTTAACTTATTTCATTTATAAACTAAAAATACTTATAAAAATAAATAAAATTGGAATAGGACATCTACATAAACCAGATATAGTTTACGATCACAATGCGATTTATAAGAATTAAAGTTGTTGTACACATTTTCATTTTGCGAACACGCACAGAAATATACAATTTCTTTTGTTTTTATAGAATATACATAAATGCAAATAAATGGTCTGTTCCAGAACTGCAAGAATCTACTAATTTTTATTATTTTTTCCAATAACATTAAGGAACAAATGTTATCGTAGTAAAAATTAGTAGCTTCTAGCAGTTTCTGGAACAGAGCTAATATTTATCAACTTTTTCAAACACTTTTTATACAAAAGTAAACTTAAATTCTATTACTTATTAAAAAACAAGTAAGAAAAGCGTTAAGTTCGGTCGGGCCGAACTTTTTATACCCTCCACCACAAATTTCAGCCATTTCGGTGGATTAATGTGGCCACAACCTTCAAAATACCGAAATTCGGAAGGTACCGTTCTATGGGACTATATGATGGCGTGGACCTATACCTACAAATTTCTGGGGGAAAGTTTTATACGCCTAAAGAAGATTAAATACCAAATTTCAGCCATCTCGGTGTGATAATGAGGCTAAAACGTTCAAAATATCGAAAATCGGGAGATATTGTATTATGGGGGCTATATCAACACGTGGACCTATATAAACATTTTATGGTAGAAATGTTTCTTAGCCTCTGGAAACACAAAATACAAAGCTACAACCGTTTCTTTGGTCAAATGGGTCTAATACATTCAAAATATATTAAAATGACGCGTACTTTATAAGGGGCCTTATGTGGGGCCTATACCAAAACGTGGACCTATATAACCCAACTTTGGTAGGAATGTTTTCTGGCCTCTGAAGACACAAAATACCAAATTACAACCAATTCTGTGGTCAAATGGGTCTAATACATTCAAAATATATTAAAATGACGCGTACTTTATATGGGGCCTTATATGGGGGCTATACCAAAACGTGGACCTATATAACCCAACTTTGGTAGGAATATTTGTTGGCCTCTGGAGACACAAAATACCAAATTACAACCAATTCGGTGGTAAAATGGGCCAAATATCTTAAAAATTCCTTAAAACGACGACGCGTCACACGTCATTTTGTATGGGGGCTATACGAAAGCGTGGACCTATATAGCCCGCTTTCAATACCAAAAGTCCTACGTAAATATAACATATTTTCCCAAAATTTCCACAGACGGACAGACGGACGGACATGGCTATATCGATGTAGAATTGCACGCTGATCAAGACAATATATATTTTGTGGGGTCTACAATGATTATTTCGAGTAGTTACAAACGTAGTGACAAACTTAATATACCCCCATCCTATGGTGGAGGGTATAAAAACAATATTAAACCACTACCACGTCTGCTCAAAACAAAGAACGGCAAGCAACTAAGCGCGAGCACGTGTTTTTGTGTGTTGTTCTTAATTCTTTGGAGTTATACACACTTTTTGTTGTGATTTTACTACAGTTTGTGTTTAATTTTAGGCATATTCTGTTGAAATGCAGTTTTTACAACACTTTATGTTTGAAATTACGCAGTTTGTGTTTAATTTCAAGCACATTCTGTTGCAAATTCTATTTTTGCAATAATATATGTTTGAAATCACGCATTTCTATAAATTGCTCTATAATGTGTTAATTATTACGCACCCCTTAAAAAATCAACTAAAAATCACAGTGATTTTCATTACAATTTTCAACAAATAATTTAGAGTGTATAACGGTACCTCCAGATTTTCGGTATTTTCAGGATTTTTAGCTACAATTTTTAACCGAACGAGCTGTAATTTGACATTTGGGGTTCTCTGTGGTCACGATACTTCTTCACTAAAAATCATCAACATAGGTCCAGGTTTTGGTATAGCTCCTATATAACGGTACTTCCCGATTTTCCTTATTTTGAGGGTCTTAGCTACAGTGTTTGACGGAAGTAATTTGACTTTTGATGTTCCCTGCAGTTATAAAACTTTTCCACCAAAAATTTTAAAAAGGTCTACACCTTGATATGGCCCCGTAGGTGGTACATTTTACCTGGCTGAACACATTTGTTAGATTAGATTAGATAATTTAGGTATTTGGGTATCCATAGTCGAAAAATTTTCCCACCTAAAATTGTGAAAGGAAACTAATTATTCCATTTTAATTAAGACTATTTTATGGTAGAGGGTATAAAAAGTTCGGCACAGCTGAACTTAACTACTTTTTACTTGTTAATTTTGTTATTCTTTGTCATCACACAAATTTCGCATTTTGGGAAAGGAAATGATAAATTCCCCTCATTTCAATGACAGTTATGTTCTCCATACAATATAAGTTACTTTGTTTCATGCCGATATCTTTGTTCTTGTAAATTACACACATTTAATAAACGTTTTTCTTTGTTCCGCTCTCTTTGCAGAGTTGAAATTCGGGTGAAGCCCACATCTTCAAGAGCGGTGAATTACCGCAACATAACTCTCGACGATGATTCGGTACATCCCGATGATCTGTATGCAGCACAGTTTGAGGCTTTTGGTACCACACCGCCAAGAACACGAATGAAGAATAAGAATCGTGACTGGGAAAGGAAACAAAAGTCAATGGCTACCAACTCAGCGGCAATGTAAGTTCATAAAATTTTAATTGAAATCCTAATTTGCATTCAAATTTTCCTAATTTAGTGCCTGTGAATCCCCTGTTGTACCCAAAAGAGGATCTTCACGAATGACACGGTCACGTGTTTTGCGGCGCAACACCATGGATTGTGCCTTGCTCAATGAAATGTTTGTAAATGAAGACAGTGCCACAAAGCGGGCGGATAAACGAGCCCAAGCCTTGTTGCGAGAATCGGAAAGAGAATTGAAGAATTCATTGGCCTTGACCTCAACATCGGTAGTCTTAAGTAATTATAATCCACGGGTTAGTAGCTTTCATGAAAGTTCACACAATCTGGAGGCCATGGATAAGTGTACCCCGCTAAATAATGAAGTCACATTGAGATATCAACCGCCTAAGGTTGTGGAATCTTGTAATCGTTATATGAGTGTATCATCCAGACCCACAGGGTGTCGAGCATCGGCACCACCCCAGGCATTTGCCCATGGCTTAAGTGTGGGATTTAAATCGTCACCGGGCTTTAAATTACGCAAAGAATTTCATGAAACATTTGCCAATCTCATTAAACTTGGAAGTGTTGATCGTCAGGATGCCAAGGTAAAGGGGAATGAAATTTTATTATATTTATTTTTAATTTATTTTTCTTTATTTGTTTATGTCCAGATTTCGCATGAAGAACATACCTGGCAAACAGAAGTCAAAGATCTCATTTGGCTGGAATTACAGGCATGGCAAGCAGATCGTACACCCGAGCAACAGGATAAATATTTATTTGCAGCCCGCAAAGATGTTCCAGATTTGTTGACACAAATTATTAACTATAGATTTCAGCCTCGTTTTCAGAGGCAAGAAAGTGAATTTAGTGTGGATAGTGGCCTGGGGACAGATAGTAATGCTAGCTGTAAGTAGTATGCTCTCTCTCGTATGAGGAAGAGTCAGCATTTTAATTTGGATTTTTTTTTACATTTAGCTCCCCAACCCCAAAAATTCTGTGAAGGCTGTTTATCGCTGTACTGTAAAGATTGCACCGATCAACAGGAAATTGCCATGAAAGAAGTTGAAGAGCTGTTGACGCGTCTAGAAGCAGCCGAGGCCCTCTATCCGTCATCACAGGCTATGGGCGCCTTTCATCCCATCTATAAAAGTGAATCATTTGTGGGGCGTATCAAGACAATGTGTCTTTGGTATAATATAACAAAACAAGCCCGTTTAAAATTAACCATATTGGGTAAAATATTGGCCCGTCTACAAGGTGAGAAATTCTCATGGCCTGTACAAACTTCATACACAGCTACGGAAACAAGTAGCGGCAATTCCTCAGCTTCGGGTATGGAAAATGATGATTCGGGTATGAATTCCATAGATTCAACTCGTTCAGCGACACATCGTAAACTATCATCGGCTGCGGCTTTACCAATGCCCAAGGTACATTTTCTACTGAATGATGTTGCACATGTTCCCGGCGATACAACGAGCAGTAATGAGTAAGAAGATTTTTTATAATATTATTTTTAAGTTTTTATTGAAAATGTTTTGTAAGACAGAATAGAAGAGGAATAGGGAAGAGATGTTGAGTCAGTGTGAGTCCTTGAGCCACATTTCTATGTGATGAGTAAGAATGACTCTAGAATTGTTTCGACCAAGGGCCGTCCTTTCATAAATTATGTGTTGGGGTTCGTATATTTTTCACCATGGCATGGTTAGTATATTTTTCACCGTACTGGGTTAAAGGAGACAAGCTCAGTTCTGTAGCATAGAACTGTGAAGTTTCTCAAACAGTCGATCCGTCGACCTCCCAAGCCGAGGAGAAAAAAATCCAGTGCAGAGAATGTGGGTGCTTCCTCAGGAAAAGCTACCTTCAAAGCTCATGGACAAAGTCGAAAATATCAAAATAATCCTCGAACTTTTGTGAGGGAAGTAACCGACGTTATTGTCCAAAAAAGATCTCCTTGGAGCTTGATGTACATTCGGATACTCATCAGACATTTCAGTTGTTACCAGCAGGGTTTTTGGAGCTTTGGAGTAATTTTGAAATAGCCCCGATATTCTTAAATAATCAACCTATAAACTCTGATAGATTTAAAAACTGCAGGTTTTTTATCTGAGATATTTTTAACAATATTTAAAAAATTCAGGTTTTAAATTTTAAATATACATGTTTATATATTTTTAACATTTTTTAAAAAAATCCGTGATTATACATATATTTTGAAAAATATTGATGAGTCCAAGTGGCGTTGGACGAAACTAGTATTCTCTGCCATCCCCAAAAGTAATCAATTTTAACTACACCCCACCATGGTAGAACAAATACAAGGTAAAGTTAATACTACAACAAATACACAAAGACATAAATACAACTAATGGGTACTTTACACGATATGTATTTTACATATGGGTTGTCACTTTTTATATACAAAATGTATACGCAAAGTGACAACCCATCTGTAAAATACATATCGTGTAAAGTACCCATTAGACATGACAAAATGCATGCAACAAAAAAATGTTTACGAAACTTTGTATAGAAACATTACCCTTAACAGGTTGCAGTTAATTCAAAATCGCAACCAAGGAGGAACATTTCATGTAATGGTATCAGAAACGAAATTTCTGAATTGAAGGACCTATTCAAGAATAATTCTATGTCAATTGGATCGGTAAATTCGGTTAAATACGTAAAAATGTATAAAAGAAAAAAATGTTATATCACCATATCGTGATATAACATTATGTTAAATTCAAAAGCCATTCACTGAAGAATGATAGCAAAAAAAATGTCTTATCTTGTTGTATTTATGTCTTTGAAATACAACTCGAACAACAACCACAAAGGAATTTGTTTTTGTTTGTAACGTTACTGCCAGTTGTATTTGTAAACAAAACAAGGAAATGTCTATAAATTATTGGAATTTACAAAACTAATAATTTTTCACATTTGGTTGAATATTTCAGAAAACATGAATGAAAATTCGTTACATTTTTAATTTTTATGTTTCCACATCATTCCACTAAATGCATAAATTCTCGCAGAAAGTAGAATTCTTGCAGACAAGTTCGGGGTCGCTGGAAATTCATAGAAAAAGGAGAAGCTGTTTCAATGTTTTGTTTTAGAAATCAAAGAAGCACATGTTTATTAGGGCTTTATTTCTTTAAATTTTAACAAAATACCTCACATATTAACAAACGTTGTATCGCCTCTACAAGCGGGGATTTACTGCGCGGCTTATCGTTCGAACTTGGAGGAGGTTACATATCATTGATATGAAGAAGTCTTTCTGGGAAATGGTTTTTTCCGAATGATATATTTTTTTTCTCAAAAAATATATCCCTAATGTACATCGAAATAGAAATAAACGTATAAAATGTCATATGAAATTTGACACTAACGTTACAACCCAGTTCAGTCAGCTGTGTATTGCTGCTACCTTTTCTTATTCTACCATGACACCCCACTTTAAACTTGTTTTTTTTTTTTTTTTTTTAAATTTGAAAACAACAAATATGAGATTAAGCTTGACTACAACAAATAGTAAACTTTGAAAAATATTTAAAAAAATTACTTTTTTATCAGAGAGATTTTGAAAAATATTTTAAACAAGTAAAAAAGTATCAGTCGGCTTTGCCGACAGAGATATACCCTCAGCTTGTGTATATTGAATTATATTTAGGGGGTTTTAACATTTGTGGGCGTTTGAACCGAAAAAAATGTTGATTAGGATTAAAGATCAAAAGTTTTGCGGAGAAGATACTAAAAGGAATGGATCGACATTGACCATTATGGAAGTGGATCTCCAGCCACTACATATGGTGCCTATGGGGTTTTTACAACATTCGGGCTGTTTTCTCAAGAATTATGGACTTGCCCCTGAAAAAAAAACTGTTACCATCGTAATTGAGGCAGCGAATGCAAGTTGCTTTAACAAAAATCAAAGTAATACGATATCAGGTCTTAAAGTGAACTTATCCGAAATTGTGTGTGGGAGGTACCGGATGGAGTAGACAAATATAGTCCATATTTGAACCTGATCTATATCAGGAAGATATATCAGGATGTGTAAAGTATGGACCAATTCGGCCACTCCCTTCAAGAGTTATCGTACGAACAATTTTTCCGAACATTTTTGAACTTTTGTGGGGGAGGTACCTGAAGAAGTGAACCGATGTGGCTTATCTTCAAACTTAAACTATGTTTGGACAAAATATTACTAAGGCTAAATGTTGGACCGAATCGGCATATCCGTTCTACAGTTATCTTGCGCTCCAACCACCTCACACGGTGTCATAGGGGTTTTTTGCAACTTTCATGCTATTTTCTCAGGAAGTATGGACTTGCCCCTAATGAAACTTGTACCGTCGTATGGAGGGCAGTAAATACAAGTTGCTAAAACAAAAATGAGGGCGATTCGAGAGATGGCCCTAAACTGAACATTTCCGAAATTTTGTGTGGGAGGTACCCGAAGGAGTGGACCGATTGAGTCTATATTAAAAAATTATCTAAGTCTGTAGCACATTTTACGATGGGCAAAGTATGGACCAAATCGGTTACTCCCTTCAAGAGTTATCGTGCGCACAAATTTTCCGAACATTTTCGAACTTTAGTGTGGGAGGTACCGGAAGGAGTGGACCGATATAGCCCATCTTCGAACTTAAACTAAGTTTGGGCAAAATATTACGAAAGCCAAAATTTGAACAGAATCGGTTCATCCGTTCGAGAGTTATCGTGCGCTCCAGCCAGCCAGACAGACAGACGGACGGACATTGCTCAATCGACTCCAAATTGTCTGAAACACATTTCGTCCAAACATACTTGAGGTATAACACCATTATTTCGATGAGGCACATTTTGCCTCGTTAGCATAAATGCTGAGGGTATAAAAATCTACGTTTTTTTATCTGAGAGATTTTGAAAGACATTTTAAAAAATTTACGTTTTTATCTGAGAGATTTTGAAAAATATTTTAAAAAATCCACGTTTATATATTTCCGAAAAAATATATATTTTAAAAAAATCTATTTTTAAATATTTTCAAAATTTTAAAATATCCACGTTTATATCAGGAAAAATGTCTAAAATTGTCTTTTTCATTTCAAAAAAATCAAAAAAAAATTTTTTTGATACTACATCAATGATTTTTGGCACATAGATTAAGAAAAAATCAGCATTCCAAATCTGTTTTCGTTACTAACTTTGATCGTTGCGCGCAAAAGATATGACTGTTTTATTTATGATAATTAGAAAAAATTCTAAAAAAAATCGCGGCTTAATATTGTTAGCTGTTATATCCTATTATCGTAAACTGAATTCGTAACCTTTGCGATGATGCAAAAAAATAATCGCAAAGTCTCAATGGATTCGCGAAAAATCAAATTTGTTAAATAATTTCACGTATTTACAAACATATTTTTGAAACAATAGCGCTCATACTTACGAAAAATATATAAAAAAATTATAACAGCATCCAGACATTTTGAGGAGTAAAATGAAACCTAAGTTGTGAAGGTTGGAGCTATAGTATTCAAGTTATTTGCAAATATACGAAGAAAATATTACGAAAAAATGAAAATCATATTATTCTAATTTTATATTTTTATGGTTTTCTAGGAAAAGTTGGAGAAAAAATGTTTGAGTTCTTCGGCATTTTCGTCAAAATTTCACGGAATAATGATGATATTTCGTTGTAACAAATTTTTCGCTTATAGTTTTCCTATTGGATAATATTATTAGAACCTTATATCAAATCACAAGGAATTCCAATGGTGGCATAACGTTAAAATAATGTTATATTGAATATTACAACATTTGAGATGCATATAAACCGCGCAATTGTGAAAATGACATGATGCGCATCCGATTTTCCAACACAGCGAATCAATCCCTCTTATTTGATGTACAGTTTGTCAAATTCTATTTGGCGACCACGATGTAGCATCTGCTGCATATTAGGGTGCAAAACACAGTAAAATGGTCATAATTTCCGCGAAGTTCATTTACATTTTATGCGCATCCGATTTCAATAATCACCATTAAAAAATACATAATTCTTTGCCGTTTCAATGCGATCCATCAAGAACCGTGGATGTAGCATCGCACTCAATTTTTAGAAAAAATCTATTATATCTCTGGATTTACGAGAGTTTTTAAATATCTGTTTTCGCGTAGTTTAAACACGCGTATCGATATATTTATTTGAGTAGAACTGACACATCCAAAACGCGTTTTAATATGCGATATTTTCAAAATAATTTTTTGCAAATTTTCCAAATTTTAGGGGTATCATATCCGACGATCTATTGGGTGGATTTTTACGCGTCGTGGCTTGTTAGATTCAGAACGCAAAAAAACTAAATTTACGCGGGTTTCCACGGAAATCGATTGACGTTTGTAAATTTTAAACCAAAAAAATAGGTTTTTGAGAAAAATTTACGCACAAAAATTTCGTGTTTGGGCGCAGATTACTGTGATCCTGTGAGGGCTACACCCTCATGTTATACATTAAAAAATGCGAAATCGTGAGTACTATAATCAAATAATAAGCTTTTAGTGAAATCAAGCTGCGCGTCCCGATTAGAACAAAAATTCAAAAAACCCCATTTTTCTGGTTTCAAAATGTCAGCATCCGTTTGAGGTAGATACAGTGGATATATTAAAAAATCATACTTTAGAAACTTCAACTCTGAAGTGTACTCTTTAACTTCTCCTTTGAGCTTTAAGCTCTACATTGTGTTGTAAAACCACTAATTGGAAAATAACATAATGAAACTCGTTTTTTCAACGATTTTTTCCGATTTTTTTTACATTAGTACGACCACAGCTTCCGCTCAAAATATTATTTTAAGAAACCCCTCGGTGAATCGGGCTAAAACAGTTTATTTTACCGAAATGCGGTCAAAAGTTATGGTATAGTAAAACTGATCGCGAGTTACAATACCCCATACCTCAGTTTCAACATAAGTTAATTTTCTACAAAAAGCTTGATATATTTTCAAATTTTTAAAATATCCACGTTTATATATTTTCAAAATATTAAAAAAATCCTCGTGTATATATTTTCAAAATATTAAAAAAAAATCACCGTTTTTATTTTTTTTAAATAGTAAAAAAACAACTTTATATATTTTTAAAAAATATTAAAATATTAAAAAACAATCACGTATTACAACAATCACGTTTTTATTTTTTTTAAATAGTGAAAAAAAACAACTTTATATATTTTAAAAAAAAAATAAAAAAATCAAAGTTTATATATTTTCAAAATATTAAAAAATCCACGTTAATAAATTTTCAAAATATAAAAAAACTCCACGTTTATATATTTTTAAAAAATATTTAAAAAATCTACGTTTATATATTTTTGAAAAAATATTTAAAAAATCCACGTTTATATATTTTTGAAAAAATATTTAAAAAATCCACGTTTATATATTTTTGAAAAAATATTTAAAAAATTTACGTTTATATATTTTCAAAATATTAAAAATCCACGTTTGTATATTTTTGAAAAAATATTTAAAAAAATCACGTTTATATATTTTCAAAATATTAAAAATCCACGTTTGTATATTTTCAAAATATTAAAAAATTCACGTTTATATATTTTGAAAATATTAAAAAATCCATGTTTATATATTTTGAAAATTTTAAAAAAATCCAAGTTTATATATTTTGAAAATTTTAAAAAAATCCAAGTTTATATATTTTGAAAATATTAAAAAAATCCACGTTTATATATTTTGAAAATATTAAAAAATCCACGTTTATATATATTTTGAAAATATTAAAAAATCCACGTTTATATATATTTTGAAAATATTAAAAAATCCACGTTTATATATATTTTGAAAATATTAAAAAATCCACGTTTATATATATTTTGAAAATATTAAAAAATCCATGTTTATATATATTTTGAAAATATTAAAAAATCCACGTTTATATATATTTTGAAAATATTAAAAAATCCACGTTTATATATATTTTGAAAATATTAAAAAATCCACGTTTATATATATTTTGAAAATATTAAAAAATCCACGTTTATATATATTTTGAAAATATTAAAAAATCCACGTTTATATATATTTTGAAAATATTAAAAAATCCACGTTTATATATATTTTGAAAATATTAAAAAATCCACGTTTATATATATTTTGAAAATATTAAAAAATCCACGTTTATATATATTTTGAAAATATTAAAAAATCCACGTTTATATATATTTTGAAAATATTAAAAAATCCACGTTTTTATATATTTTGAAAATATTAAAAAATCCACGTTTATATATATTTTGAAAATATTAAAAAATCCACGTTTATATATATTTTGAAAATATTAAAAAATCCACGTTTATATATATTTTGAAAATATTAAAAAATCCACGTTTATATATATTTTGAAAATATTAAAAAATCCACGTTTATATATATTTTGAAAATATTAAAAAATCCACGTTTATATATATTTTGAAAATATTAAAAAATCCACGTTTATATATATTTTGAAAATATTAAAAAATCCACGTTTATATATATTTTGAAAATATTAAAAAAATCCACGTTTATATATATTTTGAAAATATTAAAAAATCCACGTTTATATATATTTTGAAAATATTAAAAAATCCACGTTTATATATATTTTGAAAATATTAAAAAATCCACGTTTATATATATTTTGAAAATATTAAAAAATCCACGTTTATATATATTTTGAAAATATTAAAAAATCCACGTTTATATATATTTTGAAAATATTAAAAAATCCACGTTTATATATATTTTGAAAATATTAAAAAATCCACGTTTATATATATTTTGAAAATATTAAAAAATCCACGTTTATATATATTTTGAAAATATTAAAAAATCCACGTTTATATATATTTTGAAAATATTAAAAAATCCACGTTTATATATATTTTGAAAATATTAAAAAATCCACGTTTATATATATTTTGAAAATATTAAAAAAATCCACGTTTATATATATTTTGAAAATATTAAAAAATCCACGTTTATATATATTTTGAAAATATTAAAAAATCCACGTTTATATATATTTTGAAAATATTAAAAAATCCACGTTTATATATATTTTGAAAATATTAAAAATCCACGTTTATATATATTTTGAAAATATTAAAAAATCCACGTTTATATATATTTTGAAAATATTAAAAAAATCCACGTTTATATATATTTTGAAAATATTAAAAAATCCACGTTTATATATATTTTGAAAATATTAAAAAATCCACGTTTATATATATTTTGAAAATATTAAAAAATCCACGTTTATATATATTTTGAAAATATTAAAAAATCCACGTTTATATATATTTTGAAAATATTAAAAAATCCACGTTTATATATATTTTGAAAATATTAAAAAATCCACGTTTATATATATTTTGAAAATATTAAAAAATCCACGTTTATATATATTTTGAAAATATTAAAAAATCCACGTTTATATATATTTTGAAAATATTAAAAAATCCACGTTTATATATATTTTGAAAATATTAAAAAATCCACGTTTATATATATTTTGAAAATATTAAAAAAATCCACGTTTATATATATTTTGAAAATATTAAAAAAATCCACGTTTATATATATTTTGAAAATATTAAAAAATCCACGTTTATATATATTTTGAAAATATTAAAAAATCCACGTTTATATATTTTCCAAATATTGAAACAATCCACGTTTATACATATATTTTCCAAATACTAAAAAATCCATGTTTATACATTTTCCAAATATTAAAAAATCCACGTTTATATATTTTCAAAATATGAAAAAATCCCTGTCTATATTTTTTCAAAATATTAAAAAAATTCACTTTTATATATTTTCAAAATATTAAAAAAAATCCACGTTTATATATTTTCAAAATATTAAAAAAAAAAATCGACGTTCATATATTTTCAAAATAATAAAAAATCCACGTTAAAATTTTCAAAAAATTAAAAAAAATTCATATTTATATATTTTCAAAATAATAAATAAATCCACGTTTATATATTTATATTTTCAACATATTGCAAATCTACGTTTATATAACAAAAAATCGACGTTTAAACACAAAGTTTGAAAAAAAAATATTGAAAATAATCCTCGTTTAAATACATATTTAAAAATATATATGTATATTAAAAAACCCACGTTTAAATATATATTTAAAAAAAAATATTGTAGAAATCTACGTTTATGTCTTAAAAAAATAATTGAAATGTTTAAGTTTATTATTTAGGATGGTTGATAGTCCTTGAAAAAAAAACAAATTTATAGTGTACTTTAAAACTATTCTAATCTATTTGCATCTCTCCTTTTCTCTCCCCCTTTAGGTCCTCATCAACGGAAATTAGTCAAATATCGGAAAGCATAACATCAACAATATCGGGTCATTCATTCCGTAAAAATTCCATACACGATTTGAATATATTTAGCGTAGAACCTCTGCGTAATGGTAGCGGTACAAATCCAGAACAATCATCGGTATTATATCGGAAATTCATTGAAAATGTCCTAAAGTCAAGGGGATTGGCCAAATCATTGGCATTCCTACACAAACTACACAATGTCGTAATGTGTAAGGCACAAATTTCATTGGAAAGACCTGGAACCGAAGACTATGATTTTGAGACTGAAAAAATTGAAGAAGATTTTCCAAGACTTGAGCCAGACATTAGTCAAGAACAAATTGAAGAATTGCGTCGCTATGGTTACTGGAGTGAAGAATACAAATCGATAAATTTGCCAACATACATTCCAATTTTTGTATTTTTGAGTGGGGTGCCACTGCAGTTTATGCATGAATTTATGCGAATGCGTTTGGAGACGCGACCACCGAAACCGAATCCGCTCAGCTTGGAACAATTAATGAAAGAGTTGAGAGAGGGTCTTACCTTGGCCCTGACACATCGTGAACGTTATCAGAGGCATATCACCACAGCCTTGGTGGAGAATGAATATGAATTGGAGCGTTACACCAGCATCCTGAATCAATATGATGCCACGGTTAGAAAAGTATTCGAATTATATTTGGATTATATTGACCAGCTGGTACTGGTGGCTTGTCCGGAGAATAATCAAAAATCGGCATTGGAAAAGGAATGGATGTTTACAAAACTCATCTCCCCCATGATATCGGGAATGCATACCTTGGCGGCGAAAAAATTCTGTAATATTATACGAAACCTTCTAAAGGGTATATCGGAACGGTTGGTTAGTCGTTCCGAAGAATTGGATATACAAATAGAAGGAACCACAGCACAGAATCTCGAAACAGAATTAAAATGGCAGGTATTGACAATATGTCGTGAGACACAATCTCTGTTCACGGTGGAAAGAGAAAGTTCGGTTAAAGTGTTATTCTTTGCCAAGACCTTTTGTCGTGATGTAGAATCGGCAGATTTCCACAGGGAACATTATGAGAATGATGTTGATGTCAATGGCGCCCAATGTGATTTTATTTGTGAAGAGGCCAAAGATGCATTTAAGCTCCTGCAAAGAGATGTCTTAGATGTGCGGAACAAATTAACCAAAATTATTGAAAGAGTACAGGAGAGATGTTCTCCCATGCATGTTATGGATTTGGATGTAAGTACAGAAATGGATTTTTTACTTAAAACATTTTATGGAAACTATGTAATAATTTTGTCTTACAGGAACAAGATCGCCAAGCTGTATTGTCGCGCACAAGAGAAATTCTCCATCAGGGTTATAAATTCGGCTTTGAATACCACAAGGATGTGATACGACTTTTCGAACATCGCATAATGTCTACCAAAAATGAAGGCTTTGAGGAGGAACTGTCACTGGGTATTGTCACATTTGCCAAAATGTGGATGCAATTTGTTACCGAACGTTGTGAACGAGGACGTGGTATGCGTCCCCGATGGGCTTCACAAGGTCTAGAGTTCCTAATATTGGCTTGTGATCCACAAATTACCCGACATTTAGATGAAACACAATTTGAAGATTTAAAAAAGAAAATGGATCGTTGTATATCCCATGTCATAGGTATCACATCGGAGCCAGAGAAGACACGAAAGAAAGCCTCACCAAGGACGCGAAAAACCTCATCACCTGCCACCAGCCGTTCACGTACACCCACAAGATCACCCCTCTCCGCTGGTATTGTGGTGAATAATACCACCCCACAGCAATCGCCACAATATAACAAATTTCTACATCCACAATTCAGTCATCGGGAGGAGATTTTCAGTCGCACAGAATCACTGGATTCAACAGATTCCTCCTCCACACTGGATCTTAGCAGTAAAATGGGTGATCTGCGTTTAATAGTACCCACAGCAATAAATGAAAAGTCATCTGCACCCCCTACACCACCCACAACGCCCAATCAAGTTGGATCAGATGCCTCACTTGCCCTGCGACAAATTCGCATACGTGATGCCATTAATCGTTTGGACTTGGATCTGGATGAACGTTTGCGCGAGCGTAATCTTATTGGTCAAATAAAGGCATTGAATTCCTGCGATAAAGTACAAATACGGGCGCGTAGTGTCAATTTCCGTTGGCATCGTGGCATAAAAATTGGTCAAGGGCGTTTTGGCAAGGTGTATACAGCTGTTAACAACAACACATGTGAGCTGATGGCCATGAAAGAAATTGCCATACATCCTGGTGAAACGAGGGTACTGAAAAATGTTGCCGAAGAATTGAAAATTCTGGAGGGTATAAAACATGAAAACCTGGTTCGTTATTATGGCATTGAAGTACATCGTGAGGAGCTCCTAATATTTATGGAATTATGCTCTGAGGGCACCCTTGAGTCTCTAGTCGAATTAACAGGTGGTTTGCCGGAAGGTTTGACGCGACGTTTTACCTCACAACTGTTGTCGGGTGTGGCGGAGCTTCACAAACACGGCATTGTCCACAGGGATATAAAGACTGCAAACATATTTTTAGTTGCTGGTGGTAATAGCCTCAAATTGGGCGACTTTGGTTCAGCTGTAAAGATTCAAGCACACACAACAGTTCCGGGTGAACTGCAGGGCTATGTAGGAACGCAGGGTAAGTGTTGGAAGGGATGCATGTCACTTTCTTTGTTGTGCTTATATTTTGTTTTGTTTTAGCTTACATGGCTCCTGAAGTTTTTACAAAAACCAATAGTGATGGACATGGCAGAGCAGCTGATATTTGGTCAGTGGGTTGTGTGGTTGTGGAAATGGCCTCCGGCAAGGTATGTTCCTACAAAAGTATTGTTCGGATTGCTAAATATTAACAATGCATTTGTTTTCTTATTTTAATAGCGTCCTTGGGCTCAATTCGATTCAAATTTCCAAATTATGTTCAAAGTTGGTATGGGTGAAAAGCCAGAAGCACCCGAAACGTTGTCACAAGAAGGTCATGATTTCATTGATCACTGTTTGCAACATGATCCCAAGGATCGTATGACTGCTGTTGAATTAATGGAGCTGAATTTTTGTAAAGTAAGTAATAGAAAATTAAATTGAAATCAAATTAAATATTAAAAAAATTATATTAATTTGCTTTATTTCAGTATGGTCGTGATGAAGATGTTAATGCCGAACAATTAGCTGAACAGGGACGACGTTCATTCAGACGTAATATTCGTTTGAAATGATTGGCGAATTAAAACATAATTTGTCATCAATTTAAAGCATTTTTAGATGTTTTTCTGTTAGCTTTACCTCAATAATATCTTTTTTTTTTATTAAAAAATATATATTTTAAATATTTTTCCTATATTTTAGGAAACATTAATAAAAAAGTATAACAATATTTAGTCGCAAACAACAAACTAAATACATACATACGTATGTATTTTTGTAGCTATTCTATGTTCAGTGTATTGTATGAAATTTATAATGATTTTTTTGTTAAATCTTGTTTTAGATTTTAAGCTGTTATACATATATATGGGGTCTTTCAAAATAGCGTTCTTTTTTCATTTCGCTAATAAAATTTAGATGAAAATGTAATAAATTATAAAATTAATTATGTGTTTTATGTAAAATCTAAAATCAACAATCAATAATTTAATTATAAATGTATGTGCCCTTTTTAGTAACACACAATTACTTTAAACAAAAAGACAATAAAATGTATATATTAAGTGGTGAACTACAATAAATAAGTCTTGATGAAATAATTTAAAAAGTTACAGTCTTAGGTCTGATTTTTACTTCTTCATACACTTACACTGTGCAACATTTTTATGATAATCTTGTGCAAACAATTTGAGCTGAGCTCAGACAGACCCAAACGACAAAAAAGCCTAGTTGGTTTTTGTTTTGTCAGATTCAGCTTGGATTTTACGGTCCCATCTAAACATGGTTAAATATTGACTTTTTAAAGCAATTCTGGGCTATATCTCTAAAACCAATGTGAATCTTCATCTGACCTCTGAAGCAAATTTGTAGATAAGGGCAAGAATAAAATATTTGGGGAAGTAATGAACTCGACAAACTACATTTATTGCCTCAAATTCTTTTAAAATATAGAAAATTTCCATAATTTTTATATATTTCGAACCATATCTCCAAAACCGTTAATTTTTTCCATTTTTTTTTTTTTGGAAAAATATTCACTGGAATGTAATACACAACTCTTCAGAACATGTAATTGTTGTATAATGCCTCTATCACGCTGTGTTCAGTATATTTTTCAACGACGATTTAATAAATAATATGTCAATAATGTGGTGGAATCCGAAATGCGAGAATAAACTCTTGGTCTGAACTATGTTTGAAATACGTTTTGTAAATAATATGATACAAAATACCGCTGAAACAACATGAAGTAAGCATTTTAGAGTTTCAGATTGTTCTGAAGAATAGCTCAATTGCTCAGATTTTTGCAAAAGGTTACTTGTTTCAAACCCCAATAGTTTAGCTGATACCGACCAGAATTTCAGCAATTATGTAAAATTTTCATTTTGTTTTTCAAAATAGTCCGGCTTAATCCCATAGTCGTTGTTTTAATATTTTATTAAAACAACTTTAATTTATTAGTGGAAAAAAATTGGCGATGTTTACCAAGGGGTAAGGCAGGGAAGACTATAGTTTCAGATCTCGCCACAGATCTTCATCAGTTCCCTTGTTTCTTGTTTTTCAACAAGAAACTTTTTATACCCAAGTGTCAATTGCTAGCTCAAATAGATACGTGCGCAAAGAAACACTCTGATCGAGAATTTCTTTGGCACTACCTAAACTCGAGCAACTTCACTTGTGTAGTATACTAAGTAGTATGTAAGGTAACTAGTACGTAAGATGAACTTACAAACAAAACCAAATCTTTCCCACTGCTATGCGTTCGTCGATTCTCGACGAAAAAACACATAACTAATTTGTTGGTATTGCATACTACAGCAATAAACATTTTCTATATTTTATCAATTTTGATGCCCTAGATGGAGTTTTTCTTATGTGGTCTGTTGAAAAGATAAATTCCACTAGTTTAGGGCTACCATATTGCCAAAGACAGCAAGGCCATATTCCTAATCATTTTCGAGATAAAAACCCGATAAATGCAAAAAAGTGTAGTTTTAGTCAGGTTTAGATGAGGCCATAAAATCCGAACTGGATCTGACAGGACAAAACCCTACTAGGGTTTTTGTAGTCTCAATATGAACTTTCAAAAAATGCATACCAGGGACTGGATTCTTGTTCTATGAAAATTTGAAATGAAAAATTTTTGCTTTTTATATTTTTTCATTCAACATTTTTATCCTTTAAAAAACTTTTCATTTCAAATTTTCATAGAACAAGAATTGAGCCCCAGATGTTGTTTGCATTTTCAGTGTTGTTTGTATAGTGTTATAGTAGGTTTACATTTACGAAATCCACTCGCTTTCAACTGTCTATTCCATTGCTTAAACGTCAAATGAAATCCAATGGATTTTAAATGAGTTTTCATTTGACGTATACGCAAAGGAATTGACAGTTGAAATCGAGTGGATTTCGTAAATGTAAACTTTGCATTACACCGTATTAGGGAGAGGCTCTACTTGATTTATGTTCCTATCTATTTGGTCAGATGCCGCATTGATATTGCTATAATTTTGACAATTGTAAAAATTACTTACTTAGCTGGTCCATTACAAAACATTTGTTACATAAGCCGAACTGAGAAAAGATCTCCAACTCTCTCTGTTTACTGCTTCGCTTTCTGGAATACCGCGCCTTTTCATCTCTACATCCACTTGTTTGTTCCATCTAAACTTAGGCCTGCCAATTCTGCGTGCATCGCCATGTGGCACGTATTTATACGGCTTTTTAGCGGGTTCATCATCGCTCATTCTTATAATATGGCCTAGCCTATACTGATGTCGTTGTATAGCAGATACAGCTCGTGGTTCATACGACGTCGATATTCACCGGCAACGCAGATTGATCAATAGATCTGTCGAAGAATTTTTCTCTCAAACACACCAAGCACTGCCTTGTCTGCTTGCGCAAGTACCCAGGCTTCGGAACCATACATCAGCGTGGGTAGTATCAGTGTTTTGTAAAGCGTTGTTTTTGTTTGACGAGATGTGGCTTTATTCATAAACTGCTTACTCAGTCCGAAGTAGCATCCGTTGACCAACACTACTCTTCTTCGTATTTCACAACTGATGTTGTTGGTTGTGTTTACAGCGGTACCGAGGAAGACGAAGTCCCTTACTACCTCAAAATTATAGGAACCAACGTCGACAATTGGTCCGGTCTCTATGAACGCATTGCGCGACGACACCATTAACTTTGTCTTCTCGCCGTTTACCGCCAGACCCACTTTAGCAGATTCCCTTTTGACTTTTGCAGTTACTTCCTTTATCGATCGACCCACGATGTCAATGTCATCGGCATAAGCAAATAACATATGGCTGTTTTTATATATTGTGCCACTTCTTTTCACCTTCGCATCTCGTATAACCCTTTCCAGCAGAATGTTGAAAAGATCACACGAGAGGCCATCACCTTGTCTGAAACCTCTTTTGGTACCAAATTCTTCGGAGAGGTTCTTTCCTATTTTAACTGTGGATCGAGTATCAGTTAATGTCATTCTACAAAGCCGGATGAGCTTTGCAGGGATACCAAATTCAGACATGGCTTGGAATACCTTTGAACGTAAGGGGCTGTCGAAGACTGATTTGTAATCGACAAAAAGGTGGTAAGTGTCGATCTGCATCTCCTGGGTCTTCTCCAGGATTTGCCGCAGGGTAAATATCTGGTCAACTGTGGAAAGCCGCATTGGTATGGCCCAATTATTTCATTGACCATAGGCTTTAGTCGTTCGCACATTATCCCGGACACTATCTTGTACGTAATAGGGAGAAGACTTATGCCCCTATAGTTAGAGCATGCAGTCTTATCTCCTTTCTTGTGGACAGGGCACAGGATGCTCAGGTTCCAATCGTCGGGTACTCGTTCTTCCTGCCAGATGGTGTTAACTAGCTGATGAATACACCTTATCAGCGTGTCGCATCCGGTTTTGAACAGCTCGGCTGGTAAACCATCGGCTCCTGCTGCCTTATTATTCTTCAGCCGATTTATTGCTGTCTTTACCTCATATTGGCTGGGCGGTATACATTTAATACCATGGATCATTGGTATCCTCGCCGTCTTCGCTACTATCGGATACCAACAGTTTGAGAAATGTTCTTTCAATTTCCTGAGCACACTATCTGTATCAGTTACCAAAATACCTAGCTGGTCTCTACAGGAGGATGTGCCTGTACCAAAGCCATCAGTTTGATGCTTCACTCTATGGTAGAACTTTCGGTCTTTATTCTGGCTCCTGTATATGTCGATTTTTTCACACTACCGTCTTTCCATTTCCCTTTTTTCCTGCTGAAAAGACGTTTCTCCTCTCTCCTTTTCTTCCGATACCTCTCTAGTGCGCTACGCGTTGCTACTGATTGTAAAGTAGCCCTATATGCCGCATTTTTTTCTTCGGTAGCAGCACGATACTCCTGGTCATACCATGCATTCCTTGGTGGAGGTCTCTGGTATCCAAGGATGGATTTTGCGGCTGTTTGCATGGATTGATTTTATTAAGCAATTGGGCTAGTTGAGTGCAATATGCTGTGGCTATCTGTTGTGTTTGCAGCTTACCGATGTACAACTTCCGCGTTGTATCTGTTCGTGCTTTATTTGCAACGTTTAGACGAGTACGTACCTTTGCTGCAACAAGGTAGTGGTCCGAGTCTATGTTTGCTCCTCGGAACGAACACACATCTAACACGCTCGATGAGTGTCTTCCATCTATCACAACATGATCAATTTGATTACTTGTTCTTTGATCTAAAGAGAGCCAGGTGCCTTTATGAATATCGAGATTCTTAAATCTGGTACTGCTAACTACCATGTTTTTTGCAGCTGCAAAGTCTATCAGCCTCATACCATTGTCAGATGTTTCACTGTGGAGACTGAATTTCCCGACTGTTGGGCCAAAGATATTCTACTTTCCAATTTTGGCATTAAAATCGCCTAGAATAATTTTAATGTCATGGGCAGGGCAACTGTCATAAGTTTCTTCTAAGTGCTGGTAAAATATATCTTTGGTCTGTTCTTCAATGTCTTCAGTGGGAGCATGTGCGCAAATAAAGCTGATGTTGAAGAATTTTGCTTTTAATCGAGTTGCAGCGAGTCTTTCATTCACTGGAGTGAAGCTGGAGACCAGATGTTTTAACCTCCGACTAACTACAAATCCGCAGCCAAACTCATGCTTTGTGTCATGGCAGCTATAGTATAGTGCGTCACCTTTAGGTGTTGTTGTGACGCCTTTCCCAATCCATCGTATTTCCTGTATGGAAGTAATGTCGGCCTTGTACTTTCCAAGTACATCTGTCAATGCGTAAACTGCACCTTCTCCATAAAGAGTGCAAACATTCCAGGTGCAGATTCGCAGATCATGGCCCTTAAAACGTTTGCGGGGTTCGTCAACTTTAGAGGGGATTGTTTTTCTTTTCTTTCGTTTTTTCATAGTAGGCTGCTTTTTCTATGGGAGGCTTACTAACCCGACGCCCAAACACAAGTTTTTAACGTTCTTATGGGTGAACGCGCGGCACATGTTAGCTCACTACCTTTAACGGGTGTTAAAGGCAGTTCCCCAGGTGACACCACGGGGAGGTCAGTGTCCACTTGAGATGAAAGAGGGACCAAGATAAATCCTGGGCTTTGCCATGTTAAAACCGGTCAGGACCGTTCCTTGGTATCTTCCATCCCCTACGTCACCCATGAGAAATATCAAGAAACAAAAAAAATCGACGGGAGGATTTTGAAAAAAATCGGGATCTAAGTTCACATTTTTAGAGGTTCTTTAGGTTTTCACGATTTTGCTTGGAAACCGCGAGTCCTATGTATATGGGCCTAAAGAAAATATTGTAGCTGTGAAAATTATGATATTTTCGTAGGTTTTACCGTTTTTGAGATATAGAAGTTCAAATCGATACAATGCAATAACTGTATCGCCTCCTTATAAAACAATATCATGCTCAGTGCGCCTTAACTAACTTTTGATGAAAACCGCTTACACATGGGAGGATTTCGCGGATTCTGAAACAGCTATGTTCATATATTAGAAAAATAAAAAAACAGAAAAAATCGCCGGAGGGATTTTCAAATAAATCGCGATCAAAATTCACAATTTTAGGGTTTTTTAGGTTTTCACGATTTTGCATGAAAACCGCAAGTCGTATCGAAATGAGTCTAAAGAAAATGTTCTGGCTGTGAAAATTCTCTACAAGACTGACTTTTAGGTTTTTTCGTAGGTTTTAACATTTTTGAGATATAGAGATTCAGTTCAAATTTTTAGGTTTTTATCATAAGTCTTCAAGATTTTGCTTGGAAACCGCAGATCATATCAATCAAAATGGGACTAAAGAAATGTTGAAGGTGTAAGCACCATCCATTTAAGATTAGTTAAGGCGCACCGTGACCATTGTCAGATGTTTCAGTGTGGAGACTGAATTTCCCGACTGTTGGGCCAAAGATATTCTTCTTTCCAATTTTGGCATTAAAATCGCCTAGAATATATGTTTCTATGTTTCTTCTAAGCGCTCGTAAAATATATCATTGATCTGTTCGTCTTTGTCTTCTGTCCGTCTGTCCATGCATTTTTGTAAACAAAGTACAGGTCGCATTTATTGTCCGATTCGCATGAAAATTGGGGAAGATAGTTTCTTTGGCGAAAGAACGAACGCTATTTATTTTGGTAAAAATCGGTTCAGATTTGGATATAGCCCCCATATATATCTTCGACGGATTTAAGGCATTTGGTGCACGAAACACGCTATATATGTATGTCCGATTTCAATGAAATTTGGAAAGTGCGACGGTATTTAGTCCAGAAATAAGTGTGCCAAATTTTAGAGAAATAGGTTCAAATTTTCCTATAGCTCCTATATATATTCTCGGCCGATTTTAAGTATTTGATGCACGAAACGCCCTATATACATATGTACGATTTCAATAAAATTTGGAATGTTTGCCGGGATTTGGATTTTGGCGAAATCGGTTCAGATTTGGATATAGCTCCCATATATATTTTCGACCGATTTGAGGTATTTGATGCATGGACTATGTGACGGAATTTGGTCTACAAATAAATGTGAAAAATTATATCAAAATCTGTTCTGCTTTGGATTTAGCTCCCATATATATTTTACATATTCACAGTGGTGTAGGGTATTATATAGTCGGCCCCGCCCGACTTTGATCCCTTCCTTACTGGTTGCGACCATGTGTTCATGTAATATCAAATGTTATTTGGTGGAAGAAATGCACAAGGATGCCATTATCTCACAGTATATAAAATGACGATCGTGCATTCTACGTTCACGCAAGGCTTATTTTTTTGGTGCACAACGGCCGTTTTTGGACGACCCTCATGACCATCGTTTTTTTGGCTAGTGTCGGCTAAGATTGAATTCGTTAGACCAGTTTTGCATAGTGATATTTGATGGCCCTTTATCGACATACACAGATTTGATTTGATGCACTCTTGCCGTGAGTATCAACGTCGAAAGTTCTGAAAACCAATAGGATGAAAATGTTTTTCATGTCACTGTAAACAGCACAACACATGGTCGTATGACAAACTGTCCTGAGTACGTTTAGGCTAAAAACTGTAAAACTTTCCAAAAAAAAATTCAAATGGCGAGATAGTTTTCGTGCAGCTCTCGTAAAATTTCTACTTGACATAGATGGGATCCCAATATGGTACAAGTTTTTTCAGGGGCAAGTCCATACTTTCTGAGAAAATTGCCTGGAAGCTGTAAAAAGCCCACTGTAGTGACTGGAGCGCACGATAACGGTCGAAAGGCCGATCATTTCGGTCCAAAATTTGGCCTTCTTTATGTTTGTCCAAACTTTGTTTTAGTTCAAAGAAGAGCCATATGGGTCGACTCCTTCCGGTAGCTTCCCCTCAAATGTGCAAAACAATTCACGATCATCTCGAACGGAGCTGACGATTTGGTCCAAATTTTGGATCTCCTAATATTTTGTCCAAATAAAGTTTAACTTCGAAAATATTCCACATGGGTCTTCTCCTTAGGGCACCTAAGTTTAACATAAAAATTCCACACCGGTCTTCTCCTTAGGATACTTCTCCCTCAAATGTTCAACATTCTGTTCAAAGATCCTTTGCTTCGAAAATATTCCACATCGGTCTTCTCCTTAGGGTACCTCTCCCTCAAAAGTTCAACATTCTGTTCAAAGATCCTTTGCTTTTCGTTGTGGTCCCGTTTACAGCGTTATTATATTTTCGTGGGAAAGTTCATGCTTACTGACATAGTGGTCCGTCCAAAAGTTCAAATTATACGGTGCCCAACTGAAATGAGTGATGGGCGCTATATTTATCGAAAATAAATGACTTCCAACATAAGATCCACTTCCAAAATGGACTATGTCGATCAATTCCTTCAGGTATCTCCCCCGCAATAATTGTGAGCACTAAAATAAATTTTTTTTCGGTAACTTCATATGTCCAAAACGGGCCATAAAATCTGAAAACACCCTAATACATACCCAGCAAAATGTTCGATGCCAAAGATGACATTCAATCATGGGTGCAAGTGATCTAGCATGTCATCTTTTTAGCATCTTCATCGATGAATTTTATATGAGCGTGGACCCCAAAAGATGACGTTCTTTTCTGGATCCTAAGCATGTCATTTTAACCAATGCGTTGACATGTCATTTCCATCAATGCTTTGGCATGTCATTTCCACCAATGCTTTGGCATGTCATTTCCACCAATGATTTGACATGTCATTTTCACCAATGCTTTGACACGTCATTTTCACCCATGCTTTGACATGTCATTTAACCAATGCTTTGGCATGTCATTTTCACCAACCCCTTGGCATGAAATTTTCAAGTCTTGTTTGGAAAATGGAAATGCTGTATTGAAATATGGTTTTCATGAAAAACAAAACTCTTTATTAATTCAAACGAATTCATGAAATAGCTACAATTAATTTATCAGTTTAGTTTTTCAAAAGTTTACATCCAAAATTGCAATGTAATCACCACCGCTGTAACGCAAAAGATTACTTCCTCCGTTCTCCGCAACTGATATTCTTTCATCTTACAAAAGGTTTTTTCAATTATCTTCCCATCACCAGTTCAGATTTTAACATGGACTCCAAATGCACTCCTTTAAGTATTTTTATTTCGTAAATTACTTTTATTTTATAATTTTGTTATTCAATTCAATTTATTTATTTTATAACAACATTTTGGTTTGTTTAGTGACGGAAATATGTAGGGATCTACAACCCGGCTTGCTTTAGGGATCTCTAAGAACAAAATGTAACGAACGGGGAGGAGAGACTTTTTATGGAAAATACCATTTATGCTTAATTAATTTATTTTTAATTGTTTCTTTCCAAAAGTAGTTTCTTCTTTATTTTCAGATTCTTGTTCCTTTTCGTTTCGGACTTTTTACCAAATTCCAAGAAGCGAGATTTGATTGATTTCATTCTATGTCAGATTTAGAACACACAAGGGAACTTTTAAAATAGCAATGTATGCAGTCCGATTCTATTTTTAGCTCGATGGTTGGGACTTCATATAATACCAATTGTTTAGAAGTTTTAGTTGTTTGATATGCAGGAAATGTAAGACAACATCACGACGACAGTTCTAACAACTTTGGTCTGTTCCAGAAACTGCAAGAATCTACTTATTTTTACTACGATAACAATTTTCCTTTATGTTATCGGAAAAAATAGAAAAAATTAGTAGATTTTTGCAGTACTGGAACATACCAAAATGAAAATAAACAGGTGTGTAAATAAAAACACAAACATCATCTCTATTGGATCGATGGAATGGGTACAAATGCTGATGAAAAGATCGGATCTTTCACGACTTCCTTTGCATTGGTTCAAATCCTAATGAAAAGATCGGATCTTTCACGACTTCCTTTGAACCAATGCAAAAGATGACATGAAATCACGTCATCGCAAAGAACCCCTTCCGTCAAATTTTGTTGGGTAATTATTGGGGAAAGGGATGTTGGTTACGTAACCGGTATTCGATTCGATATTGTCAATAGATGCAAGTTCCCATTCACACAGTCTGAGGGTATATCTCTGTCGGTAAAGCCGACTGATACTTTTTTACTTGTTCTCTATAAAGTCAATACCTCCCGAGATATGAGCCCCAAAATGTCCCAATATTTGGGTCCACACCATTATACACCTTCCGCACAAGATGGGCTGGTTCGGAATCGTCAGTTGCTTTGTATTCGTGAATGAAACTAGGGGTTTTTAAATCGAGTTCCATACTAGAGTAATTTTATGAAATTTCAGTAGTGGGGAACTCGATCTAATAACCCCTAGTTTCATGCACGAATACAAAGCAACTGACGATTGGGAAGTCACCCGATGTTTCATATGTTGCAATTTTCACTCTTTTTTCTGAAAAAAAACTGAATTTTTAAAAACATTTTTGTTTTCGGTTTCAAATAGCAATAACATATTTTGACAGGAAATTTAGATATCAGCTGGTCTTATTGGATGACCTTATAGGTGGGCCCAGGACCATAAGCAAAAAATAAATAAATAATAAAATTAAAATATTCGATAGAGTTGGATTTTATTTCTCAAAAAGGTGAAACATTAAAATGCATTGTTTTTTTTAAGGATAAAGAGGAACCACTGTCGATACTTGTGGTGTGGGTGGAGTTGGTGGGTCAGTTGGGGGTCCATTGTAATTATTGTCATTGCCGCCGCTACCACCCTCTTCTGGTGGGGCAATGGTTTCTGTAGGAGGTGTTGGTGGTGCAGTTGGCAAATATGGAACAGCATTTACGACAACGCCAAGCAAGAAGATGCTCAAAATGAAGTACAAGACTGCATTGAAAGAAGAAAGCAGAGAAAAATAAAATATATTAAGCACTACATAGTTAAAATGAAATATGTATGTTTATATTAAAATAAATCACAGTGGTGTAATGAGTGGTAATGTCCTATTAGTTCAGGAATTCTTTTCAATAAATTATTTTTTTTTTCTTTTAATATTTCACAACTACTTACATTTCATGATTACTGTTTTTTTCTTTTTCCTTTTGGATTTGAATGACACTCACTGAAGACGTTGCTAAAGCTTGTGATGCCTTGATGATTTCATTTCAAACCTTTTATAGTTATTTTCCAGTGATGCATCCAATGTGTGATGTGTTCAATTCTAAGTAAATTTACTTGTCAAAATTTGATTTTTTTTGTTTATTTGATAAGATATCAGCTATTGGGAAACTTGATCAGTATCTAGAGAATACTATTTTAGATACAAATTTTTCCAAAAACTAGAAGAATAGAATTTGTTTTTTTTTTTTTTTTTTTGAAATTTTATCAATTAATTTGTTCCATAATGGATGACATCTGTAATAGATATGATCCAATATCTAGTTGTTGTTATCTGCGACATTTTATGTCAGTGCTTAATTAATGGAGGGAGGGTGGAAGATACAGCGGAAGATCCGGGTAACCAGTGTTTACTGTAAAATGAATGAGTCCCATACTGTTCTATACGCATGCACATAGGTTTCAATCAGGAAATTTTTGGCCAAAACCCTATTTTTGAAGTTTCGAAATTTTATTTTTTTTTTTTGCACAGAATAATAAAAAACACATCAAGTTATCTGAAAATAATTAGTTTTTGTAACTAACGTAAGTATTCGTTGATTAGCGCAGTACCAAAGTTGACACTTTTTTATGTAAAAATAAAACAGACTTAGTGCTGTAAAATATACAATTTTTGTTGTATTGCGTCGCTGCATAAATATACAGAAGTGAGACCAAAGTTATTATGAATCGGGAAGCTGTTAATGAGTACTTTCATAACATTTACAAAAAGAACGACGAAATTTGTAAAATTAGCGTAATAACATCAATGTTTTTATATATACTAAAAATTATTTTTTACAAATACTTTTTAAATATTCTTAAACTTTTAAAAAAATGTCCAAGTTTGTCCACCTTCAAATTGATTTCGGAAGATAGCTGGGGGACTGAACTAATAAATTGAGAAATAAATTCTTGCTCAAATTTGCCACAGTTAAAATAAAGTGGATTTTTCTATTTCAAGATTGGAGAATTTTTTGTAAATACCTGTTGTGATTGTACGTAGTATCCAATTGAAACAGAACGGTAATACCCGCATCTATCAACCGATATTCCTTAAAATTCATATTTAAGGGTTTCAGAGTGTAGAAAACAAATATGTATAATTTTTTTGAAAATAGGTCCATTTTTATACCCTACACCACTATGTGGTAAGGGGTATTATGTGTTAGTGCATTTGTATGTAACATACAAAAGGAAGCGAGATAGACCCATAGTTCCTTCTAGGGATATATATAGAATCACTTTCTGAGTCGATTTATGCATGTCCGTCCGTCCGTCCGTCCGTCCGTTCGCAACATACAGGTCGCATTTGTTGACCGATTTCGCTGAAAATTGGGGAATACCATTTTTTTAGCCGTCGGAAGATCAAGTTCGAAAATGGGCTATATCGGTCCAAGTTTAGGTATAGCCCCCATATATATTTTCGGCCGATTTCACGTATTTTCTGTAACACACACGCTATATATGTCCGATTTCGATGAAATCTGGAAGTGTGACTGAATTTGGTCTAAAAATAAATGTGCCAATTTATATCGAAATCGGTTCAGATTTGGATATACCTCCCATATATATGTTCGCCCGATTTCACGTATGCGATGTACCAATCACGTAATATACGTCCGATTTTAATGAAATTTAGAATGTTTGACTGAATTTGGTATAGAAATAAGTGTGCCAAATTATATAGAAATCGGTTCAGATTTGGATATATCTCCCATATATATTTTCGGCCGATTTCACGTATTTTCTGTACCAAACACGCTATATATTTCCGATTTCGATGAAATTTGGAATGTGTGACTGAATTCAGTCTAGAAATAAATGTGCCAAATTATATCGAAATCGGTTCAGATTTGGATATAGCATCCATATATATTTTCGGCCGATTTCGCGTATTTGCTGCTCCAAACACGCTATATAAGTCGGATTTCAATGATATTTGGAATGTGTGACTGAATTCGGTCTGGAAATAAATGTGCCAAATTATATCAAAATCGGTTTAGATCTGGATATAGCTCCGATTTATATTTTACATATTCACAGTGGTGTAGGGTATCATATAGTCGGCCCCGCCCGACTTTGATCCTTTCCTTACTGGTTTGTCATAGCCCCCACATAAAAGTACAGTCCGATTTTAGATATTTTTAGATTTTAGCGACACTTTATGACCGATTCGGCTGAAATTTGGTATTTTGACCTCTTGGAAGATATGAATCCGTCGTACCAAAAATTATTAACATAGGTCAATGTTTTGGTTTAGACCCCACACTGTTTTTGGTCATTTTGGTCTATAAAACGTAAGAATTGCTGTTTGTACACATTTATTATAAATAATAATTAATTTCAATACTAAATGGACGTTGAAATAGTTTTGGCCAGAAAATTTGGATTTGGGACCATTGTGGCATGATGAGATTATGTGTTGATATGTATGTTTCTATCATTATACCCACGGCCTTTAGGTAAACACACTTTGATAGATCAAAATATGCCGCATCAAAAATTGTTTGGATGAAATCCATTTCAGAAAATTTTGAGCCGATTTAGCGCTATTTGTCTGTCTTTCGAACCATTTGGTCTAAACTTTGTCACTCCTAATATTTTGTCTAAACTTAGAGCAAGTTCTATCCACTCCTTCAGGTAGAACAATTTCAAAAAAATTCGCAAAAGTTAATTTTAAGGCCAGCTCTCGTATCGTTATGAAATTTCTATACCATCAGACTGTAGGTTAATGAGGGTATATGGTAAATTTCAAATTTCTTTTGCAATTCCATTGGAAGAAATGTTAAAAAATTTTTTGCGAGCACATCCGCAATTTTTGGAACATAGATTAAGAAAAAAGTCGTGGTTTCAAATCTGTTCGCGTTCACAAAATTGGATGCTGCGCTCCAAAGTTATGGGGGGTTTTATTCCCTTATAAAGAACAAATATTTAAAAATTCCATTTTTGCTGTAATAAGAAAATGTATATATAAAGCGTTAACAGCATTTAATATCTATCCGTAGATGCCTAAATATTTACTATATGTATTTCCATTTTCGCGGAAAATCAAGAAATACTGAAAAAATCTTGGAGTAAATTTAATTTATTCTAATTTAAAGTCCAAATAAAACTCGAAAAAATGAATTAAAAATACCTACAGACTTTAGACAACGCGTAGAAAAATATGAGACCAAAATTTTAACGATAGGATTTATAACTGCCATATTACAGCAACAACAAAAGACGAAAACTTATTGTTGGAATATTATTTCAAAAATATATTTTTTTGTTTAATACGAAAAATAGAAAAAACTTTTTGGGAGTTATTCTACTATTTCGCTAAATTTTGATGCAAGGACTGACGGACTTCGCTGAAACTTTTTCAAGGAAAATGCGATGACAAACCCGAAAGTGTATTTGCTTACTTTGATAAACAATAGGATTATGAAATAGAAAGTAATATTGAAATTACAACCAAAGAAAAAACATAAAAGTTAAAAAACGTATAAATCGCAAATTCGTTAAAATCAGTTAAGGCGCATGCGCTTTTCAGATACAGCGAGTGCATCTCTATCAATATGTATCGATTTTTCCACTTTTCATTCAGGGGCCAAAGTGTGCCGTCAGCTGCATCTTACTGTTCAAAAAACCACTAAATGACCCACTAAAGTGACTAGTGGGAGCTAAATCAATCGAAACAAGTAAAAAAGTATCAGTCGGCTTTGCCGACAGAGATATACCCTCAGCCTGTATATATTAAAACAATTTTTTCCCAAAAAACGTATGTATTTATGGGTTTTTAAAAATTTTGGGCATTTGAACCGACAAAAATGTTCATTGGGATTAGAGATCAAAAGTTTTGCGGAGGAGATACTAAAAGGAATGGATCGACATTGACCATTATGGAAGTGGATCTCCAGCCACTACATATGGTGCCATAGGGGGTTTTTACACCCTTCGGGATGTTTGCTCAAGAAGTATGGACTTGCAATGTTTACAAACGTAAGTTGCTTCAACAAAAATCAAAGTGATTCGATAGCAGGTCTTAAAGTGAACTTATCCAAAATTTTGTGTGGGAGGTACCGGATGGAGTGGACAAATATAGTCCATATTTGAATCTGATCTATATCTAGTAGATATATTAGGATGTGTAAAGTATGGACCAATTCGGCCACTCCCTTCAAGAGTTACCGTATGAACAAATTTTCCGAACATTTTTGAACTTTTCTGGGGGAGGTACCTGAAGAAGTGGACCGATGTGGCTTATCTTCAAACTTAAACTATGTTTGGACAAAATATTACTAAGCTAACATTTTGGACCGAATCGGCAGCTCCGTTCGAGAGTTATCTTGCGCTCCAACCACCTCACACGGTGTCATAGGGTTTTTTTTGCAACTTTCAGGCTATTTTCTCAGGAAGTATGGACTTGCCCCTAATGAAACTTGTACCGTCGTATCAAGGCCAGTGAATACAAGTTGCTAAAACAAAAATGAGAGCGATTCGAGAGATGGCCCTAAACTGAACTTTTCCGAAATTTTGTGTGGGAGGTACCCGAAGGAGTGGGCCGATTGAGTCTATATTCAAACATTATCTAAGTCTGTAACACATTTTACGATGGGCAAAGTATGGACCAAATCGGTTACTCCCTTCATGAGTTATCGTGCGCACAAATTTTCCGAACATTTTCGATGTTTTGTGGGGGAGGTACCGGAAGGAGTGCACCGATATAGCCCATCTTCGAACTTAAACTAAGTTTGGGCAAAATATTATGAAAGCCAAAATTTGAATCGAATCGGTTCATCCGTTCGAGAGTTATCGTGCGCTCCAGCCAGCCAGACAGACAGACGGACGGACATTGCTCAATCGACTCCAAATTGTCTGAAACACATTTCGTCCAAACATACTTGGGGTCTAAAACCATTATTTCGATGAGGCACATTTTGCCCGTATGAAAGTGTATATACCCTCGTTAGCATAAATGCTGAGGGTATAAAGATATGACCCCCAAATTAAATGAACTTCTATAATGGACTATGTTGGTCCATTCCTTCAAGTACCTCCTCCGCAACATTTTGAACTTTAATCCTAATCCACATTTTTGTCGGCAAGTTCAAATGTCCTTAAAGAGCCACAAAATTCTGTACGTAGATGCATGTTTCAATTCATATAGGCTGAGGGTATCTCTCTGCGGCAAAGCCGACTGATACTTTTTCACTTGTTTCAGGGACAAGTCAATACTCCCTGAGAAAAAGGCCCTAAAGCCGTAAAAACCCCCTATTGCACCATGTTTAATGGCTGGAGTGCACGATAACACTCTAACGGATCAGCCGATCCGGTCCCAAATTGGGCCTTCGTACTATTTTGTCAAAACTTAGTTTAAGTTCGAAGATGGGTCCACATCTTCAGGTACCTCCTCCTCAAAAGTTCAACACTTTTCGCTAAAATGGTTCGCACGAAAACTCTTGAAGGCAGTAACCGAGTTGGTCCATACTTTGCACATCGTAATATGTCTGCGAATTATAGATAAAATTCCAGTATGGACTATATTCCCGCCCAGTCCTGAGGATACCTCTCCCACAAAAGTTAAAAATTTTTGTTTCAATGCAGTTTAGGGTCTGTTCGAAGATCCTTTGTAAATGTATACCGATGTTACTCCTGTTTTTTCCGTTACAAGTCCATATTTCTTGACGAAATGGTCCAAAACCTATAAGTTATACGGTGACCATCTGAAATGACTGAAGTTCGAAAATGTTCGGAAAATTTGTGCGCACGATAACTCTTGAAGGGGGTAACCGATTTGGTCCATAATTTGCCCATCGTGAAATATGTACCAGACTTAAATACGTTTTCAATATGGACTTAATAGGTCCACTCCTTCGTGCGAACACAAAATTTCGGAAAAGTTCAGTTTAGAGCCATCTCTCGAATCACTTTGATTTTTGTGTTAGCAACTTGTATTCACTGCCTCCATACGACGGTACAAGTTTCATCAGGGGCAAGTACATACTTCCTGAGAAAATAGCCTGAAAGTTGCAAAAAACCCCTATGACACCATGTGAGGTGGTTGGAGCGCAAAATAACTCTCAAACGAATCTGCCGATTCGGTCCAAAGTTTGGCCTTAGTAATATTTTTTCCAAACATCATTTAAGTTTGAAGGTAAGCCATATCGGTCAACTCCTTCAGGTACCTCCCTCACAAAAGTTAAAAAATGTTCGGAAAAATTGTTCGTACGGCAACTCTTGAAGGGAGTGGCCGACGTGGTCTATACTTTACACATCCTAATATATCTACCAGATATAGATCAAGTTCAACTATGGACTATATTTTTCCACTCCATCCGGTACCTCCACACAAAATTTTGGATAAGTTCACTTTAAGACCTGATATCGAATCCCTTTGATTTTTGTTGAAGCAACTTGCATTCGCTGCCTCAATTACGATGATAAAAGTTTTTTTAGGGGCAAGTCCATACTTCATGAGCAAACAGCCCGAAGAGTGTAAAAATCCCCTATGGCACCATATGTTGTGGCTGGAGATCCACTTTCATAACGGTCAATGTCGATCCATTCCTTTTAGTATCTCCTCCGCAAAACTTTTGATCTTTAATCCTAATCAATATTTTTGTCGGTTCAAACGCCCAACATTTTTAAAACCCCCTAAATACATACGTATTTTGGGAAAAAATTGTTTCAAAATACACAGGCTGAGGGTATATCTCTGTCGACAAAGCCGACTGATTCTTTTTTACTTGTTAATGGTCCTTTTTGCATTTACCGTGTTTTTGTTCAAAATGTCAAAAACTATCGGAGGAATGTCCGTAAATTCCCAGCTAAATAATTTGGAAGTAGTGCAATGTAGACTAGTTCTTTCACGGCATGTTTTGATGCAGTTCAAACGGAGTCGTGAAAGAGGCTCTCCATTCCTTACATTTTAACCGCATTCGGATGCGATCCAATGAATGACATCCTTTCCTCACATTTTAACAGCATCTGGATGCAGTTCAATCGGAGTCGTGAAAAGGCACTCCAATTCCTTAAATTTTAACAGCATTTGGATGCGATCCAACGATTGACATCCATATCTTCCATGAAAAAGGCACTCCGTTTGATACATTTTACAAGCAGTAGCTTAGTGATCCCTAGCAAGCAAGCCAATTTGTAGATACATACAACTATAGAATTTTTTCAAAGATAGAAAAAGTATGAATCAATTTCTAAAATTTTTATCTATCTATATATATAAAAGAGCTTAGTGAGTGACTGAGTGACTGAGTGACTGACATATCATCGCCCAGACGAAACCGCTGAAGCTAGAAACCTGAAATTTTGACTGTGGGTTGCTGTCGGTGTGTAGGGGTGAGATAAGGCTGGGTTTTTGGAAATTCGACCTAGAAGGGTACGAAAAGTACTAAAAGGTACTAAATATGGTACCCTTTGTATTAGGCAAACGGGAAGAGCTAGAATTCTGAAATTTGGAATGAGGGTAACTGATGGAGATTTAGAAAGATGTACCAAAGGGTTTTTGGAAATTCGACTTATAAGTGTACGAAAAGTTACTAAATTTGGTACCAATTGTATATTTTGAGCGGATATAGCTACAATGTTCATATTTGGTATGGAAATCAAGGTTGAGAAGTGGTGTTGATATAAGGAAATTATTTTGGAAGTTCGTACTTATGTGTACGAGTAGTACTAAATGGTACTAAATTTGGTACAATTTGGATTTGGGTGAACGGATAGAGCTGAAAACCTGAAATTTGGAATGTAGATTACCGTTGAAGCGTACGATTGAGACATGGGTGTACTTTTGGAAATTCATACTTATGTGTACGAAAAGTACTAAATGGTACCAAATTTGGTACAATTTGGATTTAGATAGACATGGAAACCTGAAATTTGAAATTTAGATTACTGATGGAGTAAAGGATTGAGGAAGTCTTGGAAATTCTTACTTATGGGTATGAAAAAGTAGTAAACGGTACTAAATTTGGTACAAATTGGGCTTGGGTGAACGGATAGAGCTGGAATCCTGAAATTTGGAATTTAATTACTTTTGGAGTGTAGGATTGAGTTAGTCTTGGAAATTCATACTTATGGGTACGGAAAGTACTAAATGGTACTAAATTTGGTACAATTTAAATTTAGTTGTACGGATAGAGTTGGAATCCTGAAATTTCGAATTAAGGTTACTGATGGAGTGTAGAATTGAGGTAGTTTTGGAAACTCATACTTATGGGAACGGAAAGTACTAAAGGCACTAAATTTGGTACAATTTATATTTGGGTGAACGGATAGAGTTGGAATCCTGAATTTCGAATTAAGGTTACTGTTGGAGTGTAGGATTGAGGCAGTTTTGGAAATTCGTACTTATGGGTACGAAAAGTACTACATTTGGTACAATTTGGATTTGGGGGAACGAATAGAGCTGGGATCCTGAAATTTGGAATTAAGATTACTGTTGGACTGTACGATTGACTTAGTCTTGGAAATTCTTACTTATGGGTACGGAAAGTACTAAATGGTACTAAATTTGGTACAATTTAAATTTAGTTGAACGGATAGAGTTGGAATCCTGAAATTTCGAATTAAGGTTACTATTGGAGTGTAGGATTGAGGAAGTTTTGGAAATTCGTACTTATGGGTACGGAATGTACTAAATTTGGTACAATTTGGATTTGGGTGAACGGATAGAGCTGGAATCCTGAAATTTGGAATTTAATTACTTTTGGAGTGTAGGATTGAGTTGGTCTTGGAAATTCGTACTTATGGGTACGGAAAGTACTAAATACGGTACAATTTAAATTTAGTTGAACAGATAGAGTTGGAATCCTGAAATTTCGAATTAAGGTTACTATTGGAGTGTAGGATTGAGGAAGTTTTGGAAATTCGTACTTATGGGTACGAAAATTAATAAATGGTACTAAATTTGGTAAAATTTAGATTTGGGTGGACGGATAGGGTTGGAATCCTGAAATTCGCAATTACTGTTGGAGATAGTTATTGAAATTCGTACTTTCATACGAAAAGTATTAATGGTATTATGAATAGAAGTGGAATTCGGAAATTTGGCATTATAGCCGCTGTTGGTGTGTAGGGTTGAGATATGGATGTGGTTGTGGATTTACGTACAACAAGTGTACGAAAATTACTAAATGGCACAGAATTTGGTCCAAATTGTTATTGTGTAAAGGGGTAGAGCTGAAATTGTGAAATTTGTATTGGTATAGCAGTGGACGTTTAGAGTGGAGATAGAGGGATAGTTTTGGAAATTCGTACTAATGTATACGAAAAATACTAAATCGCGGTTTGGATATAGTTTTTGATAAAAGGAAGTAATTTTTGAAACTTATACATACTATAAGTACTAAATTTGGTACCAGTTTGGTGTTGCATGATGTGATATAGGTGGAATTCCGAATTGTTGTATGAGGGATTGTGTTGGTGTTTCTAAAATTAGGCTGAGGGCTAGATGATTTATTGAGAAATACGAAATGTACTAAATGCTATTAAATTTGACGTTGAGTGTAGCAATGAAGATGGAATTATATCATTAGTGCGTGAAAAGTACAAAATTGTAATAAATTTGGTATAGATGTGAAATTCTGATATATTATTGATTTGTCAGGTTCATTGTTAGAGGTGGTCGTACAATAAGTGTACTAGAAGTATTAAATAATACTAAATATTGAATCACTGGTACTGGGTGAATCGATAAATGAAATTTGTTATGAGGATAACTGTTGAGATTGGATCAGAATGTTTATTTAAATCCGCCTTTAAATGTATGAAAGGTTTGTACATGTAATACCATTGACATTGGGTAAACAAGTAGAGCTAAAACTGTAACATTTGAGCTAAGGTCCTGGATTTTAAAAATTGTACTGAATAATGTACTATTGTTTCTAGGTTAACACGAATTTGGTTTCTAAATAATGTACTGAAATCAAAAAGTCAAACGTACCTTTTCAACAAAATTGTTTTTATCTTTGTTGTCTATTCTAAACGTTATTGTAAGTTCACTTGAAAAGGTAGATCTATGCGGCTAATGTTTTACAAGAAGGTTTTTACATCCTGAGAAAAAAGGCCGAAAATAAAATGTCTCAAAAATTAACTGTTATATAGGGTAACATCTTCTGAATAATGGTTTTATACATTTTGATATCACAAATTCCAAAATTCGGTTGGAAAATGTGGATAACATTTTCAAAATACCCATAACGTTATAATAAAACATGGACTTCAATTTAAAATGTAGGCCGCTGTTGAAGTGTAGAGGTCTTTTTTTGAAATTCGAACAAAACGTATACGAGCAGTACTTGAAAGAAATTAAATATCAATTCAAATAGGTATTAGTTCATCAAATTTTTCAGTGTTCGCCATACTAAATATTGCTTATTTGTATATTATTCCTTTTTCGCTTACGAAGTAGCGGGCATTTTGCTAGTATAAAATAAACAAAATACAACCAAAAGTTGGGAACATTTTTACGATAACTCACGAGAAGGAAATTTCCTAATGAAGTGCTGTTGGAGTACTTGTCGAAATCTCAACTGGTGATGGAAAGACAATACAAGAACCCCTTTAGCAGCTGAAGCAAAAACATTTCAGCTTGGATTAAATGGAGAGCTCAGTTGCGATTGAATTTAATGAAGAAATTTCATAATCTATGTTAATCTAATAAAGTTCTTATTATTCTTGTTTTACACAAACAATAAATTCTTTTTATTCATTTTGGGATACTTTGCAATGGCTTGCATTTTTATTGCATCTTTGAACGGCATAAAAACACACTCCGAAGAGCGCCTTTAAATTCAATCCAAAGCACTGTATAAAATCACGTGCTTTGGATGCAAATTGGACTGTATCCTATTCTACCCTAAAGGGTTAATGCAGTGCCGAAGGGTTAGTTAAAATGAGTGCTAATGGAGTGCATTTTTCAATAGTCACTCTCTTGAAAATGCATAATTTGAAGCATTTCCAGATCACTTGTACATATGATTTAACCGCATCTTTGGAGGCAAACATTTTGCTGGGTTGTACTTCTGAGAAAACTTTGAAATTTTCTATGGAATATATGTATGTTGGAAAAAGAAATGTTCAAAATTGGGCCATATTGGTTACACCCTTATCGGTTACATCCTTATAGGGAAGTATCCGAAGAAGTGAACTGATATAATACATATTCGAACCTAATCTAAGTTTGGAAAATATACATTGTATGTATTACGAGTTGCATAGTTTGTACCAACATTAGCGAGGATCGGTAACACTATGGGATTTCATTGGTACTTTGTTTTCCTCTATTATACAGTACTTTCATTTAATATGCTGTAATACAAACCGACACTGTTACCGCAGTCCGGTAGCACTCATCGATGATTCCCTAAAAAAACGGAATCAGGCCATCTAAATAATAATTCGCATAGATATTTGTTTTTAATGTTTTAATTTGATTTGATTACTAAGTATATATTATTTATAACTAATTGGGTAAATTAAATTACACATAAAGTATTAAAAAACTTGTTCTTCATAATAATCACGTGGCACAAATATATTTTGCGATTTTAGAGAAAATTGTAGAGGTGACTTCATTGTAGGTGGTACAGGTTTAAAATCGTCTTCATCGGGAATTGTTGGAGGTCCATTATAGTCATTCTCAATTGGTGGAACTTCATTAACGATATCAGAAATGGTCGGTGGTACATCCTCGCCTGCGATTGGTGGAGGAGGAAATGCTTCGACTGTTATGAAGAGCAAAAATATGCTTAAAATAAAGTATAAAACTAGAAAAAAAAATTAAAAAAATAATATACAACAATTATAATACAATTTAAATAAAAATATTTAAAATAGTTTATGGCCAGTTTTACTTACCCGTCATTTATAAATGACAGTTTTGGGAAGCCAATAGCAAAATACAAACCTTTTTCACCAATACATTTATAAATTTTTAAATACATATTGAGAAATGTACAATATATATCCCTGCCAGCATATGGAAGTGAGTTTCTCACTCCCTCGCCTAGGAAGTCACTCCGGAGACACCCCAAGGAAGATTGTCGGTGAATTACACAAACAATTTCTATAGCCTTATTTTGATTACCTTTTATCGCGTATGCCGACACTTCAGAGTGACTTCTGAGTGACTTCCAAGGCGATTGTTTACATTTATTTAATGATTCAACACATTTGAACTAATATGGACATTTTTTCTATCTGATGATTACATGAGACGGTGGTGCAGTGGTAAGCATACTCGCTTTGCACTCTGAAGGTCCGGGTTCGCTTCCCAAGTCAGGCAACTAAACATAACATTTTTAAAATGACAAAGTTAATGTAGGCGGAAATTCCAATGAATAATTTCTATAAAAGGGCGTACGTTAAGAAAAATAAAAGTAAAAAATGAATAAAAAAAATAAATAAAAATAAAACTAAAAAAATTAAAATAAAAATAACTAGAAAAAAATAAAAAAATATTTTTTTGTAATTCTAAGAACTATCGCGGAAACGATCTTCTAGAAGTGTCGCTGGAGTGACTTCCAAGACGACACGCCGGCGTGGTTCATTTCTTCACAACGGAGGTCACTTCAGGGTGACTTCCGCGACTATCGCCGCGACTGTTATCATCGCCCTGGGCGACACGCCTAAGTCACTTCCGCGATAGTTTTTGCTTGCAGGGATTGGTGAAAATGGTTTGTAGATTTGATATTGTCTGCTCAAAATTGTCTGTGTATAAACGCCAGGGACGACGATTTGAATTCAAATTGAATAGAATCCCTACCAAACTCCTGTTTGTGTTGAAAATTTTTGTTTGATTAAAAACAAAAAAAAAATAGTTAAATATTTTTTCAAACGAGAGGAGTTTGGTAGATGTTCAAACGAATGTTCAATTCGAATCGTCTTAGTGAAACAGGCCATTATTTTCTTTTTTGATACGATTTATATACTTACATTTCATATTGATCTGTTATGTGTAACGTCTCCGACACTTCTGACTGCTAAAAGTTTGATCAGCGAGAATTTGTATGTGAGTTTTTTTTATTGAAAATGTTGTTCAATGTATATTTTTGATAAAAATATTAATTAAGATTAAGTAAAAAGTGCAATGCGTGGCCTAATATGTATTTACAATGGCGTAATCGGAGACATTGAGAGATTAGATTATTTAAATAGACATTATTTGTCATAGGCGTAGTAAAAACATTATGTGTGTTCGTTGACTCAAAATTTGTACAAATTGTTACTGGATGTTGTTCGTTTACTCTTCAGTACAATGCAAAAGACCTTGGCCATTTACAAGAAGTTACTGGACTTGTACAAATTTGTACAAATTATTGAGTAAACGAACATACCTATTTTACCTCGAATGGGTGCAACAATATTTTGAAGTATTATAATGTACTAGATTGGTAAGGAAAACTACTGGCGACTGCATAAACAGGGATAAGTCTAGTGGTCCAGCACAAATAACCTCCTATCTTTAAACGCTTGCTAAGTGGTCGAACTGTCTACATTAATAGTGAAAGAGTTGGATAAGAAAGGACATAAATTAAAAAAAATGTTGTGAGGAGATAACAAGAGAGTATTCGAGCGGCTAAGATTTAAGCATTAGATTGGAACACCTCAGGTCTCAAGTTCCCATAGCTGTCATCAGATCTACACACAACAAGCCAAATGCCATACTCTATTAGTGTTGTGGAAATACGATCGATTTGAGAAACAAACGACTAACTTGTAGCAGAAAATATTCACACCTGATTAAAGGAAGATGTACGCAATTCCCCCAGAAAATGACATAGTTGTGATTGGGATTCAAGATCAGACCTAAAACTGAATCTAAATTTTAAAACGTTTTAATCAGGACTGCTATAGCTGGTTTATGCTTGGTTTACATTTACGAAATCCACTCGATTCCAACTGTCAATTCCATTGCTTAAACGTCAAATGAAATCCAATGGATTTAAAATCAGATTTCAATTAACGTTTAAGCACTGGAATTGATAGCTGATTTAGACTATTCATAAAACCTCACCAGGATACCATTACCATTAGGAGGATTAAAGTGACAATCCGTCACTTTTGGTTTACATTTAAATACACATTATTTGTATTTAATCATTTGCCCAACGGGTATTGAGTTGTCAGTTTTCTGTACATTTCTTTGCTATTCCCATTCTATTTGCTTTATTTTATTTAATTCTTTCTCAGAAAGTAATTATTTATTTTGTGATATTAACTCAATTCGCAAAATGCAACTTATAACTCGTTACAAGTGCTGCCACTATTGATAATTTTTTTTTGAAGTGTAGAGATTTTTTGTCTACGAAACAGAGTTGTATTGGAGGATTTGTGCCGGATTAAAAACAAATGCAGTCAATACGAGTATTTAATTTTGTGTGGTAAATCTGGTGTATTATGGCCGGATTTAGCAAATAAAACCTTAAGGCCGCGGCACATACGGTCCGTTGAGCGTCGCGTTACAACAACCACATGTAAACTTTAAGAACAAATTTGGCATCACTTACACTGTTTTCATGTGGTTGTTGTTATTAACGCGTGACGCGACGCACAGCGGACCGTATGTGCCGGAGCCATTATAATGCTAATAAAGTCATATCTAAATGGCCTATACATAAAAGAGAGAGTGTCATATACGAGTAGCATATTTATATTATAGCGTTTAGCCGTCTTAACCTTCTTTAAGAGGATTTATTTGACGTATATGTATATAGAATTGACATTTGAAACCAAGTGAGTTTATTAAATCCGGTTATATGTAAATGTACTATTAGAATTCGTTATAGATTTAGTTCACAATTATTTATTTATATTTGACTCACCCAGTAAAGACGAACAGATTTGGTATACACCAGGTTATTGTCTTTGCTAAGTTGTTTTTAATGAAAACAGATGTGGCAATATTATTCTTTTTAAGAACTGTTATATTGGTAAAATAAAAATTGGTTTCAAATGTAACGTATGGCAACAATCACAATATGACCGTGTGGCCTAATGGATAAGGCGTCGGACTTCGGATCCGAAGATTGCAGGTTCGAGTCCTGTCACGGTCGAAAAGAAAACTTTTTGTTGTTTTTTTTTTTTCTTTTAAATAGTTTAAGTAATATGAAGATTTTCTATAATTTTTTATACTGACAAATTTATTTAAGTAAAAAAGAAATTCAAATGTTCTTATAGACCAAACCGAGGAAGTAACATGAGTGAAACTGAAAAATCAGGAGTTTTTTTATGAATTTTCTTCCCGGGCTTTTTAAATGAATGCAGAACGCACAGTTTGTCCAAAATGGGGTTTTTGTGTCAAAAATCTATATTTTCTACATGATGAAGATAGAGCTATGAAATTTGGAGGAAGATGTTTATCCAATCGAGATCTTTTATTTTACAGAGTTACAAAAAATTCATATATTTATAAATGCATAACCCAAAGCGGCGGTACCGTTATATGGTGACTATATCGAATCGTGGACCTATATTGAAACTATTTTGCAGGTATGCTCCTTACTAAGATCCCAAAATGGCAGAATTCAGCCAATTTGGTTCAAAAATATGGCCAGAAACCTTTAAAAAATCCTATATGGGGCTGCATCAGCATGTGGACCTACATTGGCAATTTTTGTTAAGGATATTGTTTACCAGTAGAAAACGTTATATTTTTTACTAAATTGGTTCATTATTGTAGGTAAAACCCTGAAAATACATAAAAATGGTTACCGATAAAAGGGGTCTATAATATGTACTCTATATAGACTCTATAACCCGGCGTCGCACGTTGTTGCAGCTTCTGTATTGAGAAATTAATAGTTCGAGATCTCCTTTAAACCATTAGAAGAGCTGAACACCCCGAGACTTTTTAGGACTATGAAAAATATTCACTATAAAATGTTCCAAAACATATAGAACTGTAACGAAAATACAA
Source organism: Musca autumnalis (assembly GCF_047663935.1). Lineage (NCBI taxonomy): Eukaryota > Metazoa > Arthropoda > Insecta > Diptera > Muscidae > Musca > Musca autumnalis. The sequence continues at coordinate 271,061,254 of NW_027411644.1, forward strand.
TAACTTCTAAGCGGATCTTAATACGTCAGACTTCATATTATCGGATGACAAAAATAACCATTAAAAATTTCAATAACTCTTGATAATATGGTCCAGATAAAATTGTCGAATTTCCTTGCGATTTTGAGAACTTTTTTTTAACGAAAAATGGTCATTGTTTTATATCGTTACTTCAAATATAACGGTACAACCAACGAAATTTTCGTTTTCCTCTCTTATCTAGCTTGTTTTGTATCACATCATATAGAATTTTTGGGAATTTTTGTAAGGAATATTTTAGGCACAAAATAAATAACATAAAAAATTGTTGTATGGGAGGGAAATTTTTGGCAGATTGCCCTCCCTCCCTTTGGCAGATTGAAAAATGACAGAAGTGGTAAAAACTCTGTTCGGTTATTACTTGTCTAGCAGAAAATAAGCGAAGAGAGCGACAGGCAGAGACATTCCCGCTAGCAAGATGAACTACTTCGGTATCGAAATCCCATCAACTATCAAGGATACATTAACTAGTTCCACTTTAGGCCCCTCACAGGGCAATCAACTGTTAACCAACTCACTCTCCGTGTATTACCCGTTGATGGTACTGTACCAGTTCCAAGTTTACAGTCGTAACAGTATATTTTATCGTTCCTCTCTGTTAATATTGTTTACAAAATTCTGGTTTTTATAAGAAATTTATTTGCAACTGAAACATTTTCTTTTACTTGGAGATAAAAATGTGTCAATACCCTTCACACTAGTTAAGGGTTTATTTTGTGTAGCACTTATAGCTAGCTCAACTTCTACGGTGGTTGGTGTCTAGATTTGGAATTGTTACTCATTATATAAGTATTTTATGATGTAATCTACCGTATTTTTAAGAATATTTCTTATTTTAGAAAATTTGAAATAAGTTTCTAATCGAGCTGAATTTAAACTGACCGTGTGGCCTAATGGATAAGGCGTCGGACTTCGGATCCGAAGATTGCAGGTTCGAGTCCTGTCACGGTCGCAGAGTGAGTGAAACATCTCCTGTCTGAGCTGCGCATACTTGAGACTGTTTGTGTGTGGCTTTGCAACATTTTTGTAAAAAAAACTACTTAAATTCATGTCATGTACATATATAAATAAAACCAGAATATGTCATGTACATATATAAATAAAACCAGAATATAAATACAAAGGATAACAGAGGATGTTGGATGAGGTGGTATATTACAACTGTTCGCGAGTTACAATACCCCATACCTCAGTTTCAAGCTACAAAAAGCTTGATATTAGAGTTGGGCAATATAGTTCCTGGAGCGGATCGATCTTTCTAGTTCTTTTTGCTAAAAGGAACTAGTTCCTTAATATAGTTCCATAGTTCCAGATTGTTCCAAGAGCGATATAGTTCAATGAATCTTTCTCTTTAATCGTTCTTTCTATTTCCTTCGTTCCAAATAGTTCCGAGACCGATATATTTCAATGAATCTTTCTCGTTTCACGTTCTTTTTATTTCCTTCATTCCAAATAGTTCCGAGAGTGAAGTACTTTAAAGAAACTTTTTCTTTTTGTTTTCATCTTTTGGTGGATGAATTGACAAAAAATAAATAAATTGCATCGATGTAATAGCAAAATTATCAAAACAAATTTTGGTTATTTCAATTAAATGTTAAAAAATGTTTAAATTCTTTTGAAATATAGCGAATAAAACATTTGTCTACAATTATCTTTGTGTTTTGTGGCTTTTATTGTTGTGTGATATAAAAGAAATCAAAAATAAATAAACAGTTTTAATAATAACAAAGTCAAGGCGAAATAATTTGTGTTCGCAGCAACAACAACTTTTGACAACAAATGAAGGTGCAGAGTTGTATTTTTTGGTGAATTTGCCGATTGGATGACCTTCTTTATTGGGCCATGCCCTCCACCATAATATGGAGGGTATATTAAATTTGTCATTCCGTTTGTAACACATCGAAATATTCATCGTAGACCCTATAAAGTATATATATTCTTGATCAGGGTAAAATTCTAAGCCGACAAACAATGTCCTTGCAATTTCTGTAATTTGGTATAGAAGTTTCTATTACTCCTAGGATGTTTGGTATTGCAAATGGGCTATATCGGTCTACGGTATTTCGGTATTTTGAAGGTTTTAACTTCATTATCACACCGAAATGGCTGAAATTTGGTAATTAGTCTTCGTTAGGGGTATAGAACTTTCCCCCAGAATTTTCTTGGTATGGGTCTTCGCCTTCATATAACCACCCGTAGAACTGTACTCCCCGATTTTCGGTATTTTGAAGGTTGTGACCTCAATATTTCTCCGAAATGGCTGAAATTTGTTATTTAGTCTTCGTTGCGGATATGAAAGTTTCATATATGCCCCATATGGGCACAATAATCTATTGAAATTTCTGAAATATGGTATTTAATCTTGGTTGGGGGTATTCATCTTTTCCCTCTAAATTTGTCGGTATAGGTCCACGCCTTCATATAGCCCCTCCCGATTTTCGGTATTTTGAAGGTTGTGGCCTTAATATTCATCCGGAGTGGCTGAAATATGGTATTTAGTCTTCGTTGGGGGTATAAGCCGTTCCCTTAGAAATTTGTTGGTACCACCCGATTTTCGGTATTTTGAAGGTTGTGGGCACAACAAACCACCAAAATGGCTGAGATTTGGTATTTAGTCTACGTTGGAAATAAAACCCTTTCCGACTAAATTCCGTCGGTATAGGTCCACGTTTCGATATTTGAAGGTTAGTGACATTGTTTTACCGAAATTACTGAAATTTGGTATTAAGTCTTCTTCATAAACGAAAGAAAATTAATTGTTCCATTTTACTTCAATACCACTCGTGGTGGAGGGTATGTATACTAGGGCTATAACTAAAAAAATACCACCACATAGCCGTGTAGAGCATGGAAAACTATTATGAAATGCGGTGCCAATTTTTCTCTATCGCGAAAAAAGTTTCCGCACCAAATGCATGCAAGTTCAGAAATGCATTTTTTAATTTTATCTGTTATAACAACATATTTGTTTTTCATAAAAATTTTTATTTTTTTGTAGTCTAATTTAAAATCATTATCAAAGCGTTCTGGACCAATTTGATCTCAAATCGCGCCATTTCGGAGCATATTAGGAATTTTTAACACTATTGCAATTTTTGGTTTTTCTTTATAAACTCGTGAATTTTATGTTTATATTTTTTGTACCTATCGGACAAGAGAATTTGGGGTCATTTGCAACGAATTCGCGAAAGTTATAGGCTGTTTTTGTTGACCTTGCCTGTGAGAATTGTATTCGTTTTCTACAAAAATACAACACCAGTACCATGTGGGGAATTTTGTCCTAATAATGAAACCGCGTTCTAAGATCGATTCGATGAAAAAAGTTTCAGCACCGACCGCAATTACTAAAACCCTTTTGGCATTTTTTCTACTGTGAACCGAAATTTTGGGGGGTGGAAAATTCCTTTTGGGGGTGAAAGCCCTTGATGAGTATATACAGAACCCCAAAGGGCAGATCCGCCGTGAGTCGAACTTTTGAGTTATGGCGTGATGAATTTTTCACTGGAGACCCTATAAGCCATCAGAAATTAGCGTTCTATCTTTGTTCGCTGTTGCTTTACCTTATCTTTGATATGACATGTCTTCAGTCAAATCTAATGAGGAACTTTTTCGTAGAATATTTCGACTTTCTAACTTGCTTCCTTCCATGTCCTTTTCGTCCTTTATTTCAAGAACCGCAATGAAAGTACCAGAAGATGACATTTTTCAGCTTCGACATATTTTGTGGTTGCTGGACGGTTGGACCTTTATAGATAATTCCGAAAAAATCGACAGTCAAAACTGATCGTGTGTACCCTGCTTAAACCATTAAGTTGTTTGTCGCTCAGAAAATTTTAGGTACGGCTCTCATTGACAACTAATCGATATTGTCGAGTTTTCATGGTCCTTTTTGCATTTACCCTGTTTTTGTTCAGAAAAAAACTATGATTTGTGTTTTTGTTTATTCTGTATACATATTCCAACAACCAACAGAAAAACAAAATATAGTTTTTTCTGAACAAAAACAGGGTAAATTCAAAAAGGACCATGAAAACTCGACAATATCGATTAGTTGTCAATGAGAGCCGTACCTAAAATTTTCTGAGCGACAAACAACTTAATGGTTTAAGCAGGGTACACACGATCAGTTTTGACTGTCGATTTTTTCGGAATTATCTATAAAGGTCCAACCGTCCAGCAACCACAAAATATTTTGTGGTTGCCTGATGACCAGGGATGCCAGATAAGTTTGGTGCCAAAATCGGCAAAATCGGCAAAAAATTTTCAAAAACGGCAAAAAATCGGCAAATTAAATAACGTTTATTTCAGTTCAAATTATTGCTGTATTTAATAATCATAAGTTAAAAAATAACATTTTAATTGCAACAAAACAATTAACAATTCATAAACCAAGGCAATAATTTAAAATATGTATGAATATAAATGGTTTTACCATATGCATATGTAGTATATATTTATAAGTACGTGTATGTATATATGAAATCAATATATTTTCGATTCAGTCAAGCTAAACAAAACGTATACAAATACTGTCTTAAGGGGTTATTAATAAGGTGATTGTTTTTATACCCTCAGCATTTATGCTAACGAGGGTATATAAACTTTCATACGGGCAAAATGTGCCTCATCGAAATAATGGTTTTAGACCCCAAGTATGTTTGGACGAAATGTGTTTCAGACAATTTGGAGTCGATTTAGCAATGTCCGCCCATCTGTCCGTCTGGTGCGCAGGATAACTCTCGAACGGATGAACCGATTTGGTCCATACTTTTCACATCGTGTAAAGCCCACCAGACTTAGATGAGGTTCCAATACGTACTCAATCGGTCCACTCCTTCGGGAACCTCCCACACAAAAGTCCAAAAATGTTCGGAAAAATTGTACGCGCGATAACTCTTGAAAGGAGTGACTGATTTAGTCGATTTAGTACTTTACACATCCTAATATGTCTACAAGATATAGATTAGGTACGAATATGGACTCTATTTGTCTATTCCTTCGGGTACCTCCCACACTAAATTTCGTATAAGTTTTCTTTAAGACCTGAGGCCCAACTCCGTTTCAATGAAAATGTAAAATGAAAACTTTTACAGAGAAGAAAACTGTCAAATGAAAAAAATTATAAAGGAAATATTTTTCATTTCAATTTTTCATAGAACAAGAATCCAGCCCCTGCTCTCGAATCACTTCGATTTTGGTTGAAACAATTTGCCTCCATTACGACGGTAAAAGCTTTTCAGGGGGATGTCCATACTTCTTGAGAATATAGCCCGAGAGGTGTAAAAACCCCTATGGCACCAAATGTAGTGGTTGTAGAGCACGATAATTCTCGAACTGATCAACCGATTCCAAAAGTTATACGATGACCCACTGAAATGACTAGTGGGCGCGATATCTATCGAAAAGATATAACTTTCAAAATAAAATCCACTTCCCTAATGGACTATGTCGGTCCATTCCTTTAAGAACCACCTCCACAACACTTTTGAATTTAAATTTTAATCCACATTTTTCGGCAAGTTCAAATGTCTAAAAATGGCCACATAATTCTGAAAAGACCTTAAAGACATTCGAACTGTCCGTAGAAGAAAGTTTCAATTCACATAGGCTGAGGATATGCCTCTGTCAGCAAAGCCAACTGACACTTTCTTACTAGTTGTATTGGAATTTTGAAATATTGGTTTACAATTAAATTCAATTTCTGTAATAAATATTTGAATTAAAGTTTTGTAACAAATCATGTTTAATGACAACATTATAACAATTAGACTTATTTAATTTTAAGTAGTCTTTAGTAAAGAGAATTCCTTCCATCGAGTCCCTAACTAATCGATCTCGGCACTTGTTTTTATTTAAATTTACTTGGCTAGAAACACTTTCCACATTTGCGGAAAAATGTGGCAAGACTAAAACATATTTAATAAATTTGGACAAAATAGGAAATAATGATTTAGAATTTGCAAATATTTATTCAAATATTGTTTTCCAAAATTCTAGCAACTCTACGTTTTTAAACAAATTTTTGAAATTTAAACGTGAAAGTTCGCGTGATTCTTGCTTTTCGTTTATGTTTATAAAGCATTCGTATTCCTTTATAATGTCGAAAAATGAATCTTGTTTGTCATTTATTATAAAACTTTGATTTATTGAAGCTAGGCACTTAAATTTATTTTCAAAATTAAACCGCTTCAAAATCTGACCACAAAGTTCAATGTAAAAGTTTGTGCAGTTTCTAATTATTTCCACTAACCCACTTTTCGACAATTTCGTTTTTTGAACAATTACCTTGATGTATATACAGAAGTACACGTTATGGTAATCAAGAAAATTCAAACTGTTTTTATAAAAGGTTAAAAAATGTTATTATTATTAATCAAACTACTCTTGACGATATAGTTGTCTTTGTTATTGTGCCAAATTAGTTCTAGCAACCACAATTTTCATACAAAATGGAAATTTTATGTGAACAAGTTGCCTTAACTAAAAATCGGCATTTTAGGGGTAAAAATCGGCAAATAGGCATTTCTATTTTTTTTGGACTAAAAATCGGCAAAATGCCGATAAATCGGCAAATCTGGCATCACTGCTGATGACTGACAAAAGTGAATGGCCACACTGGCAAGCAACCGAAAACTGATCGTGTGGACCCCACTTTAGGTTAGGTTTTTAATAAGTTGAAATTTAAATGTCATTACTTACCATTTCAGTATATATTACAATTTAAAAACAATATGATTTCAATCATGGTGAGTATAACGCATTTATTTTTTTTTGTTTAAATCAATTAACATACAATATATTTCTCTATAGTTAAACATAAATATAACAAGTTTTGGAAATTAACATAAATATAGTCCAAGATAACATTCAATTTCTTTGCCATAATAATAGTACAATAGAACATTTTATGGGATTTCAAATCATATTTTCTCTTTATAGATGGTTGTGATCTTAAGAATTAAAACTACTAACAACAATGAACACAGTTTTAATGTTTAAACAATTAAAGCAATAGATACGAGTATGTATGTATATATTTCTTTTTGAAACACCGCAACATTATTAATAATACAATTCTATGTAGGTATGTTGTAGATATGTGTAATGGTTTTGGATAATTTTTTATTGTTAATTTGTCTTTTTCTTTAGTTTCTTTAGAGGGTCAAGGCTTATTAATAATAGCCAGCGAAAATCAATGAGGACATTTAATGGCTAGATAGAATGAATGCCTTCATTGGTTTTGGACCCTAATTATAATACGCTTAGATTTACTATATCCACTGGATTTTAAATGTCAATTCCATGTGTATACGTTAAATGAAATCCACTCCCATTTGCTTCGAGGATTTATTCGACGTATACGCAATGTAAATGAAATTGAAATTCCATTGGATGTAGTAAATCTGAACGTAAATCTAATAGTCAGAATTCTTATATTTCTTTTAAAAATTGTAACCCTTCAAAAATTTTAACATTTCAATTCACTAAAGGTGTGGAAATCAGTTCCAAATTTAATAGTTATTTTCTAACAGATTATAATATTTTTCTTCTATTAGTTTATAGTATATTCATTTACCTATATGTTTTCCAAAATGGTTTATAACATTGTTTTTGAGTTTTTTTTTTACATTTTTATAGATATACATATTTATTTGTTAAATATTTTTGTATACATTTAAGTATTTGCCTTTTGGTTTTATTTACCCACTATGATATGTATTTATTGTTATATATAGTTCTTTTAAGTGATATGTATACATTTATTCATTTAAGTCTCTCTATGTTAAATATGTGGTATGTACAGTGGTGGCCAATACATTTGCAACAAAATTGCACGTTTTAGGAAATTTTATTTAAAATATTTTTTTGAAAGTAAAATTAAGTATTTTAAGACGAGTTATGTATTTTCATATTTTTTTTAATTTTTTGTTGTATAACGTGTCAAAACTTTTTATATTTTTATATTTGAGACAATGAACTATAAATAATTGCAAAACAATATTTAATTTTACTTTCATAAACATATTTTAAATAAAAATGCCTGAAACGTGCGATTTTGTTGCAAATGTATTGGCCACCACTGTATGTAATATGTACGAATATAAATAAATAACTAATTCGTCTTTTTGTTAATAACAATTTATGTGATTAATGCCATTTGAAATGAATGAGGGAGGGTTTTCGATATTATGATGTGGTAACACTTTTTCATTTCTCATGTGTATAACAATTTTAAGTACGTATAACAGATATATAACAGTTTGTTTGCGTTTGTAAATTATAACAATTGTTTGAAATTGGTGACGCATTTTGTATGTACTTTGTCTACAATACTCCAACTGACCGTGTGGCCTAATGGATAAGGCGTCGGACTTCGGATCCGAAGATTGCAGGTTCGAGTCCTGTCACGGTCGAAGGACTGTAGATGAGAACTACAAATGTTTTGCTTTTTTCTATTAAAAATTTATAAAGAATTATTAAAATTTGTTTTTATCCAAAAAAAGTGATTAAGTACAAATTTCTGGTCGATTTTTTTCAAAACCAGAAGCAATCCCCCCTGTCCCTTCTGGGATGTTTGTGGAACAATTAGAAGCAATCTATTTGATATTGGAAATATGAACATGGAATGTCATGGAAGTAAATTGATTATTATTATTTATTGTTGTCTTATTAGGACGAAGGTGATTATCTATGACAGTTTTTAATTAATAGAATTAATCGAGTTAACATGACCTAATGAAAAAGTAAATTCACACCCAACCAACATTATTAAAAACATTCTAAAGAAAGAATTTGGAAGATGTCATAAGAATTCCGCATTTAAATGTAACAGGTATTAAAAACATCCGTCATTTAAGTTGTCGATACTATTGATTATCTGTCAAAAAAATGCGTATTTGCCCAAAATACTTATTTTAGGTGCAATTGTAAAGTAGGTTATATAAAAAGACGCCAACTGTAGGTAGCGCGTATTTGGAACGAACTAGTTCCACGGAACTATTCAGGACAAGGAACTGTTGGAACTATATCCAGCTCTTGCATTCATATACTTCCTTTAGTACATGTAGTTCTTTTCATTCTCCTTTAATTCCACGCTCATTTAGATTGCTCAACTCTATAGGAAACAAAATAAGGAAAAAGGCGAAAATATCAAAAAAATATTTTTAAAAAATATATTTGGATCCGCCCTTTGTGCAATCCGTATATTTTATTTTCGTACATTTTAATGTCAAATCTAGCAAAAGAGTAAAAAAAATAATTTCGGGACCGGATAAATGACAGAACGTGCAAATGTCAAAATCAACGTATCAGCCAAAGAGATGCCAGCATAAATTCTATTAGATTCTACTCGGCAAATTTGTCTAGTAGAAAATAGGAGAAGAGAGCGTCATTTATCTTAATATTCTCTTCAATGAAGATGCTAGTTTTTGGAGTACGGGAACGCTTTATAGTACATAATTTTTAAAGTTTCCATACTTATTGTAGTAAAGCTAACAAGGGAAATGCCAAACATTGATTTCCCATCACGCAGAGAAAAATATTTTGCTCTTTTGTTAGAGTCACAACTTTTATTTGTATTTTACATGCATTGTCATTGCAAACCTCCAACAAAATCAAGTATCCAAATTGAGAAATATGTTAAAAATCCTTTACAAAACAAATTGTCTTCATTCACAAACATGATCTAAAATTTGTACAAAAGGTATTGTCAACCCAGAAAACCTGTTACTAAAATTTTTGATTTGGTTGCATTGAATTCGCATATACACTTTCCACATAACTTTTGTATAAATGTCACATATATTACTACGGGTATTGAAGACATGGATAACGAATAATAAAAAGAAGAAAATAAAAAAAATGTGAATATGGCCCACGCAGGTGTTTCCCACGTAAAAATCCAGAAAAACCAATCGTCGGATACCGAAATCATGGCGCAATATCTTAACGAAAGTTGCATGAAGTGGTTGACATAATTTCAGAATGAAATGTCTGAACGCAATCGGATCGAGTTTTCGGTCCAGAATTCGGAATGAAATCGGAGGGAAATCCTTGGGCAATTTCTGACTGAGGGCGAATTCTCGCACAGATTTCTGAACGATTTCGGAATAACCCAGCCAACAATTTTTGCCGAGATCGTACCGAATTCGGATGTATTTTCTGCACAAGTTTCCATTTCTGATGCCGCAATCGCATGCAAAACAGGTCCGAATTTGTGTGAAGCGGTTCGCAGAATTCGGATCGTTTTGTCGAGGGAAATTCGGAAAGAACATTCAAGTTTCTACACGAATTCATTTAGAATTCGAAAGATTTTCTGATAACACTCTGAAGAAATATTCGAAAATCTGAAGAAAAAAGAATTCTTTTCGGAGATTTGTTTCGAGATTCTGAAAATTTTCGGAACAAATTCTAAAAAAATTCTAGATATTTTATCCGTAAATCGGAAACTATTCTGATGTTTTATTAGATATTCTGAATATTTTCTCCCAAAATTCTAAATGTTTATTAGGATACGATTCGAAATTCTCATTGATTAAATTGGAACTTTATTTAAAATATTTGTTGAACTTTTTATTATTACAATGTTGATGAAATAGTATTCGTCGCTGCTGCCCACTGAATTGCACATTTATAAAATCATAAAGCACAGTCCATGCGAACAAATTTTCCATTTGATTTATCTAAAATAGAAATAACAATATTATAAACAACGTTTTAGAAAATGTGTACACAATCTTACACTTTCATTTATTGTAAAACATGCGCCAATTTCATCACAAAATAACTTGTTCCGTTACGTCTTATTCACTTAACAGCTCCAAAATAACTAAAAAAACAAGCAATATCGTGGAGACACAAAAAATCTCTCCCTTGCCTTTAAATCAACTCTCGACGAATGTTCGGCAATTTTGTTCCCGAGAGAGAGAGAAACGAATCAAAATTTCCCATTAGAGTATGTGCAGATTACTCGCAACATTTTCGAAAACAAGCGCACGAAAGTGTGCAGAAATTCTTAAACGAAATCTTGCTGAAGATCACTTCAATTTCTGAGGGAAATTTTGAGAATTCCGTACATTCTCTGAACAAACTTTGGAAAACCTCTTAAAAGAATCTAATATCAGAGCCCTCTGTAAAAATTGTTTACTGGGAATGTATGAAAAGCGCAGGGTACCCTTCCGAATCTTAGTAAAGATTTCTGAACGATTTCGGAGTAATGTCATATTGAATATATAAACAAATTTTCTCTGTCGCCTTTTTATACCCTCCACCATCATACATAATACGAATTATTGCCTAAATTTTACCAGGTAAACACACCACATGGTCAAGGCTTGCTGGTTTATCTGACAAGGAAGTTAGTTGGAGAAATAGTAATTATAGAATTGACAAAAACGATTGTTGGACTCACATACAGTAGCAACGCGTAGCGCACGAGGTAGAGGTATCAAGAGAAAACGAGGAGAAGAGAGAGAGAAAACGTCTTCTCCACAGGAAAAAAGAAAAGCCACCGGGAGTGCGAAAAAAATCGAGAGATGGGCAAGAAGAAAGCAAAGAATTGAAGAGTAACAACAATCAAACCTTGTGTGTAGGGTGGCTTTGGTGCAAGACAGATCGTCCTGTGGAGAACACCAGCAATTTGTGATGCCAAACTGTTCGGAATCCAACTACTAGCGCAAAGACGACCGAAGATGATACCACAGATCCAAAATCCCAGAAGAATAGTACTGCATGTATACCGCCTGGCCCCAAAATATGAGGTTTAGAGGCAGCAATAAACCAAACCGGTTGAAGAAAACGATCATCTGCTGAGCTGTTAAAAACCGGAGGCACGCATGATAAGTAAGGTAGGTTTTGTATTGTATATGCATCAGACTTAGTTTAAAAGCGCACCATCTGACAGGAAGAAACCGCGCGTACCCGGCGATTGGAAACCTGGGGCCTAATTACGACATTCGATTCGATCGAGTATTTGCTCGTGAATGAAAAAATCTATGAAACCGCTACTACGAAAATGCCGCTAACCGTACATTTACTAAGGTAGATGCATTAACAATTTGTTACAAAAATCTCAAAAAGTTTTACAAAAATAAATCATTGCGTACATTTTTCCCCAAAGTATTGTTCAATGAATTCAACAAATATTTAAATTTTTCATTAATAATTTTTTAGTTTTTGTTTTCAAATAAACACATTTTTACTATACATTTTTACTATCTACTACCTTCTTAATGTTCTTTGAAAAACACATAGGTTTTCATAGTTCGATTTTTTCATTCGCGAGTAAATACTCGATCGAATGTCGTAATTAGGCCCCTGAGCATCCTGTGACTCCATGGTTTAATAAGAAAGGTTTGCTAGAGCTTTCTGTCAATTTAATTTTTTTCTTTCGACTGTTCCTAAAACTTCAAAACAATATACACAAACTGTGTATGTGTGTGTGCTGTTTGAATAATATGCCAAACAATTTTTAAAACAATCGAATTCAATGATTTTTAAATTTGTTTTTAGAACATTTTTATGGAAGAAATTCGTCAGCTTTGCATTGAAACAAACATTTAATCATATCCACAACTCGATTATGTGGAGGAACCTTGAAACTTCATTCATTTTTCGCGTTTTTTTATAAAATGCTCAAAAATGGTATTGTAAACAAACCAACTTGTTGCTTTTTTGTTTACTAATTTTGAAGTTTTAGAAATTCATGAAAAACAAGGGTTCTATAGATTATATTCATTTAAATCTACCTCTTTACTTATACCATGTGTGACTCGTCTACAACTATTTCTGAGGTAAAAATCGAAAAAGTTATTTTAAAAACCCCTACTACAAATCTCTACTAAGACCCCAAAAAACACTACGAAAATATGCAAGAACAGCAGAAAATATCAAATGTTACCCAGAAAGAGAGAAATATAAAATATCCTCCTAGCACATACACGGTTTTTATCTATTCAATAAAATATACGATTCTCATTCTTTTCTATATTACACTGTGCAACATTTTTAAGGTGATCTTGTGCAAACAAGTCGAACTGAGGTTTTTTTGAAAGTACAGAACCAAACGACAAGAAACCCTAGTTGGGTTTTGTTGTGTTAGATCCAGCTCGGATTTTATGGCCCCATCTAAACATGGTTAAATATTGAATTTTTAAAGAAATTCGGGGCTATATCTCTGAAACCAATGCGAATCTTCTTCTGATCTCTGAAACAAATTTGTAGATAAGGCCAAGAATAACATATTTGGAGAAATAATGAACTCGAAAAACGACATTTATTGCCTCAAATTTCTAAATATATCCAAAAATTCCACAATTTTTATACATACAGCGTATCTCCAAAACCGTTAATTTTTTCTGAATATTTTCGTTTGGAAAAATATTCCCTGGAATGTAATATACAACTCTTCAGAACATGTCATTGTTGTAAAATGCCTCTATGCCGTTGTTTTCAGTACATGTTTTAAACTGTCAATTCCATAGAATATACGTCAAATAAAATCCAGTGGATTTAGAACTACGATTTATTTGACGTACATACCCAGCAAACCAATCGTACCGATATCGTAACGAAATCGGAACAAATTTCGGACGTTACGTCCGATATCTGATCCGAAATCGTAACGATATCTTAACGAAAGTTGTATGAAGTGGTTGACATAATTTCGGAACGAAATGTCGGAGCGAAATCGGATCGATTTCGGTCAGAATTCGCAACGAAATCGGAAGAAAATCCTTGGGAAATTCGGAATTCGAATTTCTTCCTCCGAATTTTCGTACAGATTTCTGAACGATTTCGGAATAATGTCGTATGAAAATCTGAGGTACCTTCCGAACTTTCGAAAAGGTTTCTGAACAATTTTGGAATAATTTCGTATGATTATCGAAGGAAAAAAATTTTCTCTGATTCCTCTTTTTTATTGATAAATTTTTTTTTTATTGGAAGATTATAATTTCAAAGATATCTAATGATTTTCACTGTTGTTATCATTTTGTACCCAGCAAACCAATCGTACCGACATCGTAACGAAATCGGAACAAATTTCGGACGTTACATCCGATATCTGATCCGAAATCGTAACGATATCTTAACGAAAGTTGTATGAAGTGGTTGACATAATTTCGGAACGAAATGTCGGAGCGAAATCGGCTCGATTTCGGTCAGAATTCGCAACGAAATCGGAAGAAAATCCTTGGGAAATTCGAATTTCTTCCTCCGAATTTTCGAACAGAATTCTGAACGATTTCGGAATAATGTCGTATGAAAATCTGAGGTACCTTCCGAACTTTCGTAAAGATTTCTGAACAATTTTGGAATAATTTCGTATGATTATCGAAGGAAAAAATTTTTCTCTGATGCCTCTTTTTTTATTGATAATTTTTCTTTGTTATGTTTTTTATTGGAAGATTATAATTTCAAAGAATATCTTCTAATGATTTTCACTGTTGTTATCATTTTGTAGTTATAGTAGAACAATGTAAACCTTGTGTACGAATATGTTGAGTCTATCATCAATAGCTCGAATTATTATATGTTGCATTTATATTTAAAATATTTAAAAAATGTATATGCGAATTTTATAACCAACCATTTTGTTTTTCGACAACAACCTAAAATGTTGCTTGTTAGATATATACAAAAGGTGGTTGTTGTGGGAAGGGAAATTTGTTTCCGACATATCGATCCGAATTCGTAACGAAATCGGAAGAAAAACATTAGCAAATTCGAAGGGAAATTTACTTCCGACATTTTCTCCGCAATCGGAACGAAATCTGAACGAATTCCCCTACGAAAAATCGTATAGAAATCGATACGAAATCTGAACGATTTTGCTTCCGAAATTGTTTCGATATGTCGGACATCCGACATTTGGGTTGCTGGGTACATACATATATACTGTAGAATTAACATTAAAAATCGAGTGGATTTATAAGTCTAAACTTACTACTACGCTCAAAAATATTCCCAGGAAAAAACACACTTTCATTCAAAACTGACAGTCAACGTGCTTTTAGGACAATTTTCTGGCAAATAAAACTTTTGTTTAGCCAAAAATGTTTGAAATGCAATATGTAGAGTATTATTTAGAGATTAGGAAAGTAATTATTTAGCTAGAATTTGATACTAACGAAATAGCCTTCGATAGACAGGTAGTCTGTTTTTTGTACTATGCTTAAGTAATATTTAAAGAAGGACAAATGTAATCCTCTTTTATGAAATTGGAAAATTAAGGATTTCGTTCCAACAAAAATTAGATTGGTTTTGAATTGAACATAAATTAACTCTCACAATTCGCAGGACCGTGTGGCCTAATGGATAAGGCGTCGGACTTCGGATCCGAAGATTGCAGGTTCGAGTCCTGTCACGGTCGAACGGAAAGCATCGCTTTTTGTGCAATGAAAAATGTTATTTATAGAAAACATTCAAATTGTAAAACATAAGTCCATTTTAAGTCAGGGTCAAAGGCGTTGTCTCTACCTTGTGACTGAATTAGAACAATGATATAATGCAGATGACGGACGGCGAGTTATGAAGAATAACTGTAGAATGGAATATTTAATGAAGATGAAACTAAAAATAGAGACAATATGGTTGTTAAAATTTTGAAGTGGAGAAAGCAGAACAAAGAAATAAAAGTAACTTGCTTTAATTGGAGATGATTTTGTCTTCAATAGGACCTATTTTTTATATGAGTATTTTTTTGAAATTTTTATATTAGCATTATTTTTCATTAAGTTTTATATTAGTCCACTGCGGTGAAAATGCTGCTGTAAAAATGAATCACACGTTTTCGTACCTTTTTATGTCGGTCATTGTTCATTTATTACCTCCGCTAAATGAGGCTCTAATTAATATTGTATCAAATGTTTTGAATTCCATTGATATTGGTAATTATTCCGGATGGAGGGGTAAATATTATTCTTACCGCTTTATAAAAATATATATCTTTAAATAAAAATACATACGAGTTTAAATTCAATTTTTACGGTAATTAATACATTTTATTGCAATGACTCATCGAAAATTTGCCACGTAAACGATTAACTGGAAATAATCACGAAATTTTTAATGATGTTTTGGAGTAACGTGATACATGACCGTGTGGCCTAATGGATAAGGCGTCGGACTTCGGATCCGAAGATTGCAGGTTCGAGTCCTGTCACGGTCGAAAACAATTATTTTTTTAACCCACAAATAATTAGTATTCAATGTATTTATTCATTTAAGCTTTGTTCCAGAATCAGAAAGTTTCTACCATTTTCGTCATTTTTGCAACTTTTTACGAAAAAACCCGTTACGTATTCTAAAAAACTGATTTTTAAACAAAAATGGCGCTGTATAACAATCCCGTTAGAAAAATATCAGCATTTTTAATGGCTTCTGGCTGATACATATGTATGTTGATTTTGACATTTCTTACAGGTTTCTTGACGTTTCTTCCATTTTCCGTTCCCGTACTTTTTGAACAAATTTGTAAGGTCTATTATTTATTAGAAGTTTCCAATTTCATACCTCGCCATTTTATACAAATTTTCAACGATTTTGAAAAGGCTTTGGACAGTATTAACATATAAAAGGTCAACAATAACAACAACACGGAAGCTACAATGACGTAAAATGCTATGTTTTGCACAAAGGAATATTGGTTAAACCCATTCATTTTGTGAAAGGAGTAAGACAAGACTGCATTCCTGGCATATTTTATTTTTGCTTGTCATCGAGGTCCCACTATCTGCAACTCCGTTTGATCAAAAATGTACATATACATATAATGGCAATTATATAACCTTTTAAAATTATTTGGCCTATGCTGATGACATTTGCCTACTGTCAAACAGAGCCGAAGACCTCACACAATCTGTCAAAACCTCCAAGATAACCTGAGAGTCAGAGATACATAAATTCAGCATTTTATGGTTTGTTTATTGGTATTTATGCTAACGAGGGTATATAAACTTTCATACGGGCAAAATGTGCCTCATAGAAATAATGGTTTTAGACCCCAAATATGTTTAGACGAAATCCGTTTCAGACAATTTGGCCATGTCTATCCTCCATCTGTATGGCTGGCTGGAGCGCACGATAAATCTCGAACGGATCAACGGATTAGGTCCAAAATTTAGTTTTCGTAATATTTTGTCCAAACTTAGTTTAAGTTCGAAGATGGGTTACAACGGTCCACTCCTAACGGTACTTCCCCCACAAAAGTTCGAAAATGTTCGGAAAGTATGATAACTTTTAAACGGAGTTATGTATACTTTTCACATCGTGAAATTTCCACCAAACTTAGATGAGGTTCCAATATGGACTCAATCGGTCACTACTTCCGGTACCTCCCACACAAAATTTCGGAAAAGTTCAGTTTAAGACCTGCTCTCGAATCGCTTAGATTTTTGTTGCAGCAACTTGTATTCACTGCCCCCCATTCAACGGGACAAGTTTCATCAGGGCAAGTCAATACTTCCCGAGAAGCTTGAAAGGTGCATAAAACCGCTATGACACCTTGTGTAGTGGTTGGAGCGCAAGATAACTCTCGAACGGATCTGCCGATTCGATCCAAAATGTGGTCGTCGTAATATTTTGTGCAAACTTAAGCTAGGGTCACATTAGGCAAATATTTGCTCTAGCGACCGGCAGTGTGCGCTTACTGAGAGCAAATGAGCTTAGATAATGCATTGACATTTTGCTCACTTGCTCTCAGTAAACAAACACTCCCTGTCGCTGGAGCAAATATTTGCCTAGTGTGACCCTAGCTTTAGTTTAAGTTCGAACATAAGCCATATCGGTCCACTCCTTCAGGTACCACTCCCACAAAACTTCAAAAATGTTCCGAAAAATGCCGTGATGAAATGGCACAACAACTGCACGAATATCAAGATTTAATGAATATCAAGGATTCATTGGATTTCGAAGTTGCTGCCTACGATAAACTAGTGTGTGGCAGTGAAAAGGATGACATCGGCATTTCTGAACCACCAACAAAAATAATGATGAAGCCACGAAAATAGAAATGAAGAAGAAGTTGTTGGTGCAGATCGTGTCAAGCATACAATTATACGTCATGTGTCAAGTCATCGTACATATAACTAATGAAGAAAGTTTAGTGGCGAGAAATATCCTCTACGAAGAAAATGGATATACCACGTATTTCATCGAGGGAAAAGCAGTCCATCCTAGCTCGTTGCTGAAGGTGTTGGGTGCCATTACCTAGAATTAAGTCGTTATCATTTTTTATATTTTTAATTATCTGAATTCTGAACCACTGTGCGACGTTTACTACTTTTTATAAAGAAATATGACGTTTTCCACAATCATCATAAAAATCCTGCTGACCATTTTTTATTTTGGGAACTTCTTTCTATAGCTTTGTTTCTTTACTTTTTTAATGGTAAGAGTGGTAAAAGAGAAAAGTGTCAAAATTGCTCTCTCATGAACATTTTTACCAGAAAAGAACGGAAAAATGGTAGATCTGGCAGCAACGTCAAAAAGTAACATAAAAAATCAATTTTCGTCTATTATTTCACAGTTTTTAATTTAGTTTGTCAGCGTTCGACTTTTTCCATTTTCTTCTTCATTGTGAAATAATCGTCAAACAAAAGTCAAAAAAATCAGTTCTGCCATTTTTTACCTGCAGAAATTTTGCTGGTAGCCTGTGGTAGAAGAGAAAGCCATTTCCGCTCTCTCTCCCCTCTCACTCTCTTAAAAATTGCTTCCAGTTTTGCCACTTTTCGGGGTTAAGGAAGGCTTTGCAGGTTAAAAATGGTAAAAATGGTAACCTCAGGTAAGTAATGGATCACAGCTTTGCAGGTTAAAAATGGTAACAAATAGTAAAAATGGTAACCTCATCAATAATGAAAAATGAACATTGCATTTGTACCAGTTTTACGATTAAATTATAATTACACATTTAAACTGCATTTACACTAGGGGCTGATAATCATGATAATGGCATCATCTCTATCTATATTTATTTTACAGTTCTTTTCATATATTTTACGTAAAATTAATCGAGATAGAACAGTTAATCGTGATAATAGGTGCAAGTGTAAATTCCATTGTATGTATTTACTTGTATAACAATTTAAGCACATTATTTTTTTTATGCATTCTTCATTGTTTATACACCAAATAAAAGTGAAGATTTAACGTTCTTTGTTATAACAACATTTTCTAATACGTCATCTCTTTCAAACTAAATTGTTATAATCTGTTATATGGAATAAATTCGATAACTTTTACAGTTAATAATATTTATCGATAACACTTTATTTGCGATATAAACCTTTAACAATTCACATATCACTGACAACAACCAATTGTATGTGTTTTAAACTGATAGAAAAGTATTATACAATATAACAGTAAAGTTTGTATAACATGTGTGTAACATATGTTATAAATGAAAAAGAAATTGGGCATGTTTACATCAAAGAAGTTTTAGTAAATTTTGCCATTTAAATTTATAATTTCCGTAAAGTAAATGTGGTATTTTTTTGAAAAAAAAACTTTGTTTTATGATCCATTCTGAACGTAGCTCTATTGTCTTGTTACGAAAAAAATATTTAATTTGATGTTACCCATTTCACTGTTCACGGTGCTCTTGAACCAACCAATAAATCGCGGTCCAAAGTCAAATTTTTAGGGGTTTTTAGGTCTTCACGATTTTGCTTGGAAACCGCACGTCCTATCGAAATGGGATTAGAAAATATTGTAGCTGTGAAAATTCTCTACACGATTGACTTTTATGATATTTTCGTAGGTTTCATCATTTTTGAGATATAGAAGTCCAAATTGGGACAATGCACTGACTGTATCACCTCCTTATAAAAAATGGCATTTACGGTGCGCCTTAACTAACTTTAAATAAAATCGCTTATACCTCGCAAGTTTTTGCGAAAGTTTTTGATTTGTTCCTAGGTTTTACCATTTTTGAGATATAGAAGGTCAGTTCACAATTTTAGGTTTTCAGGATTTGCTTGAAAACGGTAAATTTTATCGAAATGGGACTAGATAAAATCTTATAGCTGTGAAAATTCTCTATAAGGATGGCTCTCGTTATTTTTTTTCTAGGTTGTACCATTTTTGACATATATAAGTTTAAGTTGGGAAATTGCAGTCATGACATTGTTTTATAAGGAGACACCGGAGACACCGTTAGTAAATTGTCAACATTTTAACTTCTATATCTCAAAAATGGGAAAACCTACGAAAACATCATAAAGGACAATCTTGTAGAGTATTTTTACTGCTATAACATTTTCTTTCGTGAAAACTTAAAAAAAACCTAAGAATGTAAATTTTGACTGCGATTTATTTCAAAAGCGCTCCGGCGATTTGTTATACCCTCAGCATTTATGCTAACGAGGGTATATACACTTTCATACGGGCAAAATGTGCCTCATCGAAATAATGGTTTTAGACCCCAAGTATGTTTGGACGAAATATGTTTCAGACAATTTGGAGTCGATTGAGCAATGTCCGTCCGTCTGTCTGGCTTGCTGGTGCGCACGATAACTCTCGAACGGATGAACCGATTCGGTTCAAATTTTGGCTTTCGTAATATTTTGCCCAAACTTAGTTCAAAGATGTTCGAAGATGGGCTACATCGATCCACTCCTTCCGGTACCTCCCCCACAAAAGTTCGAAAATGTTCGGAAAATTTGTGCGCACGATAACTCTTGAAGGGAGTAACCGATTTGGTCCATACTTTGCCAATCGTAAAATGTGTACCAGACTTAGATAATGTTTCAATATAGGTTCAATCGGTTCACTCCTACGGGTACCTCCCACACTAAATTTCGGAAAAGTTCAGTTTAGAGCCATCTCTCGAATCGCTCTGATTTTTGTTTTAGCAACTTATATTGACTGTCCTCCATACGACGGTACAAGTTTCATTAGGGGCAAGTCCATACTTCCTGAGAAAATAGCCTGAAAGTTGCAAAAAATTCTATGACACCGTGTGAGGTGGTTGGAGCGCAAGATAACTCTCGATCGGATCTGCCGATTTGGTCCAAAATTTGGCCTTAGTAATATTTTGTCCAAACATAGTTTAAGTTTGAAGATAAGCCATATCGGTCCACTCCTTCAGGTACGTCCCCCACAAAAGTTCAAAAATGTTCGGAAAAATTGTGCGGATGATAACTCTTGATCTTGATAGAGGGAGTGACCGATGTAATCCATACTTTGCACATCCTAAATCTACCAGATATAGATCAGGTTCGAATATGGACTATATTTGTCCACTCCTTCGGGTACCTCCCACACAAAATTTCGGTTAAGTTCACTTTAAGACCTGGTCTCGAATCACTTTGATTTTTATTGAAGCGATTTGCATTCGCTACCTCCACTACGATGGTAAAAGTTTTGGGAAAACAGCCCGAAATGTGTAAAAAACCCCTATGGCACCATATGTAGTGGCTGGAGACACACTTCCTTAATGGTCAATCCATTCCTTTAAGTACCTCCTCCGCAAAACTTTTGATCTTTAATCCTAATCAACATTTTTGTCGGTTCATACATCCAAAATTTTTAAAACCCCCTAAATACAGACGTTTTTTTGGGGAAAAAATTTTTTTAATATACACAGGCTCTGTCAGCAAAGCTGACTGATAATTTTTTACTTTTTTTTTTTTTTTGATTTTTCTCATCTTTGAACATTGTAGTTTCATAATCCGCAAAAACTTCCCAAGTGTAAGCACCTTTCATTTAAAGTTGGTTCAAGAGCACCGTGTCTTGTGTACTATTATCTCATAATAGTTCTTTTCCTTTACTTATAAGAGTTTTCAAGTTTTTATACATTGTATACAATTGTTATTGCAGCAGTTCACAACTTTTGCTGCTGCTGAAAAAGTAAAGGACCAGACAAATCAATTTCAAATTCAATGGTGGAGCCAAATCATTTTCACATGTATCAAAAAAAAAAAAAAAACATTTTTTGATCACTGACCTTTATCGCAAAGTGTGTAGACACAAGTTTATAAGAATTCCAATTGAAAAATGAACTTTCAGTGTTGGCTGTTGTCAGTGTGGCGTTTCTTAAGATTCGTTGTTGCTTTTTGTATGTTATCATATCTATTTGTTTGTTGTTTGCTTGTTTAACTTTAACTTCCGCTTTTAGTAATTGAATAACTGAAACAAATATTTTCAGAAATTCAAGATATGCAGTTTCTTATGAAATAAAAAAGTTCAAATTGACATCATATTAACTAGTTTGGAGTTATAATTAAATTTTCAATTAGAAGTATTTTTGGAGTGTAAGGCATTATTGAGGGAGAACATAATAAAAGTGATACATAATTGTTTAATACACTTCCTCTGTTATTTGATATGATGTGGAATATGTCAACAGATTGTTTAAAATTTCTAATATTGCGAGATTTTTTGACAATTTTAATTTTTTTTGTCGAAATACATAAAAATAACTTAACAGTAACGTAATAAGCTTAACAAAAATTTGTGATGATAGGAACTATATTCTGAGTCATATATTTAACTAAAATTCAAATATTTTTCTAAATTTAACAGATTATCATTTAACTATTTGGATTATTGTTATGATTTTGAAATTGTCTTTCCTTCGGTTTAGAGAAACTTTCAAAATTTTAGAAATGCATGTATTTTAGAGTTGCAATTTTTACTTTGTATATGGAAAAATTACAATATTTGTTTTATTCCGAATCAAGCAAGACGATTTTATTTTAACAGAAATCTTGAATTTTGCAAAAAAAAAAACTTAAAATTTACCAAAACATACGTAAACATTGGTAATATGTATATTTCGGTTTCCTGTTGTCATTGGTAATGTGAAAAAATCTACAAAAGAGCGGAAGAATCAGGGACAATATTTCGTAGGTGTCATGCTTAAGTGTTCCATACGCCATTTTCCCGTTTTGAGATAATCGCATTTTAATGTTTGCGTTTCGATTGCGTGGAGCTGACTGAAGAAAATGTTCATATTTTTGACTTTAATTATTAGTAGTAGTATATAGAACATCTATGCAAACATATAGAGGAATATCGGTTGGAGTATAGAAGTTATGGACATTTTTTAAAATAGAACTTTTGTCGATTTGTTCCATATCCACACTTATGAAACAAATGTAAAATATTGTATATCAGATGGAACAAAGTGACAAAAATATTTTCACATCTTTGCCTCAATAAATTCAAACCTTCTCGATCGAAAATTAAAGTTCTGATTTTTTATATGTGTTTTTATATTTGTAATTTATTAAAATATTAATTTCATACCTGAAGAAAACATAAGCTTTCGCGTCGAACCATTTATGTCTCGGAAACTAGAGCAGATAGGAAAAAGGCGACCAAAAATTCAGAAAGAGCATACGCGAAAACCTTAGAAACGACCTATATCTAAAAAAGTCAAAAATGGCGTATGGAACACTTAAGCATGACACCGACGATTTGTAGATATCAGCAATAAACTAATATATGCTATTAGTCTAGCGACCAGACATGACAAAAATTATATTTTGGATGCATTGGCAAGAAATTATCATGTTTTGGTCATGACCACAGCAACTATCCGCTATCAAAATTTCTATACGATCCAAGAAGTGGCCTTACACTGTATTAAAGAGAAAATGTGGTGAGCACTTGTTGCTAGCGAAACCACGGAAAAATAATATCCTTGTAATCAGTATCGCAAGAACTAATTTCTATGAAAACCAGAGGTCCCACACCATCACAGTTTTTTACGATCTTGTCTGGGGCACTTTTACGCATAAATAGGTTGCCGTTCGCCAGTTTCGTGACCTACGAAGTCTGATCGCAGATTTTTTCTGCTGTATGACATATCTAATCCCCCTATCAAGAGTGAAGCGAAGACCGTACACTGAACGTTCAAATAGATACCTTGGGATTAGATAGACCTGGAAGCTTGGTGGAGGGCAACCACACCCTAGGAACTATCTAAGTAATTTCAAAGGTTTGATTTGAGCCTTAAGGAGAGAAATATGGTAAATCTCTTGACGAGACGGGACGTGTCTTCTACAAATACTCATGTCATAGTATTTTACTAATAAATCCAGCATAGATCCCCATAGTGAGGATCTTGCTGGTCTGTGTCTGACTTCAGGCGGTGCGACAGCTACACACATTTTTCCCATTTATGGGCATTAAGATGGACCAGTAAGATCTTTAGGATGACATACTGGAACACGAAACTTGTTATTTGTTTATTTGTTTGACAGATGTTGTATTCTGGAACCAAAGTAAGTGTAGCGAAATTTTACTGAAATAGCATATAGGGTAATACTGCACCTATTTCCGTCATTTTAAAACCTATTGCCCTGCTTTAAAAGGATCTCGCTCTGCACGCAGTTTCTCATAAGAATTCTGCGTCAGTAGTCGCATTGTCTTCGTGCTTGCATATACAACCATGAAACCGCCAAACGTAACTTCACATCGGACTCTACTGAGTTTAGACCCACACTATGAACTACAATAACACAAACGATAGAGTAGAAGAACAGGGAGGGAGCAACCCTTTTAAAACCAGCGGAGGGACAAAACGCACCCTGTCTAGGATTGTAACCGCCACACAGAGCCTGTTTTTAAAAAGAAGTAAAAGACGACTATAAACATATTGCTCGCCTCAAATTGGAAGACGAAGCGACTTTCGTTAAACTCGGAAATAAGCTAAGCGCAATCAACTCAATAATGAGTGATGCGAAAAACATCCACAGAGATGATCCTATGCAGGCTATGGCCAATACCAACAGCTGAGTGAAAAAGGGAGCAAATTGCACTGAAGAAAGATGTGGAAGAGACCCACGAAAGCAAAAAGTACAACTGGAAAATAAGCACATACAAGCAAAATAAGTGATAACACAAACAAAGCAGCCAAAAAAGAACTGCTTCAATTTCACCGATGAAGACAAAAGTGAACAAAAATGTTCGCACATCTAGGCCTGAAACCAATCAAGCGCCCATAGGAGGATGAAAAAGATCACTAAGACCACGACTGAGAAGAAACAGCATCCAGATTTTCGAATAAATCTTGTCAGGGGTTGTCAAGCTCAAAACTTTATGATAAAGCAAACCGAAGAAAAGTCGGGCTGACATTTTTAACACCCTCCACCATGAAATATTCTGAGCTAATATGGAATAATTAGTTGTTCTTCCTTATTCAATTTAGACCGAAAATGTAGTGGTAACGTTATATGTATGGGGGGTATACCAAACCATGGACCTGTGTCCGCAATTTTTGGTAGGGAAGTTTTTTGACCACTAGGAACCCTAAATGTCAACTTATAGCTAATTCGGTCTGGAAATTTAGCTAAAACGTCAAAATACTTGAAATCGGGAGGTACCGTTATACGAGTTGGCAAACTATCGTACGATCAGATAACGAAGCCGACCGATTTTTTGACTCGCTCGCTCAGGTATATGTCATCTAATTGGCGCCAGCGCGCCAACTTGTTTACCAACTCGCCGCTAAATTTCGGTTTATTTGAGGGCGGGAAATTTGAGGGGAAGCAAGTTGATGGGCGGGAAAGTTGAGGGCGGCAATCCCAGACAAGTCCTTATACTGCACTCTTTCTAAACTTTGGGTGGGAGTTACAAGAAAGAGTGGTCCGTTGTATTGGATATTCGGACATATTTCGAGGCTGTAAGATATCGTTGTACAACGTTTGGACCAAATCGGTTTCTTCCTTCGAGGGTTATGTTAGGTATTACCCTGTTTAATTGGTGCAGGCTTTATCTCAGGAAGTATGGACTTGCCCCAGAAAAAATGCGCCCGTTAGAAAAATTTTTTGGCAAAAAAAATCAAAACGATCCGAGATGAGCTGTTAAACTGCAAATTTGTGGCCACTCAGAAACTCCCATTTTAGTGGTGTCGTCAAGTTTTCTTGCAGCTTTTAGGCCATTATCTTAGGATGTATGGACTTGCCCTTGAACAAAATATACCATCGTAAAAGTACATGAATGGTAAAGTAAAGGCGGCCGCAAGAATAATATACTGAACAATTTCAAAACTATCCGAGAGAAGATTATAAACTTTACTTTGAAGTTTTTAACTCTTGTGGGGGAGGTACCGGAAGGAGTGGACCGATATGGCCCATCTTCGAACTTAAACTAAATTCAGACTAAATATTACGAATGTCAAATTTTGGAGTCAAAAATTTGGATCCGATCGGTTGCTTCGTTCGAGAGTTGTCGTGCGCACCAGTCGGACTGACAGACGGTCGGACATTGCTAATTCGACTCCAAAATGTCTAAAACAGATTTCGTCCAAACCTACTTGGTGTCTAAACCCACACAAATGTATATAACTTCTTTAGCTCAAAGGCTGAGGGTATAAAAATAGATGATACATGGAACACATGGGAAATTTATAAAAAATTATCAATCGATAGTGATTTTTAAATGGTCGCCTGTTTCTTTGGCAAAACTGACCGTGTGGCGACTATACGCCTTGAGAAATGTAGGATGGTTAATTCTGAGTTTTACACTAAATTTTTTTTTTTTGCCTAGAGTCTCCTGAGAAATATAACGAAAAATAGCAGACGAATCGTTCAGCATCATGACAATGCGAGCTCTCACACATCGATTCAAACCAGCGCCTGTTTTACCGGACCAAACGTGGAATTGATGGGTTATGCGTAGGGTTTTTCATCGGGAATTCCCGAGACGGGAATTCCCGAATTTCCCGCTCATTTTTCAATCCCGCAATCCCGGGATTTGCCGGGAAAAATCACTTTTCGAAAACAATTGGCAACCACCCTTGATCATGAAAAACAGCTGTTTTGTTAGCAGCTGATGTATAGCAATTTCTCATAAACATAAATTGTTCCGGTTGTGTTAGAGGAAGGTAAGAAGAAAACAACACTAAAACATAATTATTTGTTATTAATTGGTGCAATTTAATATTTAGATGGAAACATCAGTGGTGTGGACACATTTTAAAAGAGGAACAGTGGATACTGCCGTCTGCAATATTTGTTCAAAAACTATTTCTTGTAAAGGAAAAAGTACGAGCGGTCTCATACGACATTTAAAAGGAATTCACTCAACAATTATTAATAATAAGGAAAATTCAGAAAGTCCACCCAAAAAAACACGAGTAATCCAGTCAACACTAGATAAGTATACATCAAAAAAGGATTCTTTATGTGTTGTTGTTGGAAAACTTGCCGCTGTTGATGGAATGTCAATCAGAACAATTACAAGGAGTTCCTTTATAAGGGAGTCTATGTCCATTCAAGGTTTCCATTTACCAAAAACTGAAAGAGACATACAACAGCTAATAATTCTGCATTTCACGGAAGTGAAATCATGCATGAAAATTGACATTGAAAGTATGTTGAATAAACGGCAGAGATTTTCACTTGTTATGGACGAATGGACAAGTATCAAGCACCGAAAATATTTAAACATCTGTCTCTTAGGAGATGAGAAAACATTTTTCAACTTAGGTATGATCTATATTCCTGGAAAAAGTGGAGCCAATGAAATAAGAGATTTATTAGACTATCGTTTGCAAGAATATGGTATTAGTTTGGAAAACCAAATAGTTGCAACAATTACTGACGGCCCTAATGTTATGAAGAAAATTGTGAATAATAGCCCAGCCAATGGAATATTTTGTCTCAGTCATGCAATACATTTGGCTGTAACGGATGTATTTTACAAGAAACCAACTGCTGAACATCCTGATAGTGATTCTTCTGTGAGCGATGGTGACGACTTTGATTTTGAAAATAATGACATTGATGGTGTTGGGGAGACTCTTTCAATAGATATTACCTACAAAACAATTTTGAACCAAACACGCAAAATAATAAAATTGTTCAGAAGAAGTCCTGCTAAAAACAATATTTTACAAAAATATGTCGTTGAAGATCATAACAAGGAAATTGCATTAGAACTTGATATTGTAACTAGATGGAATTCTATTGTACCAATGTTGACTAAATTTTTGCTTTTGAAAAAGTCAATTAAAAAAGCATTGATAGATTTAAATAAGGCGGAACTGTGGATTGAAAGTAATATTAATGTGTTACAAACTTTAGTCGATGTTTTGGAGCCCATCAAAATAGCTGTTGAAGCGCTTTGTCGTCCGAACATCAATTTAATTTCTGCTAATGCAATTTTGAATGTTCTCTGTAAGCAAATATCTACGATTAAAAATCCTTTGGCTCAAACAATGTTTGATAATTTAAAACAACGCATAGAAGAAAGAAGAGACAAAAGACTTTATACTCTTATGCAGTATTTAAAGGATCCAAACCTTTTTAATAGTACCGACCCAAATTGTTTATTTGCGCGTTCTACAAAGACACAAACTATTATGTATGCTGAAGATTTATTTGCTCGTCTTTTTGGTGATACAAATGCAAGTGACAACAATATAATTGTCGAGGAAGAACAAACATCAGATATTTTGTTCCAGGAAATTATTAATAAAGCTATTGATCAAGCCAACTTGACCACAAAGCCGATATCGAAAATGTCTCTGAAACAGGAATTTAAATATTTGGAAGGAAGTGGCAAGGTGACGGATAACCTCCAATGTTTATTTGACGCTCTTTTGACAATACGTCCCTCATCAGTGGAAAGTGAACGTATTTTTTCTTTGGCTGGAATATTTGTCAATAAAATAAGAAACAGACTTTCTGATGAAACTATAAATGCTTTGTCAGTCCTAAAAACTTATTTTTCTTCTAAACAAGAGAAACATATTTAATTTATTTATTTTAGATTTATTAATTTTTTTGTTTTGTTTTTCATACAAGGTTCCTGAATTGTTAATGAATTGATCTCAAATGTTTAAGTTTACTTTATTTTGCCCATTTGTAGTTAATAAAACTATTTTTAAAGAATTTTTGCTACTTTTTCTTATGGGCGGGAATTCCCGGGATTGAAAAATAATTCCCGATTTCCCGGGAAATGGATAGGACCGGGAAAAGAAAAACCCTAGTTATGCGCCGTACAACCCTAACTGGGGATCCAATGACTTCATTTTATTCCAGCATATCAAGAAAAAAAGGCGTGGTGGACGATTTTCATCGCCAGTAGATGTTGTAAAGCGTTCAAAAACCATGTTTTGGAGTTGTCTCAATCAAGCCACTGTAAACAACCCAACACATGGTCGTATGTCAAAATGTCCTGAGCACGCTTAGGCTAAAAACGGTTAAACTTAAAAAAAAAGTCAAATGACCCCTGTCGACACTGCGTGTTGCCTAGGCCAGACATTTTTCTAAAGTTCCTTGTAGTATTAATCAGCGAATAATACAGAGCTCGTGAATCGAATAAACTGTATCATGATACGAAAGCTGATGCTAAGGTCTCACAAGATATAGGAAAATCACGAAAAATTCTTCGTAGTACTCACAAACGAATATTATACCCTAGACAGACGGCAACGTTAATTTGCATTAAGATGTGCATTTAATTTTAACCTGACAGACGACAGTTTCTGCATTTACGAAACATCTGTTTGCTGGTAAACAACTGTTTTGTTGTTGTTTGCAATGCAAATTGTGTCTCAGAGCATGAATATGCTCTCTATGAAATACCTAAATTCAGTTTAAATTCCCTTTGATTTTGTGCATTAAGAATGTGGATAATGCACGAATTAATTTGAATTAAGGCAGATTAACGCTGCCATCTGTCTAGGGTATTAGGGGTTGTTTAAACGCTTAAAACAATAAGTTTTCGTAATTTTGCTGATAAAATTTTTTGGCGACGGTGAGCGCCGTTACTTTTTACTCAGTAATGAGTAAAGTAAGTTACCTTTTCTTATACAATTTTAAAAAAATTACTTGACCACAAAGCCGATATCGAAAATGTCTCTGAAACAGGAATTTAAATATTTGGAAGGAAGTGGCAAGGTGACGGATAACCTCCAATGTTTATTTGACGCTCTTTTGACAATACGTCCCTCATCAGTGGAAAGTGAACGTATTTTTTCTTTGGCTGGAATATTTGTCAATAAAATAAGAAACAGACTTTCTGATGAAACTATAAATGCTTTGTCAGTCCTAAAAACTTATTTTTCTTCTAAACAAGAGAAACATATTTAATTTATTTATTTTAGATTTATTAATTTTTTTGTTTTGTTTTTCATACAAGGTTCCTGAATTGTTAATGAATTGATCTCAAATGTTTAAGTTTACTTTATTTTGCCCATTTGTAGTTAATAAAACTATTTTTAAAGAATTTTTGCTACTTTTTCTTATGGGCGGGAATTCCCGGGATTGAAAAATAATTCCCGATTTCCCGGGAAATGGATAGGACCGGGAAAAGAAAAACCCTAGTTATGCGCCGTACAACCCTGACTAGGGATCCAATGACTTCATTTTATTCCAGCATATCAAGAAAAAAAGGCGTGGTGGACGATTTTCATCGCCAGTAGATGTTGTAAAGCGTTCAAAAACCATGTTTTGGAGTTGTCTCAATCAAGCCACTTTAAACAACCCAACACATGGTCGTATGTCAAACTGTCCTGAGTACGCTTAGGCTAAAAACCGTCAAACTTTCCCACAAAAATGTCAATTGACCCCTGTCGACACTGCATGTTGCATAGGCCAGAAAGTTTTCTAGTGCGCCTCTTAGTATTAATAAGCGAACAATACAGAGCTCGTGAATCGAATAAACTGTGTCAAGATACGAAGGTTAATACTAAGGTCTTACAAGATATAGGAAAATCTCGAAAAATTCTTCGTAGTACTCACAAACGAATATTATACACTAGACAGACGGCAACGTTAATTTGCATTAAGATGTGCATTTAATTTTAAGCTGACAGACGACAGTTTCTGCATTTACGAAACAGCTGTTTGCTGGTAAACAACTTTTTTGTTGTTGTTTGCAATGCAAATTGTGTCTCAGAGCATGAATATGCTCTCTATGAAATACCTAAATTCAGTTTAAATTCCCTTTGATTTTGTGCATTAAGAATGTGGATAATGCACGAATTAATTTGAATTAAGGCAGATTAACGCTGCCATCTGTCTAGGGTATTAGGGGTTGTTTAAACGCTTAAAACAATAAGTTTTCGTAATTTTGCTGATAAAATTTTTTGGCGACGGTGAGCGCCGTTACTTTTTACTCAGTAATGAGTAAAGTAAGTTACCTTTTCTTATACAATTTTAAAAAAATTACATATCAGCTTACTTAACTTAATTAATTTGCACTTTTATACAAAAGGTTCTCTTTGAAGGAAAATAATTTCGACAAAAAAACAATTTGTTATGGGATGAAACAGATAACAATTGTATGTGTATGCTAGTATATGTGATAAATTCATATTTTATGTTATTGTATTGTTTTCTATAATTTGCCAACAGTTTTTGCAAAAAAACATTTTCTATATTTTTTAAATATGTTCATTTGGTTATAACTTCAATAATATTTATGTCTTTTATACGAGTACGTATGTATGTCATGTGATTTCCCTACTTATTTTCTTGCTTTGTTTTTTGTTTTAGTTAATAACATTTAATAATTTGTTTTTAGTAATATTTTCATTATATATGTATGTATATAAGAAGGTAATTTCTATGTATATATGTATGTATAATATGTGTGTATATAATTGTAACTAATTTTTATTTTTCTTTTTATTGTTGTATAATTTTTCTAAAATCTTTTCAATAATTGTTGTTCTTCTTCTTCGTTTCGTTCATTTCATTTGTTCAAGGTACATTTTATGATATGTTTTTGAGTGGAGGAATGGGTTTGCTTTTGGAGTAATTTTTTGTTTATGTGGCTCGAAGCTTATTCGTTTTTGTTTTAATCCTGCAACAAATCTCTCATTATATCTAAAGAGTCCTGCAGTGATTTGGCATAACGTGAAGCACTGGTATCTTCACAGGCATAAAATGCTGAAACACAGAAAATTATCTGTTCCGGATGCGGATTATACGAACAGCCATAACCTTTGGGCGTCACAGGACCATAGCCCATGAAACTGTCCGTAGTTGAGGCCACCTAGATGTTTATCACAGTTTATTAAATTGTTGTTGTTGTTTTATATTCGTTTGTATGCCATTGAAGGTGCATAGAGGATGTTAGAGGTGAGAGAGTGCTCTGTGCTTAACAAATTTACCTTAAATTCAAATGTTGGTGCATTTTTGTTCACTAGTGCTCGTGATTTGGTGCTTAGAGTAATATTTGAGTGCAATATAACTGAAACAAGTAAGAAAAGCGTTAAGTTCGGTCGGGCCGAACTTTTTATACCCTCCACCACAAATTTCAGCCATTTCGGTGGATTAATGTGGCCACAACCTTCAAAATACTATATGATGGCGTGGACCTATACCTACAAATTTCTGGGGGAAAGTTTTATACTCCTAAAGAAGACTAAATACCAAATTTCAGCCATCTCGGTGTGATAATGAGGCTAAAACGTTCAAAATATCGAAAATCGGGAGATATTGTATTATGGGGGCTATATCAACACGTGGACCTATATAAACATTTTACGGTAGAAATGTTTCTTAGTCTCTGAAAAGACAAAATACAAAGTTACAACCGATTCTTTGGTCAAATGGGTCTAATACATTCAAAATATATTAAAATGACGCGTACTTTATAAGGGGCCTTATGTGAGTGCTATACCAAAACGTGGACCTATATAACCCAACTTTGGTAGGAATGTTTTCTGGCCTCTGAAGACACAAAATACCAAATTAAAATCAATTCTGTGGTCAAATGGGTCTAATACATTCAAAATATATTAAAATGACGCGTACTTTATATGGGGCCTTATATGGGGGCTATACCAAAACGTGGACCTATATAACCCAACTTTGGTAGGAATATTTTTTGACCTCTGGAGACACAAAGTACCAAATTACAACCAATTCGGTGGTAAAATAGGCCAAATATCTTAAAAATTCCTTAAAACGACGACGCGTCACGCGTCATTTTGTATGGGGGCTATACGAAAGCGTGGGCCTACATAGCCCGCTTTCAATACCAAAAGTCCTACGTAAATATAACATATTTTCCCAAAATTTCATCAACCTACGTCAATCCGTTCGGACGCTAGAGTGATTTCCACAGACGGACAGACGGACAGACGGACGGACATGGCTATATCGATGTAGAATTGCACGCTGATCAAGAATATATATACTTTGTGGGGTCTACAATGATTATTTCGAGTAGTTACAAACGTAGTGACAAACTTAATATACCCCCATCCTATGGTGGAGGGTATAAAAATATTGGTTTCAATTTATTTTAAGTTATTCTAAAATACAAAAACAACTATAAATTAAAAAAAAAAAAAAAAAAAACTTAAGATTTTCTTCGAACAAACAATGGGATGATAATGTTACGAATTTTGGTAATTACTTATTTTAGCGTCCAAAAAATGATCAAATAATTCGCGCGACATGTCCTTGTTAAAATAATGCGTTAGTAAGGGGTTTTGTAATGAGTATTTTACTGAGATATTATGCTTTTTTGGTTCGTAGATACCTTAAGAAAGCTATTGGCATCTCACGCTTAGAATAACTTGCGGTTCAAAAAATGGACAAAAATACGAATGAACAGCCCAATTGCTGACTACACCGGCCACATTTTAAGAACCCATGACTTGCGAATCTGCGCCTTGAATCACCGTACACTTTGTGGAGACTAAAGATTCATATGGATGAATAAAATAATATCGACAATAAAAAATGAGTTAAATTCTTCATCGCCAATTTTATCCGTGTCGATTGTCGATTGTTAGTCATGAAAACCACACGCAGATCAGAGAATTGCTCCATATCTTAAAGAAGAGTGCAACTCTTGATCTGAGCCGGGAAAGTTCTCCAGTGAGCAACTGGGAAGACATATCTCTGTCGTACGATGAGATGGATACCACGGTTACTCCATCTCCATCGAACAGAGAAATGTATGGATGAAACATCGGTCGTAACCGATAGACCCATTCTTCCCAGGCAGGACGAATGATGGATGAATTTGTAGATAACTACATGGACCACTCCCCTACATTCCCAGGGAAAGGAACGTTAAGCACAACTACAGAAAAGCACTGCATTAAAGGGACATCCTGTATCACTACGAAAACAGGTTTAATTAACTCAATCGTGGCCAACACTAGCCAAAAAAACGAAGGTCGTGAGGGTCGTCCAAAATCGGCCGTTGTGCCAAAAAAATTAAGCCGTTCGTGAACGGATAATGCAGGATCGCCATGTTATATACCGTGAGATAGAGGCATTCTTGGACATTTCTTCCACAAACTAACATTTCATATTGCATGAACACCTGAAGGCAAAAATGGATTTTTTCCCTAGATCCTGCAAAATTGGTCAATCGCCCAAAAAAGGCTCTTGAAGATTGGTTCAAGGAAATAGTGAATAAAAACAATCGCGGTGCTTCAAACGACATTTATAAGAACTTCACAGACGACGAATCTTGGATCTATGCTTAGGAGCTTGAAACAAGACAGGAATCGACCGTTTGTGTCTTCGAAAGCGAGCCAAATCCAACGAAAGCTGTTCGTGGAAGAAGACCTTCGAGCAAATGGTCGCCTGATTCTTCTGAAAAACTGTGGCGTGTGGCGACTATACGGCTTGGAAAATGTAGGACGGCTAATTCTGAGTGTTACACTACAATTTGTTTGTCTGAAGTCTCCTGAGGAATTCGAAAAACGAACAACAGAAGACGAATCGTTCTGCATCAAGACAATGCACAATGGGCCCAATGGTAGGTTTCTGAGGCAAAAAGTCTATTTTTGAAGTCATATATTTGTATAAAATAGTAACGGGATTAGATTCTTAACACTTTGAGCCACTTAGAAACACAATCATTTCCACCTGGCAACGCTTCATTGCCACATACCGGGCTGGCAAAGATATTGCATCTTACATTGTAAAATTTTATAAAAATTTATCAAACGAAGAACAAATTTGTTTCGCTCGACAATTAAAAACCGCTAACTTAATAAACAATTTTTTTAATGGATAACACGTGTAAAGGTATGTAAATTAATATTCTGATTAAGAATTAAAATAAGTTAGATTTGGTAAGGAATATTTGATGTAGACTTGTGGTATATTTTTAGTGTAGTTTATATTGTAGTTTATATGGTTTTTGGAATAGAACTCTCGGTATTGCGACGTATTGTCGAAACTATATATATGTGATATTACTATTACTATCACTATTACAGTGAGTACTATATGTGTAGAAAATTTCATGTCCGTATGGATCCGAAAACTTATAGAAAAATACTTACAGATAGCGTGACACTTAAAAATGTGGATATTTTTATTTATTAGACTGGGTTGGGACTGGACGATGCTCAATATGACACAAGTCGCCAAATTTTATAGTAATCTTATCCGAGTTACACCAAGCATTGGAATCTTCAATATTCTAGATCTTTAAATTTAATAACTGGTACTAAAAACACCTACTAAATTTCAAGATCTTAACCTATAATTATAAAGTTTTCAAATAACGGACGCGATCGCGGTTTTCTACTTCCAAAACATAAATTAATGATAGAGGTCACAATTACTATTGTTTTGTATACCAATACGTCTAATAATCTCTGAGATTTCGCGTTTGGCTAAAACACGTTGTGGGGGAGGTCTCCCACCCCCTCCATTTTTCGGTATAAAAAGTACCTTATGATAATTTTATCAAATTCGGTCCAGCCATTTCAGATGATTTATATTTCGAACATCATGGTATACCTGAAAAATTTTCTATACATATATATGTAGATATATCAGATCAGAACCAAATTTTCAGGACATGATTCTAAACTGAACAGGATTTACCATATCAAATTTTAAGGCGATCGGATGCAAATTGTGACCTTTGTGGGGCTTAAATATAAAATCGGATTAAATCGGATGAAACATATATATGAAAACTATGTCTATATCTGAACCGATTCTTACCAAATTTTGCAGAAGTACTTTTATGCCCATTATAAACATTGGAACGAAATTTGGTAGCTCTAGCTGCTTCCAGTGACTTGTTGCCTCAAAAACCTGTCATTGGGCCCAATGTGCAATGCGAGCTCTCACACATCGACTCAAACCAGCGCCTGTTTGCCGGACAAAACGTGGAATTGATGGGTCATGCGTAGTACAACCCTGGCTGGGGATCCAATGACTTCATCCAGCACATCAAGAAAAAAAGCGTGGTCAACGATTTTCTTCGCCAGTATATGCTGTGAAAGCGTTCAAAAACCATATTTTGGAGGTGTCTTAATCAAGCCACTTTAAACAACCCAACACATGGTCCTGAGTACGCTTAGGATAAAAACTGTCAACTTTTCTAAAAAAATGTCAAATGACTCCTGGCGACACTGCGTGTTGCCTAGGCCAGAATGTTTCTTCGTGCCCCTCGAAATATGTAATTCGAAACTGTCAAAGATTGCTACTCTGCAGCGAGCTGCATCAGTTCTCATTACAGGATCAGTAAAAATTACTGCTAAGGCGGCCTTAGATGCTGTATTGAATATTCCTGTTGAACTGAAGGCTCTGCACCAGGCATCCCGAGGTAATTTGAATATTCAGCATCAGCTATCCAGAGGTGCTTTTAGGCTCATAGAACTAAAAATGCGGCGTTTCTCACCGAATTGATATGCAAATGTTTTCTAATGGCACATGGTGGTCGGGTCTCCACCGCCGAAATTAAAATTTTTCATAAAATTTTCGAAAATTTAGCTTCCAAAAAGTCATATTTTGTCCAGTGGGCCCCCCGAAATGAATTTCTGTGCACTTTGGTGGAATGAGTAGGTCTATAAAGACTCCCTTCAGCTCGTCTATAAAGACCCCCTTCAGCTCGTCTATAAAGTCTCTCTTTAGCTCGTCTATAAAGACTTCCTCCAGCTCGTCTATAAAGGCCCCCTCCAGCTCGTCTATAAAGACTCCCTCCAGCTCGTCTATAAAGACTCACTTCAGCTCGTCTATGAAGACTCCCTTCAGCTCGTCTATAAAGATTCCCTTCAGTTCGTCTATAAAGACTCCCTTCAGCTCGTCTATAAAGACCCCCTTCAGCTCGTCTATAAAGACTCCCTTCAGCTCATCTATGAAGTCTCTTTTCAGCTCCTCTATAAAGACTCCCTTTAGCTCGTCTACAAAGACTCCCTTCAGCTTCTCTATAAATACTCCCTTCAGTTCGTATATAAAGACTCCCTTCAGCTCCTCTATAAAGACTCCCTTCAGCTCATCTATAAAGACTCCTTCAGTTCGTATATAAAGACTCCCTTCAGCTCATCTATAAAGACTCCCTTTAGCTCGTCTATAAAGACTCCCTTCAGCATGTCTATAAAGACTCTCTTCAGGTCGTCTATAAAGACTCCCTTCAGCTCTTCTATACAGAATCCCTTCAGCTCGTCTATACAGACTCCCTTCAGCTCGTCTATACAGACTCCCTTCAGCTCGTCTATACAGACTCTCTTCAGCTCGTCTACACAGACTCCCTTCAGCTTGTCTATGCAGACTCACTTCAGCTTGTCTATAAAGACTCCCTTCATCTCGTCTATAAAGACTCCCTCCAGCTCGTCTATAAATACTCCCTTCAGCTCGTCTATAAAGAATCCCTTCACCTCGTCTATAAAGACTCCCATCAGCTCCTCTTTAAAGAATACCTTCAGCTCTTCTATAAAAACCCCTTTAGCTGGTCTATAAAGACTCCCTTCAGCTCGTCTATAAAGACTCCGTTCAGCTCGTCTATAAAGACTCCCTTCAGGTCGTCTATAAAGACTCCCTTCAGCTCGTCTATAAAGACTCCCTTCAGCTCGTCTATAAAGACTCCCTTCAGCTCGTCTATAAAGACTTCCTTCATGTCGTCCATAAAGACTCCCTTCAGCTCGTCTATAAAGACTCCCTTCAGGTCGTCTATAAAGGCTCCCTTCAGCTCCTCTTTAAAGACTACCTTCAGCTCTTCTATAAAAACCCCTTTAGCTGGTCTATAAAGACTCCCTTCAGCTCGTCTATAAAGACTCCGTTCAGCTCGTATATAAAGACTCCCTTCAGCTCGTCTATAAAGACTCCTTTAGCTCGTCTATAAAGACTCCCTTCAGTTCGTCTATAAAGACTCCCTTCAGCTTGTCTATGAAGACTCCCTTCAGCTCGTCTATAAAGACTCCCTTCAGCTTGTCTATAAAGACTCCTTTCAGCTCGTCTATAAGGATCCCTCTTGCTCGTCTATAAAGACTACCTTCACCTTGTTTATAAAGACTCCCTTCACCTCGTCTATAAAGATTTCCTTCAGCTCGTCTATAAAGACTCCCTTCAGGTCGTCTTCTATAAAAACCCCTTTAGCTGGTCTATAAAGACTCCCTTCAGCTCGTCTATAAAGACTCCCTTCAGCTCGTCTATAAAGACTCCGTTCAGCTCGTCTATAAAGACTCCCTTCAGCTCGTCTATAAAGACTCCCTTTAGCTCGTCTATAAAGACTCCCTTCAGCTCGTCTATAAAGACTCACTTCAGCTCGTCCATGAAGACTCCCTTCAGCTCGTCTATAAAGACTCCCTTCAGCTCGTCTATAAAGACTCCCTTCAGCTTGTCTATAAAGACTCCCTTCAGCTCGTCTATAAAGACTCCTTTCAGCTCGTCTATAAGGATCCCTCTTGCTCGTCTATAAAGACTACCTTCACCTTGTTTATAAAGACTCCCTTCACCTCGTCTATGAAGACTCCCTTCAGCTCGTCTATAAAGACTCCCTTCAGCTCGTCTATAAAGACTCCCTTCAGCTCGTATATAAAGACTCCCTTCAGCTTGTCTATAAAAACTCACTTCAGCTCGTCTATAAAGACTCACTTCAGCTCGTCTATAAAGACTCACTTCAGCTCGTCTATAAAGACTCCCTCCAGCTCGTCTTTAAGGACTCCCTCCAGCTCGTCTATAAAGACTCCCTTCAGCTCGTCTATAAAGACTCCGTTAAGCTCGTCTATAAAGACTCCGTTCAGCTCGTCTACGAAGACTCCCTTCAGCTCGTCTATAAAGACTCCCTTCAGCTCGTCTATAAAGACTCCCTTCAGCTCGTCTATAAAGACTCCCTTCAGCTCGTCTATAAAGACTCCCTTCAGCTCGTCTATAAAGACTCCCTTCAGCTCGTCTATAAAGACCCCCTTCAGCTCTTCTATAAAGACTCTCTTCAGCTCGTCTATAAAGACTCCCTTCATCTCGTCTATAAAGACTCCCTTCAGCTCATCTATAAAGACTTCCTTCAGCTTGTCTATAAAAACTCCTTTCAGCTCATCTATAAAGACTTCCTTCAGCTTGTCTATAAAAACTCCTTTCAGCTCGTCTATAAAGACCCTCTTTAGGTGGTCTATAAAGACCCCCTTTAGATCATCTATAACGACTCCCGTGAGCTCGTCTATAAAGTCTCTCTTCAGCTCGTCTATAAAGACTCCTTTCAGCTGTTTTGTAAAGAGTCCACTTTTTCTCGCCTCAAAAAAGTTCCTTTCTTGTGATTAAATTTTTAACAATTTATAGCAAAATAATTAACTACAAAATAAATAAAATTAAATAAATATTTAATTAAAAATACAACTTAAAAATTAATTGTCACAATTGGCAAAGTGCGAAGTGCTCACAGTAATGTGCAATTATTATTTAAAGAAACAACAACAAAACAAAAAAAAAAAAAAAAACAAATTATGAATGTTTAAAAATAAAAACCGAAACCATTTCCCCTTACCTGGCTGGTGGATAACAGGAAGCATTGTGATATGGCATAGGATTCATCTGTAAAAAGTTCATGCAATTCACCGGTTGCCTCACGACTTGCCTCTCTTAAGCCCAACAATGGTATATCTAAGCCATGGCCAAGGATATTTTGAACCATAACTTCAGTTTGGCGGGCCACTGCACAACGGAATAATTCACGCAAATGATCTTTCTGTAAATGGGAGTTAATGGATATGTTTAGACATTTTCAATTGTCCGTATGGTATTTGCTTTGCAACTTACACTGTATATACTAAATTTGACTTTGCGTGGATCTTCCTCTTCTTCGCGATCACTTTCCAGGGTAACATTGGCACCTTCACCCTGGCACATGGC
The DNA here is from genome assembly GCF_047663935.1 of Musca autumnalis. Classification (NCBI taxonomy): domain Eukaryota; kingdom Metazoa; phylum Arthropoda; class Insecta; order Diptera; family Muscidae; genus Musca; species Musca autumnalis. Next base: position 271,101,312 of record NW_027411644.1, read on the forward strand.
CTTCACCCAGTCCAAGGCCTCGGTACTGGCACTGCGTATACAATCTACACGACCCAATAGGAAACGCCGGGTTGAAGCACTCTCATAGGTGGCCACCAAATGGCCATAGAGTCTGCAAAAAGGGGACACATTAGCAAAGAGTGGTAAACGAATATGTGGGCCATATAATAACCCCAGCATGAGTAAAGGGGTTATCAAGGAAATGGCAAAGAAATCGTATTTCTGATATATTTTCTACTTACTTATAATAAGCCAATTGCAAGGATAATTGAATATAAACATCGGGACTAACTTGACAGGCTTTTATGAAATTTTTACCATAGCCCTTATAACGATAAACATAGAAGTCCAAATTATCGATGGCTCTGCAAAAAAAAAAAAAACGTTTTAACACATTTCCAACAACAAGAATAATCTTCGTGTCATACTTATCAAAACTAACAGCTGCTTCCGCAAAACGCCTCTGAATCTCTGGAGCAATTTCCCACTCCAGACGTTCGGGTGGTGGTAAATGGTGTTGTGGCACACCTTTGTCTTCACTGGGATTTGCAATAATCCCTTTATAGATTTTCTCCAGCAACTGGACCACGGCAATACCCTCCGAGGTGGAATGTTCATAGCAGAGACCCCATGTACCGTCGGTACAAATAATGATTTGCATGGTCTTGTCAAACCAACGATTACCCGAGTTATAATCACTGCCACCGCCATGCAACATTTCATGGGCCATATTTGTTTCATCGCGGCCACCAGCAAAGTGGGTGGAGGGTGTAGCACCAGTAAAGCCTCGGGCATTAAAATTCAACGGCAATGGCTCATCTAAAGCCAATAAAATCAATGCCGTCTCTATTAAATCTATGTTGCGTTGATTCTTCTCATCCAACTGTAGGGTGGCACGATCTCCGGCCCAGCGGGTGCGTGGCTCAGCTGTTAACAAACCCATTGGCGGTGGTTTCGATGGTAAGCATTGGGCATCGCTCATTACATAAAGTATCTGTGAAGCTATTTCACTCTCCGTCAATTTACCACGATCCTCAGCCTTAAGGACCACACAATACATTTGATTGCGACACGTTATAATCACATGTTGATTTTCCGTTTTTCGTTGTGGCAAATATTGGGAATCACGTTCAAGGCCTGGACGACGACAGGAGCCCAACAAACGATAATATTGAGCCATACACAGGGGTTGATTTTTCTCCCGCGACGTGGCTCTTTCTTGGGGCAGTTGGTCACTATCCAACATTTCTTTGTGCAACAAAATACCATCGAGAATGCGTGCCGCAAATCGGGCAACATCATGAACCGTGGCAAAACGTTGAGGTGGAAAAACCATACCCGGATTAGAGTTAATGGGCAGGGCCAAACGCACATCCATGTACATGTCATTTAGCCAATAGTAGTAGGCCTGTAAAAAAAAAAAACAAAACAAAAGACAACGGAATATGAATGAAAATTTCACAATTAGTAAATTGATTTATCGAGTACAAGATCTTGAGAAGAAGAAGAAGAAGCATGGTTCCTATCGGTCGGACAACTTCTTCATTGTGTTATACATGTTAGAATTTATGAACAGGGTCTTTGTGTGTTCTGTTTATGATAAGAAATCACAAAAATTCCTAAATTTTGTTAAAAAATTATTCATGTTTTCTGTTGTGGGTTTTTTGCTGCATTTATTAGGGTGTGACGATATTGGCAAATAATAAATAATTAAAGTTAGAAATTTTTGTCTCATAACAAAGGCTGTTTTTGAAGTCGGAAGTTGACTAGAATTCCAGGGCCTTGGTTTACTTCAAATGCCACCACGTTTTGAGGTGACCTATTTGAGTTTTCTTTCGAAGTTCTGCATGTACCGACAGTGGCTTCGTATTAAATCAAATTTTTATATTGAGGGTATATTAAGTTTGTTTTTCCGTTTGTAACGCATTGACGTAGGGGATGAATGATACCAAGCAACGGTCTTGACCGGCTTTAACATGGCAAAGCCCAGGATTTATCTTGGTCCCTCTTTCATCTCAAGTGAACACTGACCTCCCCGTGGTGTCACCTGGGGAACTGCCTTTAACACCCGTTAAAGGTAGTGAGCTAACATGTGCCGCGCGTTCACCCATAAGAACGTTAAAAACTTGGGTTTGGGCGTCGGGTTAGTAGCCCTCCCCTAGAAAAAACATCCTACTATGAAAAAACGAAAAAAAAACGCATTGAAATAATCATTTGTTACCCTATAAATTCTTGATCAGGATAAAATTCGGAGTCGATCTGAACATGTTCGTCTGTTGTAATCACTTAGCGTCCACAATAATTGAGCTAGAACTCTATATTATTGCACTCGAGTATATTTTTTTCATAGGCAGGTCAGGTTCAAAGATGGACTATATCGGCCCATGTTTTGGTATAGCCCCCATATAACGGTAACTTCCGATTTTCGGTAGCTACATTTTGACTAAACCTCCCATAATTTGACATTTGAGGTTCCATGCATTCCCGAAATTTATGCACCAAAAATAGATCCATGTTTTGGTATAGCCCCCATATAACGGTACCTCCAGATTTTCACTATTTTGAGGGTTTTAGCTAAATTTTTGACAGAACTCGGCCCGGCAAAACTGGTAAAGTTATTCTCCTTTCTAATGTTCACTTTAAAATAATTTCGAGGTCATGCGCAGGACACCGGAGGAGCTCGTGAAATATATCTTGGTCTGCTCGCCCTTATGTTAAAAGTTTAGCTTTTGTCCGAATTGTAACAAAGTTTTCCTCTGGGCTGAAACTGGAGACCAGATGTTTTGTCCTCTGACTAACTACAAATCCGTAACCAAATTGGTGCATCATATCAGAGCAGATACTATACAGTATGTCACATTCGGGTTTTGTTGTGACGCCTTTTCCAATCCATCGTGTTTCCTGTACCTGTGCGTAAAGTGCAACTTCTCTGTAAAGACTCCGAATATTCCAGGTGCCGATTTGCAGATCATGGTCCTTGAAACGTTTGTGGGTGGTCGTGAAGTTTGTTTTTTCATAGTATAATGTGTTCTTTATACGTGTGGGGGTTACTTAACCGACGGCCAATCAATTTTTTATCGGGTGAAACAGAGGCACATGTTAGTTCACTACATTTCACGGGTGTTAAAGCAGTTGTCCGGGTGCCACCGTGGTGCAATGATTTGCACACCCGCCTTGCACGCTAAAGGTCGTGGGTTCGATTCCCAGGCCAGGCAACATCAAATTTTCAACGGTGGCAAAATACCCCTCAGTAATGTTGGCGACATTTCCTGAGTATTTCAGCCATGTAAGACTTCTCTACAAGTGGTGTCCTTAGGACACGCCGTTCGGACTCGGCAATACACAGTAGGTCTCATATCATTGAGCTAATATGAATCGGGGTGCACTCATTGATATGAGAGAAGTCTCCCCTGTCCCGTCTGGGATGTTTGTGGAACAATTATATAATTATATAAAGGCAGTTCTCCAGGTGATATTGTGAAGGTCATTGTTCACTTGAGATGAATGTGAGGTCAATATAGGCAAGTCCTGGGTTTTGCCATGTTAAAGACGATCAGTTGTTGTTGTAGCAACGCAAATATGCTCGTTCGTATATTTTATTTAGTTATCCTTCTCTGGTTCCTCTGCAACTGGACTGCTTGATGTGCATTTTCCGGAATCTATGATGATGTTGAACATCTGGGAAACTGCTTCTCACCATGGGGAGGAGTAGCGCTTCTAGAATCTATGCTACTGGCGACAAGAGGTAGATTGACCTGTGCTAGCATCCTTGCCTGCCTTCAGTAGCGTGACTACTCTGCCAACTTTCTCGGCTTCTGGTACAATATGGGTGGTTAACGATAGATCGAACACTTGTTAAATACTCAACCCCGTGTTCATCCAGTGCTTATGCATTGTCATTGGGGTCCAACGCTTTGGATAATTTGGCGATTCTTCGGCTAGGAGAGCTATTCTTATACGGCATAGCAAACTACTTGTCGCCCTATCACTCTCGGTTTGCTCTATAAACTGCCGATTAAAATAATATGCGCACCCCTTCGGGTCAGTTACTGTCACACCTTTGAAAGTAACAGACGTTCTCTTGGATTTGAGAGAGATTTAACCGTTGACCGCAATTTACTCAATCCTGTAGCAATGTTGCATTGCTTCGTGTAGTCTTTATCCGATTATGTTCGCCTACTGGCCTGTTGACTTCAATAGAATGTTTTCTAACTCTTGGATCTTCTGGTTTCGTACGAGGAAGCTCATGACTCTCATTTGCTAGTGCCGTCATCTCTTTTGGGAAATTTGGTCTGATTTCGTGTATTCGACCGGCAGGTATGTAGCTAGCGGCTGCAGCAATGATGTCCCGGAAAATTATCTCAGTTCCGCAAGGATATGAGGGGATGGACAGCTCTCCGAAGCGGTAGTTGGTAAATTATCTAAAACCTAAATCAGTTTTTCTATGCTTCAGAAAAGTACGTGGGTCAGAGGTTATGAAGTGGGGTGGTCTGCTTACAGAGACGATGATCAGACCAAGGGAAATGAGGGGTTGCCAGGTGATGTCTGGAGAGCTGTGGCAATCTACTCTCATCCTTCTTACTCTAGTTCTTCATTCAACGCGCAAAACGTGGCCATTGTCTAGGACAGAATGCCAAAGCTCATGATGAGCATTGAAGTTCCCTAGTAACAGACGGTTAGTGCCCTCTAATAGCGAACTAATGTCTGGCATATAATGCAAGGCACAGTTTTTCATCGGTGATATGTACATACTCAGCAACCCTACCCCGACAATACCATACTTTACAGCAACCCCCACACATTCCACGTATTGGTCATTAGAGTCGAGCTCAAGCGTAATAAGTCTGCACCGTTGCAATTGAACTGCACGAATGATGAATTTGCGGGCTGCTGAACAACAACTTGGGATGTTAGATGCTGCGTTTGTTGTTGTTGTTGGGGAGACTACGGGGGTGTCTCTTATTCTGACGACGAAGATGATTCCAACGACGAAGTTGGAAACACTCTGGGAGATGCTCTGGTGCAGCAAACAGCAGTATCGTTTTGATTGCTGTCGTAATACGAAGGTGATGTCGGCCACCCAAACATTATTTTTGAGTTATCTGTAGCAGATTATTTAAAAAAAAAATACTCCGTTGCCCGATATAAACAAAACTTTAGAGCAACGAACAAAGCGATAGTCAACCTCGGAAAACTATCGATAGTCGGAAAACTCTCGATAGGTTTTCCGGCTCTAAGAATCAGTAGTTCTGCCTCTGAAGTGCACCCATTCCCTATATCCATTACATATCGCAGAAGTTGACATATGGTGGATGCGGATCTGGCAATCGAAATAGAATAAATGGCTCTGGGTTCTTCTTTATCTCGGTAGGGACTAAAAGAGCTCGAAGCAGGCATTCCGGGATACATTTTGCCGCTCCAATGGTAAAACCAATAAGAAAAAGATTAAAGTCGGGCAGGACCGACTATAATATACCCTACACCACTGTGAATATGTAAAATATATATGGAAGCTATATCTAAATCTTAATCGATTTCGATATATTATTTCTATCCTTATTTCTAGACCAAATTCCGTCAAGCATTTCTAATTTCATCAAATTTGGACAGATATGGGGTGTTTGGTGCATCAAATTCCGCAAAGCAGACCAAAATATATATGGGATCTATATCCAAATCTGAATCAATTAAGATAATTTTTTGGCACATTTATTTCTATACCAAATTCTATTTGGTATAGATTTTTTTACGATTTTTCGTAGGGGAACTCGATCAGATTTCGTTCGGAGAGAATGTCGGAAATAAATTTCCCTTCGAATATACCAATATTTTTCTTCCGATATTGGTACGAATTTGGATCGATATGTCGGAAACAAATTTGGCACAACAACCACCTTTTGTATATATCTAACTCCTTGCTGTTAGATATAAACTAAAGGTGGTTGGTTTCATTTTAGTTTGTTGTCGAAAAGCAAAATATAAAATTCGCATCTACAAGTTGTAAATATTTTAAATAAAATGCAATATATTATAATTCAAGCTAGTGCTGATAGACTCAACATATTCGTACACAAATTTTACAAATTTCTACTATAACTACGAAATAATAACAACAGTGAAGATCATTAGAACGTTAGAAATTATAATCTTCCAATAAAAACATAACGAAGATCGATTAATAAATAGGAGATGTCAGAGAATAAATTCTTTTCTTCGATATTCGTACGACGTTATTCCAAAATGGTTCAGAAATCTTTACGAAGATTCGGAAGGTACCTTCGATTTTCACACTACATTATACCGAAATCGTTCAGAAATCTGTACGAAAATCTGGAAGAAAAACTTCCCTTTCGGAATTTCCCAAGGATTTTCATCCGATTTCGTGATTTAGTTCTGAATTCTGACCGAAATCTATCCGATTACGCTCCGACATTTCGTTCCGAAATTATGCTAACCTTTTCACACAACTTTCTTTACAACTTTCGGATCTGACGTCGAACGTAGCGTCCGAATATTGTTCCGATTTCGTTACGATGTCGGTACGATAGGTTTGCTGGGTATCTACCATTTGACACGGTCAAAAGTGTGCCTCAACGGTTTTCGACCCCACAAATGTTAAGACAAGTTAAAGTCGATTTAGACATGTCCGTCCTTAGGGAATGTACCGACATAATCCATTTTGGAAATGGGTCTTATTTTGGGAGTCAATTCTCTCGATAGATACATATCTCGCCAACCAGTCATTTCATTTGCCCATCATATAATTTAGAGCTTTTGGGCCATTATATCGGGAAACATGGACTTGCCCACGAAAACCATAATATCGCTGTAAACTGGGCCACTAGGAAACCGCACTTAAACAAAAAAGTTGAATATTTGTGTAGGTGGTATCCTAAGGAGTAAACTAAGTTTGAACAAAATATTTCGGGATCTAAAATTTGGACAAAATCGGTTGCTCCGTTTATGAGATATGGCGCATACCATTTTAGTGAATATTTTGGAAAATTTGTGGGGTAGTACCGTCAGGAGTGGACCTATAAGCACCACCTTCGACTTTCATCTAATATTCGAGGAAATATTACGATATGCAGTATTCGGTTCGGGTGTTGTCGTGCGCAGCTTTCGGGTAATTTTTTCAAGAAGTATGGACTTGCCATTGAAAACACTTGTGCCATCATAATAGGGACATTGAATGCAAACTGTTGCAAGAAAATTCAAAACGATTCGACTTGCACTTTTCCGAAATTTTGTGTAGGGGGTATCCGAAGGAGTTGGCATATATGGACCATTTTCTAACCTGAACTATGTCTTATAGAAATATTACGATGTCCAAAGTATGGACCAAATCAGTTACTACCTCAGAGAGTTATCATGCGCACCATTTTAGTGAAGAGTTTTAAACTTTTGTGGGGGAGGTACCTGAAGGAGTGGAACGATAAGGCTCATCATAGAACTTGGCTAAATAGTATGGCTGCTAAATTTTGGACTGAATCGGTTTATCCGTTCGAGAGTTATCGTGCGCTCCATCCACTATACATGGTGCCATAGCGGGTTTGTACAGCATTCGGGCCATTTTCTCCGAAAGAAAAAACTTGCACCGTCGTAATGGGTGGCAGCGAATTCAAGTTGTTTCAACAAAAATCAAAACGATTCGAGAGGTGATCTTAAACTTCACATTTCCGAAATTTTGTGTGGGAAGTACCTAAAGGAGTGGGCCAATACAGTCCATATTCGAAATGTATCTGTCTGGTAGACGCTTCTAACCGTGCGCATAATTTTTGCGTAAAATTTTGAACCGATGTGGCCCATCTTCGAAATTAATTTAAGTTTGGACAAAATATTACAAAAGCCAAAATTTGGACCAAAACGGTTAATCCATTAATTATCGTGCGCACCAGCCAGCCAGACAGACGGAGGGACATGGCTAGCTCCACTCCAAATTTGTATACCCTCAGCATATATGCTAACGAGGGTGTATACACTTTCATACGGGCAAAATGTGTCTCATCGAAATAATGGTTTTAGACCCCAAGTATGTTTGGGCGAAATCCGTTTCAGACAATTTGAAGTTGAGGCTGGCTGGAGTGCACGGTACCGCTCCGGTACCTCCCCCACAAAAGTTCGAAAATGTTCGGAAAATTTGTGTGCAACGTGAAATTCCTACCAGACTTAGATGAGGTTCCAATATGGACTCAATCGGTCCACTTCTTCGGGTACCTCCAACACAAAAGTTCGGAAAAGTTCAGTTTAGGACCTGCTGTCGGATCGCTTTGATTTTTGTTGTAACAACTTGTATTCACCGCCTCCCATACTACGGTACAAGTTTCATCTGGGGCAAGTCCATACTTCCTGAGCAAATAGCCTGAAAAGTGCAAAAAAAAACCCCTATGACACCGTGTTTAGAGGATGGAGCGCGAGATAACTTTTGAATGGATCTGCAGACTCGGTTCAAAAATTGGCCCTCGTAATAATTTTCCAAACTCAGTATAAGTTCCAAGATAAGCCATATCGGTCCACACCTTCAGCTACCTTCCCCACAAAAGTTCAAAAATGTTCGGAAAAATTGTGCGCACAATAACTCTTGAAGGGAGTGGCCGATTTGGTCCATACTTTACACATCCTAATACATCTGTCATATGTATATGCGGTTTGAGTATGGACTATATTTGTCCATTCAGTCGGGTACCTCCCACACAAAATTTTTTATAAATTCACTTTAAGTCCTGCTCTCGAAACACTTTGATTTCTTTTGAAGCAACTTGCATTCGCTGCCTCAATTATGACGGTAAATGCTTTTTCAGGCGCAAGTCCATAATTCTTGAGAAAACAACCCAAAAGGTGTCCAAACTTAGTTTCAGTTCGAAGATTGGCAACAACTTCCTGTCACTTTAAAAAATGTCACTAAAATTGGATGCACGATATCCCTTGAACGGGGCAACCAAATCCTAATATTTTGTCCAAATTTAGTTTAACTTCTAAAATGGCCGATATCGATCTTCTCTTTATATTACCTCCCCCACAAAAGTTCAACAATTGTGTCGATCTGTCCGTAGATGAGGGTATATCTCTGTCGGCAAAGCCGGCTGATACTTTTTTACTTGTCTGATCCGAATTTCGTCCAAGCATACTTGGGGTCTAATACCATTATTTCGATAAGGCACATTTTTGGTAGTATCAAAGTTTATAACCCTCTTTAGCCTAAAGGCTGAGGGTATAAGAAATTGGCTCTTACCGGAATAGTGGTATCTGGAAACCAGATGTTTTAACCTCTTGGCTATTATGGCTGCCAGTGGGTCATCTCTAGGTTTTGTTGTGACGGCTCTCCCACTCCATCGTATTTCCTCTATAGCAGTTATATCGGCCTTTTACTTTTCAAGTACATCTGCCAATGAGTGAACTGTATCTTCTCTATAAAGAATTCGAACATTCCAGCTGCAGATTCACAGATCGTGGTCCTTAACACGTGTCTATCACAACCGATTTATGTTTTCTTCGTGGTAGAAAAAATTGAAAGTTCGTCTGCCTATGGTAATTTGTTGTTGACTTAATTTTATTTGGCAAAATCACCCATTATACTATTTCTCAATTTGACTTTGCTTGGATCATAAAAGAAACCTTGTCGACTAATCGAACCGTTTCATGTACGTAATTCCATCACAAGTATTTCTTAAGCGAGGGGAAACCCATTTTATCTATACTCCCACCAAAATTCAATAGCATCTCAACAAAGAAATTACATTTATTGCTACGGTTGGTTTTTCTTGCGAAGTGTCCCATAGATGTTCACTTTCATCTTAATTTTGAAAAATTGTCAAAATATGTTAACTGTCAAAAGATAACAAATCAAACAAAAAATAACACATTTTATGTTATTTTATTGTGAAATTTCCCATTGATATGATCAGTGAGTGTTTGGGGCCCTTATCATCATCAAAATTGCTTCTAAGATTTTTGATACCTCTTTATTTTCGGGCAATCGAATGATGTTGTCGCAGAAGAAGAAGAAAAAAACGTATAAATGTTGATATCGATCTGAAGATGGAATCAGTTCAACACATTCATCAATTGTCGACGTATACTAACTAGCAGGATGAAAGGTACAACAGAATCATCATCGGGAATAAATATATCAAAAAAAAAGAGAAGAAAATAAATTTAAATAAAACTGGAAAAATTGGAAATATTTGGAGTGATTGTTTTAAAATGTTTTTGTGAAAAGTAGAATTTTAAAAATAAATAAAAATTCTGCCCAATGGCACATTTCCAATATACAAAACTGAAACCATTAATCGCCTTAAAATTAATTTTCTTAATTTTTTCTTTTTTCTTTTTAGCTTTTGGACTAGTCTTAACCACCTTGGGCTTTGTAGCCTTGGCTCAAAGTACCCAACTTGATTACCCCCTGACATGTGCATCCCAAGAAATGGGAATACGTTGGCCCAACTACAATGACAAATCCGAGTATTTTGTTTGCAATCGTTTGGGTGGAAAACCCATGGTTATCGACTGTAATCCCGGTGAATATTTCACCTTTGTCTTGCAAATGTGTACCAGTGCTGGCAAATATATTCCCGCTCCTCCAGTAAGCAGACTACCAATTGCCGCCTCAGTGCCCGCTGATCGCAACCACAAGGAAACTGGCAGTGTAGGCCATCCACCAATTGAAAACAGCGAACATGAAATGCCCATTGTTCCACCAACTGTCGATATTGCTGCTGTGCCAGAAGCACCAGTTGTTGAGGCTGCTGTTGATGCCAAACCCGTTGAAGAAGTTGCTGTGGTAGATACAGCTGTTGTAGAAGCTGAAGCCAACAAAGAAAACGTAGAAGCTGTTGATGTTCCATTGCCTCCAACACCTGCTCCCACACCACCAGTTGTTAGTGTAGAAGAAGAAAAACCTGTTGCCAAGAAACCATCCGCTGACAAGAAGAAGTCCAGCTCTAAGAAGACCAAAAATGAAAAGAAGAAAACCAACGACAACAAGTCTAAGGCCGGTAAGAAATCAGGCAAGAAGCCAGCAAAGAAGGAAGATTCTGGCAAAAAGTCCAAAACTCAATCCAAGAAGAAGGAGAAGACACCCAAAGCTTAGGGAAATTTAAGAGACAAACATACACAAATTTAAATAGAATATTTCCGTTATTTTGAACTCAGCATATTCTGAGATGAATTTCCAAGTCCATCGGCTTGTTTTAACTTATATTAAAATATTTTAATAAAATCTATACAAGCGGAGATACACAGCAGCACAAAAAACATTATTTATTATAGGTTTATTTTTGCAGAATCCACGGGGACTGTATGACGTGGCTTTAGTTTAGGGTTGCTGAAGGCATCTGTGTTTACTGGTGATAAGATAGCCTTCATTTTGATAAACATCGGCAATTGAAGAAACGTAAAAAATCATTAAATTCGGCCGGACCCTACGCCATTAACTTATTTCAAATAAGTTTAGAATATTCCATGGCGGAGGGTCCGGCAGAATTAAACGATCGGGTGCCTCCGTGGTGCAATGGCATGCACACCCGCCGTGCACGCTGAAGGTCGTGGGTTCGATTTCCCGGCCAGGTAACATCAAGAACTTTTCAACGGTAATGTTGGCGACATTTCCTGAGTATTTCAGCCTTGTAAAACTTCTCTACAAGTGGTGTCTTAAGACACGCCGTTCGAACTCGGCGATAAACAGTAGGTCTCATATCATTGAGGTAGTATGAATCGGGGTGCATTTATTGATATGAGAGAAGTCTCCCTTGTCTCTTCTGAAATGTTTGTGGGACAATTACAATTACATTTCGAATAATAATTTTTCTTTCTGCTATGAAAGTATGAATGCCCACAATTTTAGTTGGAGAACATTTTTTACGGCCAGCTAAAATCTTGAAAATACCTAAGATCCGGAAGTACCGTTATGTGGGGGCTATACCAAAACATGGACTTATGTTGACAGTTTTATACCCTCAGAATTTATGCTAACGAGGGTATATACACTTTCATCGAAGTAATGGTTTTAGACCCCAATATTTTGTCTAAACTTAGTTCAAGTTCGAAGATGGGTTATATAGGTCCACTCCTCTCGGTACATCCCCCACAAAGGTTCGAAAATGTTCGGAAATTTTGTGCGTACGATAACTCTTGAAGGGAGTAACCGATTCGTTCAATACTTTGCACATCGTGATATTTATACCAGACTTAGATGAGGTTTCAATATGGACTCAATAGGTCCACTCCTTCGGGTACCTCCCAAACAAAATTTCGGAAAAGTTCAGTTTAGGGCATGCTCTCGAATCGCTTTGATTTTTGTTGTAGCAACTTGTATTCACTGCCCTCTATACGACGGCACATGTCTCATCTGGGGCAAGTCCATATTTTCTGAGAAAATAGACTGAAAGTTGAAAAAACACCGTGTGTAGTGGTTGGAGCGCAAGATAACTCTCGAACGGATCTGCCGATTCAGTCCAAAATGTGGCCTTCGTAATATTTTGTGCAAACTTATTTTAAGTTCGAAGATAATCCATATCGGTCCACTTCTTCAGGTACCTCCCCCACAAAAGTTCAAAAATGTTCGGAAAAATTGTGCGCAGGATAACTCTTGATGGGAGTAACCGATTTGGTCCATACTTTACACATCCTATACCTACCAGATATAGATTAGGTTCGAACTGTATTTGTCAACTCGTTCGGGTACCTCCCCACAAAATTTTGGAAAAATTCACTTTAAGACCTGCTCTCCAATCACTTTGATTTTTATTGAAGCAACTTGCATTTGCTGCCTCCATTACGACGGTAAAAGTTTTTTTCAGAGGCAAGTCCATACTTCTTTAGAAAACAACCCGAAAGGGATAAAAAACCCCTATGGCACCATATATAGTAGCTGGAGAACACGATAACTCCCGAACCAATCAACAAATTTGGTCTAAAATTTGGCCTTCCTCAAATTTTGTTCAAACATTGTTTCAGTTCGAAGATGGGAAAAACTTCCGGTACTTCCCCCCAGTATTCAAAAAATTTCACTAAAATGGTATGCACTATGTTTCTTGAACGGGCCAACCAATTTGGTCCAAACTTTGGATCTCCTAATAATTTGTCAATATTTAGTTTAATTTCTAAAATTGCCACTATTGACCTTCTCCTTAGGACAACTCCCCCACAAAAGGTCAACATTTATGTCTAACTGCAGTTTAGGGTCAGTTCAAATATTATTTGGAAATGTATACCGATGCTGTTCGTTGTGGTCCTGTTTATGTTTTTCGTGGACAAGTGCATGCTTCCTGGCGTAAAAATATGTATGAAAATATGATCCACTTCCATAATGGACTATGTCGGGGCGTTACGAAATAAGTGCCCAATGAAATAACTCCCCAAACTGAAAATGATATAAGTCCCCAAAATTTTATACACAAAACAACAACAACTATAATTTAAATTTTTGGGGATTTATTTCATTTTTCTGGGGATTTATTTCATACAAAAATTTGGGGACTTATTTCATTATGAAATAACTTCCCAAATTTAGAAATGAAATAAATCCCCAAAAATTAGTTTGGGGACTTATTTCATTTTTCTAAAATTGCAAATTATTTAGAAATTGCAATTATATCCCACTGGACACGCAGTCGTTGTGCTTTCTCATGTAGTTATTGCTTATCAAGTAGTTTTTTGAAGAGCGTCTACTGATCAGCATGGAAGTCGAAATTATTGCCGTTGAGAAAAAAGTTCGAAGATATTATATATTCCAAAAATGATTTACACACAACACCTGCATTTGCAGCATAAAAGGTTGCAAATCAAGAGTGAATGTGGAAGATGGAAAGTTTTTTAACAAAAAAAAAAAAAAAAAAAAGAAAATATGGAGCTTAATCATTATAATGAAGAAGGAATATATGTATATAACTAAAAGCATAGGGAAATATGATTGTGAAAGTAAATTGTTTTTGATGAATGGTAGTACCAGTAGTTGTTTGTGGGAAAAAGGACGTGTCTTGGTTTCAAGTTAAAAATTCGCGCGAATTTTTAACATGATACCAAGACACGTCCTTTTTCCCACAAACAACTACTCGTACTACCATTCATCGTATTTGATCGTAAATTGTTTTGTTGTGAAAATAGGTTGATATTTTGGTATGAAACCAAAATTCGCGCGAATTTTTGTGTTGTTGTTAGACAATAAAAACAACTTGCCAAAATTGTTTTTTTTCGATCTCTCAGAAGAAACCAGTATTTTTTGCTTTATGAAAGGTGTTCTTGAAATGCAGAAATTTGAACTTTGACAAGACTTTATGAGCACTATTCCTATAACACGGTGCCCTTGAAACAATTTTAAATTGAAGGTGCTTACACCTTAGAAGTTTTTGCGGATTCTGAAACTACAATGTTCATAGATATGAAAAATCAAAAAACAAAAAAATCGCCGGAGCGCTTTTTAAATAGATCGCGATTTAAGTTGACATTTTTAAGGGTTGTTTAGGTTTTCACGATTTTCTTTAGAAACCGCAAGTCCTATCAAAATGGGGCTAAAGAAAATGTTGTAGCTATGAAAATTCTCTACAAGATCGACTTTTATGGTATTTTCGTAGTTTTTACCATTTTTGAGTTATAGAAGTTCAAATTGGGACAATGCACTGACTGTATCGCCCCCTTACAAAACAATGTCATGAAGGGTGCGCCTTAACTAACTTTTGATGAAAACCTCTTACACAGGGAAAGTTTTTGTGAATTCTGAAACAGCAGTGTTCATAGATGAGAAAAATCCAAAAACAAGAAAAAAATCGCTGTGGGGATTTTTAAATAAATCGCGGTCAAAATCCATATTTTTAGGTGTTTTTTTGGTTTTCACGATTTTGCTTGGAAACCGCAAGTCCAATCGAAATGGAGATAAAGAAAATGTTGTAGCTGTGAAAATTCTCTATAGGATTGATGTTTATTATTTATTCCCAGCCTGTACCATTTTTGAGATAATGAAGCTCAGTTTACATTTTTAGGTTTTTTTTGTTAGGGTTTCGCGATTTTGCTTGAATACGGTAAGTCTTATCGATATGGGACCTGAGAAAATCTTAAAGCAGTGAAAATTCTCTACAAGACTGACTTAAGTAACTTATCCTTAGTTGTAACACTTTTTTAGAAATATAAGTTTAAGTTGGGAATTTGCAGTCATGACATTGTTTTATAAGAGGGCGATACAGAATTGATTTGAATTTGAATTGTCCCAATTTGAACTTCTATATCTCAAAAACGGTGAAACTGCCGAGAATGCCATAAAGATCAATCTTGTAGAGAATTTTCATAGCTACAATATTTTCTTTAGTCCCTTTTTGATTCGGTTTCTAAGCAAAATCGTGAAAACCTAAACAACCCCTAAAAATGTCAACTTAAATCACGATTTATTTAAAAAGCGCTCCAGCGATTTTTTTGTTTTTTGATTTTTCTCATCTATAAACATTGTAGTTTCAGAATCCGCAAAAACTTCCGAGGTGTAAGCACCTTCCATTTAAAATTGTTTCAAGAGCACAGCACATAATACAGCAATTTTTTTTTCTGTGTATATGTTATCAGTTACTATTTTTGCTGCATACGAACAAAAAACATAACAATCGATGAAAGTTTTTGCGGAATTATTTCATTTTTAAAATTGGGGACTTGTTTCATAATGAAATAAGTCCCCAAATTTGGGGAGTTATTTCATTTTATTTTGGGGAGTTATTTCACTTCGTTGGGGAGTTATTTCATTTAAATTTTTGGGGACTTATTTCATTATGAAATAACGCCCCAAATTTGGGTGCTTAATTCCTTTTCAGTTTGGAGACTTATTTTGTAACGCCCTATGTCGGCCCATTCCTTTATTACCTACTTTGCAACTGTTTTAAACTTTAATCTTAATCCACATTTTTGTCGGCAAGTTCAAATGTCCCAAAAGGGCCACAAAATTCTGAAAAGACCCTAACTAGGCTGAGGGTATATCTCCGCCGCCAATCCGACTGATACTTTTTTTACTTGTTTTATTTTTTACTTGGATGTTTTTTGTGGGATGTTTGTGGAACAATTATTATTATTATTACATTTTTTGACCACTGAGAACAAAATTTAGTCAATTTAGGCAAAATTTAGATAAAAACTTTAAAATGCCTGAAATCGTGTAGTACCGTTATATAAAGGCTATACCAAAACCTGGACTTATGTCCATAATTTTTGGTGGGGAAGTTTCTGTACCATTGGGAACTCCAAATGCCAAGTTACAGCCAATTCTGGTTAAAAATGAAGATAAAATCTTTAAAACACTTGAAATCGGGTGGTACCACTATATGGGGGCTATACCAAAACCTGGACCTATGTCCACAATTTTTGGTGGGGAAGTTTCAGTACCATTGGGAACCCCAAAAGCCAAATTACAGCCTATTCGGGTTAAAAATGTAGATAAAATCCTTAAAATACTTGAAATTAGGTGGTTATAGCGGTAATATGGGGGCTATACCAAAACCTGTACCTAGGTCCATAATTTTTAGTGAGGAAGTTTCTGTACCAATGGGGTGTCCCATTGCCAAGTTACAGCCAATAAGAAAGATACAATTCTCATAATACGTGAAATCGGGTGGTACCGCTATAGGGGGGCTATACCAAAACCTGGACCTATGTTCATAATTTTTGGTGGGGAAATGTCTGTATCATTGGAAATCCCAAATGCCAAATGACAGCTAATTCGGGCAAAAATTAAGATAAAAGCCTCCTCCTATGGCGTGCATAAATTAAAATATGCACCAACAATTAAACTTAGCTATTTTTAACACCATGTGATTATTTTCACCATTCAAGTACCATCCGATCATCTTCCACAATTATTAGCATCTTCCTTCGTGGGAAATGTTTTCGATATTGAACTAAAAATGCGTGATTATGGTTACACTACAAACAATTAAAAGTGGGAAGAAGGCGACGTCATGACTAATTCAAAGAGTTCCGCAAATTATTTTAATCGGACAAATAACCCGTGAGTGACAGGACGAAAAGAAGAGTATATATAGTCGCCTTAGATCTCTTTCTCTTGAGAAGGAAGTATCACAATTTACAATGGATGTTGTTGCAATTGCCACTTGGAACGCTAACTTTTCCAAAGCTTTGGACCCTGACGGAGTCTTTATGGTAATGTTGAAACAGATGGATTAGCCGAGAGTTGAGATGTCGGATTTTTTATGAGGAACCCCCCTTAAATGTTTAGTATCGTTTGATTTTAAGATTGCCAAAGTTTGAGCACATTCGGAATATGTTACCAACTCACGGTGCTCTTGAAGCAACTTTAAATGGAAGGTGCTTACACCTGATATGTTTTTGCGAATTCTGAAACCACAATGTTCATAGATGAGATGAAGTCGTCATTTTTAAGGGTTTTTTAGGTTTTCACGATTTTGCTTGGAAACCGCAAGTCCTATCGACATAGGACAGAAGAAAATGTTGTACCTATGAAAATCCTGTACAAGATTAACATTTACGGTAGTTTGGTAGGTTTTATCGTTTTTGAAATATAGAAGTTCAACTTGGGACAATGCACTGACTCTATCGTCCCCTTATAAAACAATGCCATGACTGCAATTTCCCAACTTAAACTTACATATCTCATAAATGGTACAACTTAAGAAAAAGATACGAAAGACAATCTCGTAGAGAATTTTCACGGCAGCAACATTTTCTTTAGACTCATTTCGATAGAACCTGCAGTTTCCAAGCAAAATCGTAAAAACCTAAAAAACCTAAAAATGTGAACTTTGACCGCGATTTATTTAAACATCCCTCCAGCGATTTTTTCTTGTTTTTTGATTTTTTCTCACCTATGAACACTGCTGTTTCAAAATCCGCAAAAACTTCCCAGGTGTAAGCGGTTTTCACTAAAAGTTAGTTAAGGCGCACCATGTATGACATTGTTTTATAAGGTAGCGATACAGTCAATGCATTGTCCCAATTAGAACTTCTATATCTCAATAACGGTAAAACCAACTAAAATACCGAATATATTAATCTTGTAGAGAATTTTAATAGCAACACCATTTTCTTTTGTCCCATTTCGATAGGACTTGCGGGTTTCAAGCAAAATCGTGAAAATTTAAAAAACCCCTAAAAATGTCAACTTGAATCGCGATTTATTTAAAAAGCGCTTCGACGTTTTTTTTTTTTGATTTTTCTCATCTATGAACATTGTACTTTAAGTATCCGCAAAAACTTTCAAAGTGTAAGGACCTTCTATTTAAAGTTGCTTCAAGAACACCGTGACCCGCAAAGTTTCCATAATAATTTGTATGGGGCCAAAGGGGAATTTTTACGAGAAGAAAGCCGGCTAAAGAATAAAATACTTCAAATATTCTGGACACTGACTTCCGCGTGATGTCACCTGGGGAGCTTCTTTAACACCCGATGAAGGTAGTGAGCTAATATGTAGCGATAAAACACGAACAATAAAAACTTGGATTGGGCGTTGGACTGGTAACCCTCCCTACAACACATCATACTATAAAAACATAGCCAAAGAAAAAGAAGAAAAACTAGCTCTGCAAACATATTTCAAGACCATGATCTGCGAATCAGCAGATTCCGCTCAACTGACTCACATACTCGAAAATAACGTTCCTTGTCCCGATAATGTGGAAGCGCAATAGCAAAGAATAGCTCACACTTTTCAAACTGAAGCAAAATCAATACTTGGGTACCAAAAACAACCACTTAAAAATTTATGGTATGGTCAGGAGTGTCGTAAGGCTACTGAGTAGCGATAACAAATCAATCCCAAACGACGGCATTGCGTGTTTACAACCTAGCCAAAGTGAGGTCCAGACAACTGTTAATGGGCTTAAGAACAATAAGACAGCAGAAGCAGATGGGCTGCTTGATACTGATAAGGAGTATGCATCAGTTGATCAGCAAAATTTGGCTGGAGGAATGCATACCCAACGATCTGTCTGCTATGTCCCGTTATAACGTGTGGTTTTATCTAGGGCTGAGGTAGGCTCAGTCGCTGCCAGGGTCGGCCTAAGAACCCACAATCCTTAAGTAAAACACGAGTGGTTACAAGTTTAATCTTTGTTGTGAACTCTTGGTGTTTACCCTGTCGGACTTTTATTAACCAGTTGATAAAATGATTGATAATAGATCGATAATTTTTAAACTGACTAAAAGCTGGCTGAAAAGTTATCTAGAGATGAACCACTTTGAACAGAAAAAAATTTCGGCAATTGTCCATGTCTAGATAACTTTTCGACCAATATAAAGTTAGTCGAAAAGTTATCTAGAGGTTAACCACTCTGAAAACAGAAACATGTACCGTCTGCAAAGTATTTGTGTTTGTCGAAGAAATAAGGCACAAATGTATAAATAATTCGCACTTGCTTTTTCTTAATATTCTTCGTATAAATGCAGCATCCAGTTATAGAATACAGTGTTGATGGACTGAATATATTCGTACATATTACTCATATTATTCTGGAATTAAAAAGGAACATAAAGGAAATATACAAATTTGCCACTTCTTCTCTCTAACAAAAAAGAGAGAGAGAAAGACAAAGAGAGGGAGAGAGAGAATATGAAAAGTCAAAAATAAAAAAGACACAGAAACAAAAATTGTTTTTTTTTTCACATTATGTTTTAAATTGACTAAAAATAGGCAAACAAAAGTTAGTTTATTATCAGTCGAAAAGTTATCTGGCGTTGGACAATACTGACTACTCAGGCGCTCATCGCCTTGTAAAATTAGTCAGTTGGCATAAGGCAAAATGATCGACAAAATGCCACTTATGTTTAAAAAAAACTAGCTTTATGTGAGCTTTAAATCGGCCACAGTCCCTACAGGGCACCGACGTAGCCAGGGGGGGGGGGGCCCGAAATGATTTTCAATCCCATAGGATATTAGCTTATGCTACAAATTTTTTTAATTATTGAATAAAATTTTAAAATGTTTTAAATGTTTCAAGAAATATGTAAAGTATTTGGAGGAAGTATTACAGAGAATTATTTAAATACATTGGTTACTTATTGTCCAACATATTTGAAAGTATAAAGACTAATTAACATGTTAGGATTTTTGAGCAATTTTCCGCATAGTTGTTAAGTTTTAAGGTGTTGTTTAAGCGTTTATTCGTAATTTTAGGCTGACGCAAGTGTTACTGAGTTCAGAACAAGATGTTCATTTGTATTTGTTGAACTTTGTTGCATATTACGTCCAATACTTTGGCTTATAAACAACATCTAGAAAAAACATTCTTGCGATATTTTGTCTTTGAAATTTTTGATAAGAGCAATTCAACAATAAAATATAAAATCGTTGCTTAATTTTGTGGTTTTAAATTTTTGTATATAGTTTCTAACACGTTTTTGTTATGAACTATTTTGAACATCATAACAATTACAAATTCTTTATTATGTTTGAAATTTGCAAAAAAAAACTATATCAACCATTTTTTATGATATAATTCTGTTCCACCGCAGTGTCGCCCGTTGAGATTATTTGAAACTGGTCTCTTGCTACAAATTAGTAAATGCTATTGTACAAAAAAAGGATTTTTCTGTCGTATTTTTCAGGGTGATTATGAATGAAGTTGATATTCATAATTGGGCTGTTCGACCCTTCGAATGATAATAAAATCAAGATTATTGAGGTTAAAGTTAATATTTTATTTATTGCATATTATTTCCAATATTTCGAAATTACATTGAAATGAATTGTATTTTGGGGCGTACTTTCAATGGATACACATTTCTAGAAATGTTCCCTTTTCCTTCTTCGGCAAAGGACTTTGTGACGACAAACGAAATCAAACAAGTGAGAAAAGGCTATAGTCGGGACGGGGCCGACCATGTGATACCCTACACCACTACCCCTGTGCATAAGCTTTTCACTGGAAAACATTTCTTTTAGGGAATAAAATCCGACTACCACCAAACATAATATACCTCTTTCTCTCTGGGACCCCCATAAGCAACCAACATTTCGTGACTATCCGATCAAAATTACGACCTGTAGCGTGATTAAAAGGTTTAGATGGACAGAAAGACGGACGGACGAACACACGTAGATCGACTCAGCTCGTCGAGACATTCATTTTGGTATATATAAGTATGGGTCTACGATGCGTTATTTCGATTGCGTTACAAACTTTTTGGCCAAAGCCAACATATAATACCCTCCCCACATAGTGGTGTAGGGTATAAAAAAACTTGTCGGAAACAGATTCTTCTTCGTCAAATTCTCAACAAGTATCAGTCGGCTTTGCGGACAGGAATATATCCTGAGCCTGTGTGCACTGAAACTTTCATCTATGGAGAGATTGAATAGCGGCTTCATAACCAAAATCCTTTAACCCGAAGGTATGTATTAGGAGATTTTCAGAATTGTCTAGCCATTTGCGGACGTATGAACTTGCCAACAAAATATAGATTTTATCATTGATCACAAGTGTTGCGATGAAAGTACCTGAAGAAATGGACCGGACCAACATAGTTTATTTTGGAAGTAGATATTATTTTGGGGGTCATTCCTCTTAAAAGATATTGCGCCCACCAGTCATTTCAGTTCTTCACCAATGTAGTTCATTTTCGAGTTAAAACTAAGTTTGGACAAAATATTACTAAATTCAAAGTTTGGTCCAAATCTGTTGCTCCATTCAAGAAAAATCGCACATACCGCTTTAGCTAAAATTCTTGAAATTTGAGGGGAAATACCAGAAGGAGTAGACCGAAAATCACCATCTTCGAACTTTATATAAGGCTCGCAGAAATATGGCGATAAACAAAGTTTGGACCAACGTAGTATCCGGTTCGAAAGTTGTTGTGCGCACATGGTAGGTGCCGTAGGTGTTCTTTACAGCTTTCGGGCCATTTTCTCTGGAAGTATGGATTTGCCCCTGAAAAAACTTGTACTGTAGTAATAGCGGACCCGAGAACGCTTGTTGCAAAAAAGCAAAGCGTTTATTTATTTAATATTTTTACTTATAACTAAATTATTAGCATAAAGGAAGTGAAACCATATTTAATAATTATCCAGAGAGGTCTTAAACTGCACTTTTCTCAAAAATTTAGAAATACTCTGTGGAAGGATATCGAAAAAGTGGATCGATATTGTCCATATTCGAATTTGATCGAAATTTGGACAAAATATCACGAAGGCCAAATTTTGGACAGAATCGGTTGATCTGTTCGAGAATTATCGTGTTCTCAAGGCAGCAACCCAGATGGACGAACATATATAAGTGGACTCCAACTTTTCTGAAACACATTTCTTCCAAACACTCTTTGCCCTTAAAACCATTATTTCTAAGAGGCACATTTTGAGTAAATGCTAAGAGTATAAAAAATGTAGATTGGAGAAAATTATGTTTATGGATTTGTATACATGTATAGACCTTGGATTGGCGCCAGAATTTCATTTTAAAAGTATTCAAGACTGGTTGCCAGAGTTTTCCTAGTTCCTGATCAACTTATGAGAAGATCCACGATAGGAAACCATAATTTCTATAAGAGAAGCCCGACGATTGTCCCGCGATTGGGTGCTAGAATTTCATCATGGATAGACTCACTATTGCTCAGCATTAGTTCTCTATCAAGAAAACCACTATCAGCCTTCAGAAATTCTTTGCGATAAGATCTACGATTGGACACCAAAATATACTTAGGGAAATAACTACAATTGGTTTCATTATGACAATAGCAACGATTGAATTTCCGAAATTGACCACATTCTGACACGGCAGCGTGATAAAAGACAAAAAAGAAGGCACATGTCTCGGCGTTTTTTCCTTTATTTATATAACTGCTAAGTATACCTGTAAATATAAAAAATATTACTGGATAACGTCATGATATCCGAACGTTACCTCTGCATAAATCAATTCTCTACTAATCTCATTTTCTTTTCATAAATTACTCAATAAAATTGGAGTGGAAAATTAAAGCCTTGATTTTGAGCTTTTGTTAAGTAGGAAAGGTCCTCATTATTCCATGTAAACAAAAAAGTTAAATCTTAAGATATTTCTAAGGGTTTTCGATTGTATACTAGGCCGGGGCGATTTGTATGGAAGGAAAAAAGTGTTATCGGGCGCCTGGAGTTTCTGATTCTTGGGATTGTACTGAGCAAAAAAGTCAACTAGACCATATGTCTACGGTGAAAATCGAGCCCCCGGATTTTGGCTTGAAGTTATTTTTCAAGGATTTTTGAATATTTTGGCATATAAGAACCAAACCTCTGAGATTTTCGATCCAACACAAAGACAAAAATTGTAGCCAAGACAATAATAAAGAACTCTCTAGTACATCGCAAAATCATTGGAACGCTCCTTCAGGTAGTTATGGCCTCGAGAAGGTGCACATTTTTCGGAAAATATCGATAAATGACACTGTGCTACAAAATGGGACTCAAAGTCAGTTGGTGGAAAATTCCTTTTGGAGATGAAAGCCCTTGGTGAGTGTACTAAGAACCCAAAAGGAAATATTCACCATAGGTCAAGTTTCCGAGATATCGCGTGATTAATGGTTTAATTTTGGACCCTTAATTTGTGAGAAAATAGCTTCATATCTCTCTCTACATTTCTTCGGTCAAATCGAATGGTGAATCTTTTTGTAGAATATTTCATCCCTCTAACTCAATTCCTTTCATGTCCTTTTCGTCCTTTATTTTTTGAACCATAGTAAAAGTAACACAAGACGAGATTTTAAAGCATCCAAATATTCTACAAAAATGTTGTTCAGAAGATTTTAGGTACGGTTCTCATTGATGACCAATCGATATTTCCCCGTTTTCATGGTCCTTTTTGACATTTACCCGGTTTTTGTTCAGAAAACTATGTTTTGTTTTTATGTATATTCGTTATTGGTCTGTGGTGCTTCTGAAATACTTACCATAAATAGCTCTTGTAATGACGAACACGTTAATAACAAATTTTATTTGAGGATAGATCCGGTTACCTATTTTTTTGAATCGGATATTCTGATATGAAAACCGGTTTTAACTAACCGATTAAGCGTATATGTATATCATTAGAAAGCTAATATAACGGTCAATCAAATGACAGCAAGTAGCTTAATACAACTTTGTTGGTTCCGTAGCTAGAAAAAAAAACAGCTTTCTTAAACCGATTTTGATGTAAAATATCACTGGTTGAAAAATTCTTTTTGGCGATGAAAGTGATTGATAAAAAAAACAACATAACATAAATTCATCTCGCCATAACTCAGAAGTTTGACCTATCTGACCTATATTTTACATCAAAATCGGTTTAAGAAAGCTGTTTTTTTATTCTAGCTTCGGAACCAATCGGTTAATCGGTTACTTAAAACCGGTTCCAAAATCGGTTTTAATATCAGAATATCCGGTTCAAAAATTTAGATAACCGAATCTATCCTCAAATAAAATTTGTTATTAACGTGTTCGTCATTACAATAGCTATTTATGGTAAGTATTTCAGAAGCACCACAGACCAATAACGAATATACATAAAAACAAAACATAGTTTTCTGAACAAAAACCGGGTAAATGTCAAAAAGGACCATGAAAACGGGGAAATATCGATTGGTCATCAATGAGAACCGTACCTAAAATCTTCTGAACAACATTTTTGTAGAATATTTGGATGCTGTAAAATCTCGTCTTGTGTTACTTTTACTATGGTTCAAAAAATAAAGGACGAAAAGGACATAAAAGGAATTGAGTTAGAGGGATGAAATATTCTACAAAAAGATTCACCATTCGATTTGACCGAAGAAATGTAATGTCAAAATGAAGCTACAATAACGCTTTAGAGAGATATGAAGTTATTTTCTCACAAATTAAGGGGCCAAAATTAAACCATTAATCACGCGATATCTCGGAAACTTGACCTATGGTGAATATTTCCTTTTGGGTTCTTAGTACACTCACCAAGGGCTTTCATCTCCAAAAGGAATTTTCCACCCACTGACTTTGAGTCCCATTTTGTAGCACAGTGTCATTTATCGATATTTTCCGAAAAATGTGCACCTTCTCGAGGCCATAACTACCTGAAGGAGCGTTCCAATGATTTTGCGATGTACTAGAGAGTTCTTTATTATTGTCTTGGCTACAATTGTTGTCTTTGTGTTGGATCGAAAATCTCAGTGGTTTGGTTCTTATATGCCAAAATATCCAAAAATCCTTGAAAAATAAATTCAAGCCAAAATCCGGGGGCTCGATTTTCACCGTAGACATATGGTCTAGTTGACTTTTTTGCTCAGTACAATCCCAAGAATTAGAAACTCCAGGCGCCCGTGATGGTTTTCAAATCGCCCCACTCTATTGTATACTCCTTATTTTGGTCTTACCGAAGTGGTATCACTGAATTACATAACATTCACTGTAGTTGTGAGTTATTTGATAAATGATACACCCAACAATATATGCGATTATTAATATATCCATTGTTTTGAACATATATTAACTCTGATATATTGTCAAAAAGACAAGGGACATTGGCCAAGAAGTCTTACGTCATTTTATTTAAAATATAGTAATGAACATTATTTTATCAGTAATATAAGTCTAAAATAAGGTTTACGTCTTTGATAAATAAGAAATTTTTGCTAACATGAACTTTCAAAATTTTGTCAGGTGGGCCCCCCCGAAATGAAATCCTGGCTACGTCCCTGCTACAGGGGTAGGTATTGGTTGAGTTCGTTTCTGTGTTATTCGGCGGCTGTCGGATCGGCAGTGGCTCGGTAACCGTCTGGTGTGGCTCGGCTCTACAAGACTCGGGCTGCTGTCGGCTCGGGGCAATCGGGTAGCTTTCGGCTCGGCAGTTGTCGGGTGGACTCGGCTCTACACGACTCGGCTCTGGGCTATCGGGCGGCTGAACATGAACTTTCAAATTTTCAAAATTTTGTCAGGTGGGCCCCCCCGAAATGAAATCCTGGCTACGTCCCTGCTACTGGGGTAGGTATTGGTTGAGTTCGTTTCTGTGTTATTCGGCGGCTGTCGGATCGGCAGTGGCTCGGTAACCGTCTGGTGTGGCTCGGCTCTACAAGACTCGGGCTGCTGTCGGCTCGGGGCAATCGGGTAGCTTTCGGCTCGGCAGTTGTCGGATGTGGTTCGGTAATGCTTTCGGGTGGCTGTCGGCTCGGCGATCGTCGGGTGTATGACACGAGTCGATGGCATTCGGGTTGATGTAGGGGAAAGAGGTCGGTCAATATTTAGGAGCTGACTATGAGCATTGAGCTGGCTATGAGCGTTGAGTTGGATATGAGCGTCGAGCTGGCTATGAGCGTTGAGCTTGTTAAGAGCTTGGAGCTTGCTAAGAGCGTTGAGCTTGCTAAGAGCTTGCTAAGACCTTGGAGCTGACTAAGAGCTTGGAGCTTGCTAAGAGTCTGGAGCATGCTAAGAGACTTGGAGCTTGCTAAGAGCTGGAGCTTGCTGGAGGAGCGTGTTCAAATCGTAGCTAACGAGTAACGAGACTGCGGACGAGTCACACGTCTTGCCGTACTTTGTCGGCTGGTGATCGACGACTTTGGTGAATAAAAACTGGGTGGTAACACGAAGTGAATGAGAATTATTGTGCAGCAGTGGTTATCGTTAATTACACCGAAATTAAATTTGTCCACTATGCTCATTGTGTAGTGGTGGTTGATGGTAATGAATACATGTAGAAATACATATATGAAACGGTCACGTTACACCGTGCACAAGAAAGAAGACAAGACGGTTTGTGCCAACTACTCCAGAAGCATGAGTCTTCTACCCATCGTATATAAAGTGCTGTCGGCCGTATTGTGGAAAAGGCTAAAACCTATGATCAATGGAATAATCGGGTCATGCCAATTCAGTTTTAGACCTTGGAAATCTAATGTTCATTCTAATTTATACAAAAGGAAAACATTCCGACACATCTATATATATAAAAGAGCTTAGTGAGTGAGTGAGTGAGTGACTGAGTGACTGAGTGAGTGACTGACATATCATCGCCCAGACGAAACCGCTGAAGCTAGAAAGCTGAAATTTGGACTGTGGGTTGCTGTCGGTGTGTAGGGGTGAGATAAGGCTGGGTTTTTGGAAATTCGACCTAGAAGGGTACGAAAAGTACTAAAAGGTACTAAATATGGTACCCTTTGTATTAGGCAAACGGGAAGAGCTAGAATTCTGAAATTTGGAATGAGGGTAACTGATATAGAGTTAGAAAGATGTACCAAAGGGTTTTTGGAAATTCGACCTATAAGTGTACGAAAAGCTACTAAATTTGGTACCAATTGTATATATTGAGCGGATATAGCTACAATCTTCATATTTGTTATGGGAATCAAGGTTGGGAAGTGGTGTTGATATAAGGAAATGATTTTGGAAGTTCGTACTAATGTGTACGAGTAGTACTAAATGGTACTAAATTTGGTACAATTTGGATTTGGGTGAACGGATAGAGCTGAAAACCTGAAACTTGGAATTTAGATTACCGTTGAAACGTACGATTGAGATATGGATGTACTTTTGGAAATTCATACTTATGTGTACGAAAAGTACTAAATGGTACCAAATTTGGTACAATTTGGATTTAGATAGACATGGAAACCTGAAATTTGGAATTAAGATTACTGATGGAGTAAAGGATTGAGGTAGTTTTGGAAATTCTTACTTATGGGTACGAAAAGTGGTAAACGGTACTAAATTTGGTACAATTTAAATTTAGGTGGACGGATAGAGCTGGAATACTGTAATTTGGAATTAAGATTACTTATGGAGTGTAGGATTGAGGTAGTTATGGAAATTCGTACTTATAGGTACGGAAAGTACTAAATGGTACTAATTTTGGTACATTTTGGATTTGGGTGAACAGATAGAGCTGG
Source organism: Musca autumnalis (assembly GCF_047663935.1). Classification (NCBI taxonomy): domain Eukaryota; kingdom Metazoa; phylum Arthropoda; class Insecta; order Diptera; family Muscidae; genus Musca; species Musca autumnalis. The sequence goes on from NW_027411644.1 coordinate 271,129,113, forward strand.
AATCCTGAAATCTGTAATTAAGATTACCTATGGAGTGTAGCATTGAGGTAGTTTTTGAAATTCGTACTTATGGGTACGGAAAATACTAAATGGTACAATTTATATTTGGGTGAACGAAAAGAGCTGGAATCCTGAAATTTCGAGTTAAGGTTACTGTTGGAGTGTGGGATTGAAGAAGTTTTGGAAATCCGTACTTATGGGTACGAATAGTACTAAATGCTACTAAATTTGGTACAATTTAGATTTGGATGGACGGATAGAGGTGGAATCCTGAAATTCGCAATTACTGTTGGAGATAGTTATTGAAATTCGTACTTTCATACGAAAAGTATTAATGGTATTATGAATAGAGGTGGAATTCGGAAATTTGATATTATAGCCGCTGTTGGTGTGTAGGGTTGAGATATGGATGTGGTTGTGGATATACATACAATAAGTGTACGAAAATTACTAAGTGGCACAGAATTTGTTCCAAATTGTTATTGTGTAAAGGCGTAGAGCTAAAATTGTGAAATCCGGTATTAGCATAGCAGTTGACGTTTAGAGCGGAGATAGAGATGAAGTTTTGGAAATTCGTACTAATGTATACGAAAAATACTAAATCGCGGTTGGGATATAGTTTTGGATAAAAGGAAGTAATTTTTGAAACTTATACATACTATAAGTATTAAATTTGGTACCAGTTTGGTGTTGCATGAAGGGACATACATAGGTGGAATTGTTGTATGAGGGATTGTGTTGGTGTTTATATACGGATTTTTTGAAATGCATACAAATTCTAAAATTAGGCTGAGGGCTGGATGATTTATTGAGAAATACGAAATGTACTAAATGGTATTAAATTTGACGTTGGGTTGGAAGATGGAAAAAAGGCCTAAAAATGTCTCAAGAATTAACTGCTATATATAGGGTAACATCCTCTGAATAATAGTTTTTTCATCATTTATATATTGTTTATTTGTATATTATTCCTTTTCCGCATACGAAGTAGCGGGTATTTTGCTAGTACCAAATATTTATCGACTATAAAACCCAATAATGTCAAAGGTGTTCCAAGCCATGTGTGAGTTTGGTATTCCTGCAAAATTAATATGCAGAATAACATTAACTGGCGCGAGAACATGAGTTAAAATAGGAAAAACCTCTCCGATGAAATATGGTTTCCGACAAGGTGAAATATATCGTGTTACCTATTTAACATCATGCTGAAAGATGTCATTCGATTTGCAATTGTGTACACACGCAACGATAACAAGTTAAAAGGAAAATTGGGAAGTACCGTTCTATGTGGGCTGTTTCAAAACTTGAACCTATAGCAACAAATATGCTTACTTAAGCCAAAGTAGCATCTGTTGGCCAATATAATTCTTCTTTTTATTTGACAACTGATGTCGTTTGTTGTGTTTACGGCGGTGCCGAGGTATACGAAGTCTTTTACTACCTCAAAATTATGGGAACCAACTTCAGCAGTTGGTCCGAGCTCAATGAACGCATTGCGCGTCGACACCATCAACTTGGTCTTCTCGCCGTTTACCGCCAGACCCACTTTAGCAGATTTTCCTTCGACCTTCGTAAAGGCATCGGTTACTTCTTTTACTGATAGTTTCCTCTGCAGTGTCATAAATATAACAAGCCTCATTTTTGAAATAAATAGAAGAAGAAGAACAGATGCTACCTTAGTTTAAGTAAACAGTTTAAAAGCAGAACCACTTCTATTCAAACAAAAATTACACTCTAGCAGAACACCGATACTACCGGTACTTATGTGTGGATCCGAAGCATGGGTACTTGCGAAAGCAGATGAGGAAGAAATTGTGGTGTTAGGGAGAGGCATTTTTCGAAAGATTTATAGAAAAATTTGAGATGACGTTGAATACCGGCTTCGTATAAACCACGATTGGTACCAGCGGACCGACATCGATGCATATAGTAAAATGTATCGAGTTACAACGATTGCGTTGGCAGCGATATGTCAGCAGGATGAAAAAAAACAGGTCAAAACTCTGATGGAATGACGATATCACAACACATGTCGTCCAAAATTGTAAATAAAGCAGAAGTCCGGGGTGTTTGGTAATCTATGCTTAGGTCGGTTTATGGAACAAAACTTTCTGTGTAGTACAAAAGCCATATAAATAGAAGTTGAAGTTGAAGTTGGAATTTATTGAGTCTTTTTACGAGTCATTAAAGCAAAATACAAACATTATTGGACATACTTAAAACTATAGTGTATTGTTTTAATAACGGTAGAGGAGATTCAACTCGTGTTTTTAGTGATACGATAGACAATTTTTTAAATTGGAAAATAAAGGGTAACACGCATGCTCATAGCGTTAACATCGCAGGCCATATAAATAGAAAAAAATTGAATATTGAATAAATAAACTCAATGGCTTAGTATGAGAATGACAATTAGTTGGAAATATTTTATCAGTCAAGGTGTACGATGACATTTTAATCAAAACCGTCACATTTGATAACTGGGTAATGTCTATTGTCCAATAGACATTAAGGCTGATAGTGGAAGAAACTTGGGTGAAATTTTGATATGATTCTGACTATTTACTGTTATTTATACACCACAGAATGACATTGAAATGGTATTTTCAAATTGCAAAACAATACCGGCAGTGCAAGATTGATCTATTACATGTACATATGTACATACATATACAGTGCCCGAAGTAAAGACAAGTTCACATTTCGGAAATTCATTTGGAAAATTTAAGGTTACCAAAACTAACGAATAGATGACTGTCAAAAATATTCTATCGGCGAGAACTGTGAATTGTTTGAATACATTTTTGAATTCCCTCTATTGCAGGGATGATCTTCTTTGTAAAGACAGTATACTCAGCGATCCCACTGAGTTGGCTTTGCATTTGCTTTTCTCCCTCCTGTTTTCAAGTTGATTGTATTTTGTTGGTCTCCACTACTCTATAGCTATAACCGAACATTTCACTTGCTATCAGAATAGCTATCGATCATGTTTTGCATGTCACACTTATGTATTTGTTTACCGCTATTCCATTTTATAAGGAAAAACAAAAATAGATTATTTTGTGACGAAATTGACTTTCTGAGAAAAAATAATTTGACCAATGTTCAAAATAATGCTTTATCGAATGTCACGATTAAACTCAAAGCGTTGCTGGGATTTTTAGGTATTAAAATTAAAAGCAACGTTGTGGTTTATATTTGGTATGATTTATTCTATTTGCCCAGCAAGAATTTGGGAACCACATGAACTGAATAACCCGTTACAAAGCTATGTAAACAGACTACTCTCTGCATTACCAGTAAACTGAAAAAAATGAGTTATTCTTAAAAATGTTTCAAGGAAAAACTACTTACTGTACTCATTACTAAGTCATAAAGAATCAACTTTGGTCACATTGTATATCGTAATTCCTTCCAGTCATATATCTGGTTTAAATAGTAGTAGTATATATTATTTATTATTTTTTTCAGATATAGTACATTTTTACAATAGAAGCATGTATATTAGGCCGGGGCGATTTGAAAACCTTAATGAGCCCTTCTCGTGTCTGATTCCTGGGATTGAACTGAGCAAAAAAGTCTACAGACCATAGGTCTACCGCGAAAATCGAGCCTCCCGATTTTGACTTTAAGTTTTTTATCCACGTTTTTTGGACATTTTAGCACGGCCAAACCATTGAGATTTTCGATCCCATACGAAGACAAAAATTGTAGCCAAGATAGAGATTAAGAACTCTCTAATACATCGCAAAAGCATTGGAACGCTCCTTCAGGCAGTTTTGACCTTGAGAAGGTGTAAACTTTTCGGAAAATGTCGATAGATGGCACTGTGCTACAAAAGCTGACCAGAAAAATATTCAAGCGTTCTGATGCAAAATTCTATCGTGTTGGGATCCATGGACAACGAAAATGCCTTTAGTTCGTTTGGGCCACTTCGTTTTATATTTTTATAACGGTAGACCATAGGTCTACCGCGAAAATTCCTGATGGCCCACAGGGTCTCTAACAAAAATTTCATCACGCCATAACGCGGAAGTTCGTCTCACGGCGGATCTGTCCTTCAGGGTTCATAATATACTCACCAAGGCCTTTCTTCTCCAAGAGGAATTTTCCGTGCCCCAGACTTTCACCTCCATTTTGTTGCACCGTGTTATCTAATCTAATCTAAAAAAATGTGTTCAGCGAGGTGAAATGTACCACATACGGGGCTATATCAAAGAGTCAACCTATCTTTAAATTTTTTGGCGGAAAAGTTTTATAACTGCAGGGAACTTCAAGAGTCAAATTGAGAGTAGTTTCATCAAAACAATGTAGACCCTCAAAAATGGACGCATGTTGAAGAATTTTAGTGAAGAAATTTCGTGACCGCTGAAAATTCCCGAAAATCGGGAGGTACAGTTATATGGGGGGATATACCAAAACATGGACCTATGTTGACGATGTTTGGTGGAGATATTTCGTGACCACTGAGAACCTCAAATGGCAAATTACAGCTAGTTCGGTTAAAAATTTTTGCTAAAATTCTCAAAATACCGAAAATCGGGAGGTACCGATATATGGGGGCTATACCAAAACATGGACCTATGTTGACGATGTTTCGTGGAGATGTTTCATGACCACTGAGAACCTCAAATGTCAATTTGCAGATAGTTCGGTTAAAAATTGTGGCAAAAATTCTCAAAATACCGAAAATCAGGAGGTACCGTTATATGGGGACTATACCAGAACATGAACCTATGCCCATATCCTTTGGGGTATAAGTTTGTTGATCAATAGGAACCCTAAGTGCCAAATGATAGCTAATTTGGTTTGCAAATGTGGCGAAGAACGTCAAAATACCTTAAATCCGGAGGTACCGTTATATGGGGGCTATACCAAAGAGTGGACCGATATAGTCCATCTTCGAACTTGACCTGCCTATGGAAAAGAGACCCTCGGGTGCAACATTTCAGCACTCTATTTCAATTATTGCGGACGCTAGAGTGATTACAACAGACGGACATGCCTAGATCGTCTTAGAATTTTATCCTGATCAAGAATATATACTTTATAGGGTCGCAAATGATTAGTTCGATGTGTTACAAACGGAATGACAAACTTAATATACCCTCCATACTATGGTGGAGGGTATAAAAATAAAATATCGTATGATATGAATTTTAAGGCACTGACCTATAGCTGTCTGCCTTCTATACAAAAATTAAGAAAGTTGTTTAAAAGATCGTTTTAATTAAAATCAAATTCAGACATTATTTGATTTCTATACTGAATACAGACTCTAATATAACTTGCTAGCTGATTCCAGTTTACAACATAACCATTTAATATATCAATTAATTCTTCTTCATTTAGCAAAACCTTTTTGAACAAGTAAAAAAGTGTCAGTCGACTTTGCCGACAGAGATATACCCTCAGCCCATGTGAACAGAAACACTTTTTGGACATTTGAACTTGCCGATAAAACCGACATAGTCCATTATCGAAGTGGATCTTATATTGGGAATCATATCTTTTCGATAGATATCGCGCTCACTAGTAATTTCAGTGAGTCATCGTATAACTTTTGGGCCAGTATGCCAGTAAGCATGTAAACGGGACCATTTCGAACAGCATCGGTATGCATTTTCAAAGGATTTTCGAACAGACCCTAACATGCACTTGGACACAAATGTTGAACTTTTGTGGAGGAGGTATCCTAAGGAGAGGACCGATATGGGCCATTTCAGAAGTTTAACTAAATCTGGACAAAATGTTAGTGGATCCAACGTTTGGACCACATTTTAGTGGCATTTTTTAAATATTGGGGGAAGTACCGGAAGCTGTGGACCGGTATTGCCCATCTTCAAACTGAAACTGAAATTTGGACAAAATATGACGAAAGCCAAATTTTGGACCAAATCGGTTGATCTGTTCGAGTGTTATTGTGCTCTCCAGTCACTACAAATGGTGCCATAGGGATTTTTTTACACCTTTCGGCCTGTTTTCTCAAGAAGTATAGACTTGCGCATAAAAAACTTTTACCGTCGTAATTGAGGCAGCGAATGTAAGCTGCTTTAACAAAAATCAAAGCGATTCGGAAGCACGTCTTAAAGTGGACTTATCCGAAATTTTGTGTGATAGGTACCCGAAGGAGTGGACAAATAAAGTCTATATTCGAACCTGATGTATATCTGGTTGATATATTTGGATGTGTGAAGTATGAACCAAATCGGTCACTCCCTTCAAGAGTTATTGTGCGCACAAATTTTCCGAATATTTTTGAACATTTGTGGGGGAGGTACCTGAGGGAGTGGACCGATATGGCTTATCTTCGAACTTAAACTATGTTTGGACTAAATATTATGAAGGCCAAATTTTGGACCGAATCGGCAGATCCGTTCGAGATTTATCTTGCGATCCAACCATCACACACTGTATCTTAGGTTTTTTTTTTGCAATTTTCAGGCCATTTTCTCAGGAAGTATGAAGTTGCCCCTGATGAAACTTGTACCGTCGCATGGTGGGCAGTGATTACAAGTTGTTACAACACAAATCAAAACGATTAGAGAGCAGGTCCTAAAATGAACTTTTTCGAAATTTTGTGTAGGAGGTACACGAAGGAGTGGACCGATTCAGTCCATATTGAAAACTGATCTATGTCTGGTAGAAATTTCACGATGTGCAAAGTACGGACCAAATCGGCTACTGCCTTCAAGAGTTATCGTGCGCACAAATTTTCCGAACATGTTCGAACTTTTGTGGGAGAGGTACCGGAAGGTGTGAACCGATATAACTCATCTTCGAACTTAAACTAAGTTTGGACAAAATATTACGAAAGACAGATTTTGGACCAAATCGATTGATCCGTTCGAGAGTTGTCGTGCGCTCCAGCCAGACAGACAGACGGACGGACATGGCTAAATCAACTCCACAATGCCTGAAACGGATTTCGTAAAAGCATACTTGGGGTCTAAAACCATTGTTTCGATGAGGCACATTTTGACCGTATGAATGTGTATATACCCTCGTTAGCATAAATGCTGAGGGTATAAAAACATAATATGTACTGAATTCTTTTAAAATAGGACATCGGCATAAAAATGTTGTAAATTTTCAACTTTTTGCTTTTTGCATAGTAAACACATGCGGATTCTGTTAGGTCCAAACATGTTTTTCTTGTGGTGAGTAATTGATGAGCTTAAATAGATTTGGCCCACACTTGGATCCAACTTCGAGTAAAAACGGGTTGTTTCAAGTTTCAATTTTTTGTTTGCAAATGTGCCGTTTAAAGACATGTCTCGGATAGTTGTGAAATTTTGTTTTGGATTAGCCTCAATATAATGTAACGTGATAAAATGTTCACGTACATAATACAAGAACTACTACCCTTAACATACAACCATACCAGCCATTAAATTACAAACCTACACTACGTCATTACTACCTATCTGCAGAGAAATAACGTCTTAGACAACAGAGATTTGCATTTTAGTGCAACATCACAACATTCATTGTCATTACTATAACAAGTAATTCTCATTTACCCCGTATCTCGAGTTACCCAGATATTCCAGAGTTGGATGTTGATGGCGAGCTTACTACTTCAGCGAGCTAGCTACAGGGGTTGGAAAAAAAGACTGTTCTATATCCGCTGACTTACACCTCGGTGTTATAGCTTTGGGGATACTTTTTGTGGGCTACCAATTAAGTTGTGGTGGCTAATACGTACACAGGGCTTTAGAGTCAGCTGTTCCACAGGGCTTTGGGTCAGCAGTTCCACAGGGCTTTCGGGTCAGCAGTTCCACAGGGCTTTCGGGTCAGCTGTTCCGTAGTTATAAACCAATATAGAATGGTAGAAATTAGACCACAACACTAGACTAATACCCGAACCCATCGTGTTCCCGATCATCTGCAGCCAAATACATCGTATCCCCGAGCACCAACAGCCGAACGCCGAATCCATCGTATCACAGATCATTCACCGAATACATCGTGATCCCGAACATCAGCAGCCGAACACCGAATACATCGTGTTCCCGAACATTAACAGCCGAACCCATCGTATCCCCGATCATATACAGCCGAACACCGAGTCCATCGATCATTCACAGCCACGCACAATATATCCCCGATTATCGTTAGAACAAACATAACCACCAAAGAATCGTCTAGAGCAGAACTCACCGACTCATCGCTAACCCGTATCCAGTCTGCCTGAACGATCTTAACGAACGATTTAATCCCAAACTCTACAATTGAATATATTTTTATCGCTTTTTAACACAAGTAGATTGTAAATTAGTATTTTATCAATAAAGAATCCGATTTCTGTCCCAAGGAAAGGGAGAATACTAGTCGTCCAATTTCGTATGGTTTAGAGGGTCCTTATGGAGACCCTGGATGCGACTGAGCTTACCCCAGCCGACGACAAAACCACGTTTCAATAACAGAACCATCCGTTTTTAGATACTTTGATATTTTTATATTCTACACAACACTGTGGTAAGGTGTATTATTTCTTTGTGTATAAGGATAAGAGTCGAGAGAGAGAATCATTTTCTAAGTCGATTTATGCATGTCCGTCCGTCCGTTCGCAGCGTGGAATATCATTGTTTTAGCCATAGAAAGAACGCTAATGCTTTTGGTGAAAATTGGTTCAGATTTGGATATAGCTCCCATATATTTTTCGGCCGATTTCAAGTATTTGCTGAACCACCCAGCCTATATATGTACAATTTCGATGAAGTTTGAAATATGCGACTGAATTCGGTTTAGAAATAAACGTGCCAAATTATATCGAAATCGGTGAAGATTTTGGATATAGCTCCCATATATCGACGCCTCCAAACAATAGTATGCTAAGTCGACTTAGCATGTTTTCAAGTTCTTTACATGTTTATATTTAACGTCCTTTTACTTAAATTCTGTCAAATTTTGGTAATGATCGGACAATCCGAACAGAAGTTATAAACAAATATTTCCTTAGCATAGTACTGAAGGTCAAAGAAATTTCCAAACTTTAAGAGCTTGTCCTGCAAAACTCGCTTTTCAGAATTAGCAAACTATTATTTGGAGGTGTCGAACGTCCTTTAACTTAAATTCTGTCTAATTTTGGTAATGATCGGTCAATCTGAACAGAAGTTATAAACAAATATTGACTTAGCATAGTACTGAAGTTCAAAAAAATTTCCAAACTTTGAGAGCTTCTCCTGCAAAACTCACTTTTTATACCCTCCACCATAGTATGGAGGGTATATTAAGTTTGTTTTTCCGTTTGTAACGCATTGAAATACTCATTTGCGACCCTATAAAGTATATATATTCTTGATCAGGGTAAAATTCTAAGTCGATCTGAGCACGTCCGTCCGTCCGTCCGTCCGTCTGTGGTAATCACTCTAGCATCCACAAAAATGGAGATAGGACGCTGAAATTTTGGGAAAATGCGTCTTTTGTTTGCAGGCAGTTCAAGTTCGGTGATGGGCTATATCGGTCCACGTTTTGGTATAGCCCCCATATAACGGTACCCCCCGATTTACGGTATTTTGACGTTTTTAGCTACATTTTCAGACCGATTTGGCTGTAATTTGACATTTAGGGTTCTTAAGTGTCAGTAAACATATATAACAAAACTTGTGGACATAGGTCCACGTTTTGGTATAGCCCCCATATAACGGTACCCCCCGATTTGCGGTATTTTGACGTTTTTAGCTACATTTTTAGACCGATTTAGCTATAATTTGACATTTAGGGTTCTTAAGTATCAATAAACTTATGTAACAAAAGTTGTGGACATAGGTCCACGTTTTTGTATAGCCCCCATATAACGGTACCTCCCGATATACGGTATTTTGACGTTTTTAGCTACATTATCAGACCGATGTAGCTATAAATTGACATTCAGGGTTCTTAAGTGTTAATAAACTTATATATTAGAAGTTGTGGACATAGATCCACGTTTTGGTATAGCCCCCATATAACGGTACCCCCCGATTTGCGGTATTTTGACGTTTTTAGCTACATTTTCAGGCCGATGTAGCTATAATTTGACATTTAGGGTTCCTAAATGTCAGTAAACTTATATAACAAAAGTTGTGGACATAGGTCCACGTTTTGGTATAGCCCCCATATAACGGTACCCCCCGATTTACGGTATTTTGCCGTTTTTAGCTACATTTTCAGACCGATTTAGCTATAATTTGACATTTAGGGTTCTTAAGTGTCAATAAATTTATATAACAAAAGTTGTGGACATCGGTCCACGTTTTGGTATAGCCCCCATATAACGGTACCCCCCGATTTGCGGTATTTTGACGTTTTTAGCTAAATTTTTAGACCGATTTAGCTATAATTTGACATTTAGGGTTCTTAAGTATCAATAAACTTATGTAACAAAAGTTGTGGACATAGGTCCACGTTTTTGTATAGCCCCCATATAACGGTACCTCCCGATATACGGTATTTTGACGTTTTTAGCTACATTATCAGACCGATGTAGCTATAAATTGACATTCAGGGTTCTTAAGTGTTAATAAACTTATATATTAGAAGTTGTGGACATAGATCCACGTTTTGGTATAGCCCCCATATAACGGTACCCCCCGATTTGCGGTATTTTGACGTTTTTAGCTACATTTTCAGGCCGATGTAGCTATAATTTGACATTTAGGGTTCTTAAATGTCAGTAAACTTATATAACAAAAGTTGTGGACATAGGTCCACGTTTTGGTTTAGCCCCCATATAACGGTACCCCACCGATTTACGGTATTTTGACAGTTTTAGCTACATTTTCAGACCGATTTAGCTATAATTTGATATTTAGGGTTCTTAAGTATCAATAAACTTATGTGACAAAACTTGTGGACATAGGTCCACGTTTTGGTATAGCCCCCATATAACGGTACCCCCCGATTTACGGTATTTTGACGTTTTTAGCTACATTTTCAGACCGATTTAGCTATCAATTGACATTTAGGGTTCTTAAATGTCAATAAACTTGTATAACTAGTGGACATAGGTCCATGTTTTGGAATAGCCCCCATATAACGTTACCGCCCGATTTCAGGTATTTTGAGAATTATACCAACAAGTTTTAACCGAATTATCTGTAATTTGAACATTTGACATTTGAAATTCTTAGTGGTCACCACACCTCTCCACCAAAAATTGTCAAGAAAGCCCCCATATAACGTTACCTCCCGATTTTCAGTAATTTGATGATTTTAGCTACAATATTAAACCGAACTAGCAGTAATTTGACATTTGAAGTTCTTAGTGGTCACAACACCTCTCCTGTAACGGTACCTCCCAATTTTCAGTAATTTGGCAATTTTAGCTACAATTTTTAACAGAACTAACTGTAATTTGACATTTCAAGGTTGTAGTGGTCACCACACATCTGCATCAACAATTTTCAACATAGCCCCAATATAACGATACTTCCCGATTTTCGTTACTTTGAGGATTTTACTTAAAATGTTTAACCGAACGTAGGTCCATTTTTTTGTATAGCCCCAAAACAAACCTCCCGATTTTCCGTACCTTAGCTTTATTTTTTGGACGAACTTTCTGTAATTTGAAATTTAAAAGTCAACAAAAATTCTGCAACAAAAATTGTTCATTTAAGTTCATATTTTCGTATAGCCCAGATACCTCCGAACTAGCTGTTAATGACATTTAAAGTTCCAACGTTATGTACCGATTTTCGATATTTTGAGGATTCTAGCTAAATTTTTTAACCGAATTAGGAGTTATTTGACATTAAAGCCTCCCATCAAAAACTGTCAACATAGGCCCATGTTTTATTATAACCCCTATATAACAGTACCTCCCAATTTCTAGCCCACCAAAAATTGTCAACAGTTAGATATAGGCACCATAAAAAAGGGCCTCCCGAATGAAGCATTTTATGTACATTATCTGACATTTTAACGTACTCACTTAAAGTTGGGGACAGGAATGAATATTTTATGGTGGAGGGTATGAAAAGTTCGGCCCGGCCGAACTTAATGCTTTTTTACTTGTTAGACTTAGCATACTATTATTTGGAGGTGTCGATATAATGTCAGCCGATTTCAAGTATTTGCTGCACCAAACACGCTGTATGTGTCCGATTTCGATGAAATTTGGAATGTGTTATTGAATTTGCTCTAGAAATATATTATATCCAAATCGGTTTAGATTTGGATATAGCTCCCATTTATATTTTCGGCCGATTTGAGGTATTTGATGGAATGTGTGACGGAATTTAGTCTAGAAATAGGTGTACCATATTATATCAAAATCAGTTCTCGGCAGGACTTGATCATGCGAACTTCTGATTTCAGATTACTTTGAAATGGGGTACATATTGACTAACGGATCCGAATTTTTGCTGGGTACCACCCGATTTCAGGTATTTTGAAGTTTTTTTTTTATCGATGGTTTTGGGTAAATTTGGATGTAATTTGGTATTTTGGGTTCACAGTGGTCAATAAACCACCACAAAAAAAAAGTTGAAAATATATTGTATTTTGTAATAGTCCCCATAAAACGGCTCCAGCGATTTCAGGTTTTTTAAGTATCTACATTTTCGGGTAAAATTGCTATTAATTCATTTGCAATTAATGGTTCCCAGCAGTTAAAAAATGCATCAAAACTTGTGGACATAGACTCACGTGGTGGTATAGCCCCATATAACGGTACCACTCGATTTTTTTCAAGTTTTAAGCCGACCAAATTAGCTAAAAATAAGTATTTCGGGTTCCCAGTGGTCAAAATGCCTCCACCTAAAATTGTGGGTATAGGACATACATATATGACTGCACCGTCCGACTTCAGTTATTTTGAAGATTTTTTCTACATTTCCTAGTGGTCAGAAAACTTACCCACCACAAATTCTGGACATTAATACTTTTTGTAACAAAAAGAAAATTAATTTTTACATATTAATTTTATACAGCCATAGGCTGAGTGATTTTGGCTAGGCCATGTCATGAGCATGAGAAATGACGAAGCCACTAAAAAGGGCCTGTGAATACTGATTACATGGCGGTACAGGCAATGCGGAGCAATTGGTCAATGACATCAAAGTGCGCGATATTCGAAATTACGAAAATAAAACAAGATGTGGGGAGAAGTGAAAACCAGTTCTTAGATCAGTTTATGGGTCAAATGTGAGATAGCAAAAAATATACGAACAGACACAACACGAAAGTTAGACAGATAGCCACAGCATATTCCAATCAACTAGCCCAATTACTTAATCAAAGCACTCCTCATCCCGATAACATATCAGCGCAATGGCAAAGTATTGCCCACTCCATGCAAACAGCCGCAAAATCCATACTTGGATACCAGAGACCTCCTCCTCCAGGAATCCATTGTATGATCAGGAGTGTCGTGCTGCTACCGAAGAGAAAAATGCGGCATATAGGGCTACCTTACAATCAGTAGCAACGCGTAGCGCACGAGAGAGATATCGGGAGAAAAGGAGAAACGTCTTTTCCGCAGGAAAAATAGGGAGATGGAAAAGTGGGAGTGTGAAAAAATCGAGATGTACAGGAACCAGAATGAAGTCCGAAAATTCTACCAATGAGTCAAGCATCAAACTGATGGCTTTGGTACAGGTACCTCCTCCTGTAGAGACCAGAAAGGTAATTTGGTAACTGATACAGATAGTGTGCTCAGGATATGGAAAAAAAATTTTCAAAACTGTTGGTATCTAATAGCAGCAAAGACGACAAAGATACCACAGACCCAATCCCAGAAGATGGTATTGAATGTATACCGCCCAGCCAAGATGAGGTGAAGACAGCAATAAATCGGCTGAGGAGCCGATGGCTTACCAGCCGACCTGTTGTAAACCGGAGGCGACACGCTGATAAGGTGTATTCATCAGCTAGTTAGCACCATCTGGCAGGAAGAACGAGTACCCGACGATTGGAACCTGAGTATCCTGTGCCCCGTCCACAAGAAAGGAGATAAGACTGTATGCTCTAACTATAGGGGCATAAGTCTTCCCTATTGCCTACAAGATCGTGTCAGGGATATTGTGCTAACGACTAAAGCCTATGGTCAACAAGATAATTGGACCATACCAATGCGGCTTTAGACCTGGCAAGTCCACTATTGACCAGATATTTACCCTGCGGCAAATCCTGGAGAATACACAAGACATGCAGATAGACACCTACCACCTTTTTGTCGATTATAAAGCAGCCTTCAACAGCCCGCTGCGTTCAAAGGTATTCCAAGCCATGTCTGAATTTGATATCCCCGCAAAGCTCTTACGGCTTTGTAAAATGACTTTAACTGACACGAGATCCTCAGTTAAAATAGGAAAGAACCTCTCCGAAGAGTTTTGTACCGAAAGAGGTTTCAGACAAGGAGACAACCTTTCGTGTGATCTCTCAATATCCTGCTGGAAAAGGTTATTCGAGAGGCAAACGTCAAAAGAAGTGGCCCAATCTACACCAATAGCCGCATGTTACTTGCTTATGCTGATGATATAGACATCATGGGATGATCAGTAAAGGAAGTAACTGATACCTTTATGAAGGTCGAAGGAGAATCTGCTAAAGTGGGTCTGGCGGTAAACGGTGAGAAGACCAAGTTGATGGTGTCGACGCGCAATGCGTCCATCGAGCTCGGACCCACGGTGGAAGTTGGTTCCAATAATTTTGAGGTAGTAAAAGACTTTGTCTACCTCGGCACCTCCGTAAACACAACAAACGACATCAGTTGTGAAATAAAAAGAAGAATTGTATTGGCCAACAGATGCTACTTTGGTTTAAGTAAGCAGTTTAAAAACAAAGCCTCATCTCGTCAAACAAAAACCAGTAAGGAAAGGATCATAGTCGGGCGGGGCCGACTATATAATACCCTAAACCTCTGTGAATATGTAAAATATAAATCGGAGCTATATCCAGATCTTAACCGATTTTGATATAATTTGGCACATTTATTTCCAGACCGAATTCAGTCACACATTCCAAATATCATTGAAATCGGACTTATATATCGTGTTTGGAGCTGAAAATACACGAAATCGGCCGAAAATATATATGGGTGCTATATCCAAATCTGAACCGATTTCGATATAATTTGGCACATTTATTTCTAGACTGAATTCGGTCACACATTCCAAATTTCATCGAAATCGGAAATATATAGTGTGTTTGGTACAGAAAATACGTGAAATCGGCCGAAAGTATATATGGGAGCTATATCCAAATCGGAACCGATTTCGATATAATTTGGCACACTTATTTCTAGACCGAATTCAATCAAACATTCCAAATTTCATCAAAATCGGACGTATATAGCGTGTTTGGTGCAGCAAATACGTGAAATCGGGCGAACATATATATGGGAGCTATATCCAAATCTGAACCGATTTCGATATAATTTGGCTCAATTTAAGTGGGAACCACATATGTAAAATTTCAGCTAGTTCAAGCAAAATACCTAGTTCCCTAAAATACCTTAAATCGGGAGGTATCGTTATATGGGGACTATACCGAACCGTGGACCTATCGTGACAATTTTTAGTGGAGCAATTTCGCGGCCATTGGGAACCTCAAATGTAAAATTTCAGCTGGTTTGGGCAACAAATGCGGCTAAGATCCTTAAAATACCTTAAATCGGGAGGTACCGTTATATGGGGGCTATACCAAAACTTGGACCGATATAGCCCATCTTCGAACTTGATCTTCCGACGGCTAAAAAAATGGTACTCCCCAATTTTCAGCGAAATCGGTCAACAAATGCGACCTGTATGTTGCGGACGGACGGACAGGCATAAATCGACTCAGAAAGTGATTCTATGTATATCCCTAGAAGGAACTATGGGTTTATCTCGCTTCCTTTTGTATGTTACATACAAATGCACTAACACATAATACCCCTTACCACATAGTGGTGTAGGGTATAATAACGCTCTACAGACCAGACAACATCAGAAATTTTGTGACTTGAGACATGTACGTATTTCATTTGTTGGAAGTGTTCGTTTGAAATCTAAACGTAAATTGCTTCTTACATCCTTCGATACATATAGCTTTTAGGGAATTTTTATGTGCCATCGTACATTCGTTCCAAATGTTAACTTCTATTTACAACCTATTTATGTATGCCGATAAAAAAATGAATGCGTAAGAAGCACTACCAAACTCGAGTGTGGTTTTCAAATTTGTTTTTTGTTTTGAAGCAAAAGCAAAGAAAATAATATTTCCAAAACGAAAGTTTAGGTTTGTTTCATGCGCACACATTTTCGTTTCGAAATACATAAACAGGCTGTTAATATTGCATGTGTACCCTTCATTCACATGAATTCCCAGTGGCAACTTAAGGGCCGACTGTGTCGTCCTTCCACCTTCTTATAATCTATATTTTATATACCTGATGAAGCTATAGCTATCGATATATTACCTTCTAATCCAAACACTTACTTGCCAATAAGACCAGAGCTTCGTTATGCATAAAATCTGGTATTTCCATTGATTTGTAACTTTCGTAAGTTTTACATATATAGCGCATTTAAAAAATAGCGCACAGGGGATAACCGTCTTCTCCGAAATTCAACAAAATATATAACATATTTCCACCATTGGCCATCTCTGTACATCATCTGACGATGATATGGAAATCGGTTCAGAGGTTTTGGAGATATAACATATTTAAACAAGTAAAAAGTCGTTAAGTTCGGCCGGGCCGAACTTTTTATACCCTCCACCATAAAATAGACTTAATTAAATTTTAGGTGGAACAACTTTTCGATAATATATAGACTCCTACTGCCACCCACTATTGCTTAAAATACACTGTGAACACAAATGTTGGGGCAGAGATAATTCCTTTTGGAGATAAAACCAAGGGCTTTGTGTATATTAGAAACCCCGAAGGACAGATGCGCCGTGAGTCGAACTTCCGCGTTATGGCGTGATGAAGTTTTTGCAAGAGACCCTGTAAGCCATCATGAATTAGCATTATATCTTTGTTTGTTGTTTTTGTAGAGCACTTAAGCAACAGTGAACAAAGATATAACGCTAAGTCCTGATGGCCCACAGGGTCTCTAACAAAAATTTCATCACGCCATAACGCGGAAGTTGGACTCACGGCGGATCTGTCCTTCGGGGTTCATAATATACTAACCAAGGCCTTTCTTCCCAAAGAGGAATTTTCCGTGCCCCAGACATTCACCTCCATTTTGTTGCACAGTGTAATCTAATCTAATCTAAAAATATGTGTTCAGCTAAGTGAAAGGTACCACCTACGGGGCTATATCAAAGAGTCAACCTATCATTAAATTTTTTGGCGGAGAGTTTTATAGCTGCAGGGAACTTCAAGAGTCAAGTTGAGGGTAGTTTCACCAAAACAATGTAGACCCTCAAAAATGGACCCATGTTGACGAATTTTAGTGAAGAAATTTCGTGACCACTGAAAATTCCGGAAAATCGGGAGGTACAGTTATATGGAGGGATATACCAAAACATGAACCTATATTGACGATTATTTTTGAATAGACAAAATTGTAGCTAAAATTCTCAAAATACCGATCATTACAGCTTTTTCGTTTAAAAACTGTAGCTAAAATTCTCAAAAAAATCGGGAGTACCGTTATATGGGGGCTATACCAAAACATGGACTTATCTTCACGATGTTTGGTGGAGATGTTTCATGACCACTGAGAACCTCAAATTGCAAATTACAGCTAGTTCGGTTAAAAATTGTAGCTAAAATTCTCAAAATACCGGAAATCGGGAGGTACCGACATATGGGGGCTATACCAAAACATGGACCTATGTTGACGATGTTTCGTGGAGATGTTTTATGACCACTGAGAACCTCAAATGTCAAATTGCAGCTAGTTCGGTTAAAAATTTTAACTAAAATGCTCAAAATACCCAAAATCGGGAGGTACGGTTATAAGGGGGCCATACCAAAACATGGACCTATGTTGACGATATTTCGTGGAGATGTTTCATGACCACTGAGAACCTCGAATGTCAAATTGCAGATAGTTCGGTTACAAATTGTGGCTAAAATTCTCAAAATACCGAAAATCGGGAGGTACCGTTATATGGGGGCTATTCCAAAACATGGACCTATGTTGACGATGTTTGGTGGAGATATTTCATGACCACTGAGAACCTCAAATGTCAAATTACAGCTAGTTCAGTTAAAAATTGTAGCTAAAATTCTCAAAATACCGAAAATCGGGAGGTACCGATATATGGGGGCTATACCAAAACATAGACCTATGTTTACGATGTTTCGTGGAGATTTTTCATGACCACTGAGATCCTCGAATGTCAAATTGCAGATTGTTCGGTTACAAATTGTGGCTAAAATTCTCAAAATACCGAAAATTGGGAGGTACCGTTATATGGGGACTATACCAAAACATGAACCTATGCGCATATCCTTTGGGATATAAGTTTGTTGATCACTAGGAACCCTAAGTGCCAAATTATAGCTAATTCGGTCTGCAAATGTGGCGAAGAACGTCAAAATACCTCAAATCCGGAGGTACCGTTATATGGGGGCTATACCAAAGAGTGGACCGATATAGCCCATCTTCGAACTTGACCTGCCTATGGTAAAAAGACCCTCGGGTGCAAAATTTTAGCACTCTATCTCAATTATTGCGGACGCTAGAGTGATTACAACAGACGGACAGACGGACGGACAGACGGACATGGCTAGATCGTCTTAGAATTTTATCCTGATCAAGAATATATATACTTTATAGGGTCGCAAATGATTAGTTCGATGTGTTACAAACGGAATGACAAACTTAATATACCCTCCATACTATGGTGGGGGGTATAAAAAGGCATGGTCGGGCCATTAGGTCCCAAATAAGTACCATTGAAAATTAATTTTCAAACCGATGCCTTTGCAAGATTTACAAAAATATCGCCCTCCGAAATTCAACAAAATATATTGCCTATTTTCACCAGGGGTCATCCCTGTACATTCTCTGAAATTTTCAAGAAAATCTGTTCAGCACATACACACATTGTCTTTTATATACATATAGGAATATATGCATATGTTGTAGGTAATACGAACCCCAATAGCTTCTCGGCGTTAATAAACATTTCCAATGATTTGCATTTTTTCCATGAAATTTATTTTATTGATATTTTATTTTACGCCTTATTAAAATTTATTAATGTTCTTTTCAACTATTGTTCAATGTTGTAGATATTCAGGCTTTGTCCATATTTTTTGCTAGAAATATTTTTAACTTTTTCGCTTCTAATCTTCTTCTCTCGCACAAATTGTAATTTTTGGCCAAATAAAAAAATGAATTAATGAATGAATGAAAATATCAATTCTATGAACAGATTTTCATATTTTGTGATATTTGTGGTTTGTCTTCGTATCTATTCAATTAGATTGTACTACGAATAAGTCTTTGTTTTGGGGATGGGGGAACACGCTTAACACAGAGAAATACCAGTTTAATTATGGTAGGTTTATTATCTCTTTTCCAAATATGTTCTGCAAGCTGATTGCGCTAGCTAATCTTTTTGTGGGTCTGATTAGAAATTACATAGAAATATCAAAAAAAAAAAGAAATTAAAAAAGGAACATACTGAAAACTATTGATACAAGAAATCAGTGACATTAACGTGTGATGATATTGTTTTTGTTGGTTTTGCTTGATTGACAGTTTTCAATAGGAATTCTAGACCAATTTTATTTCATATAAAAACCTCAAGTGGTTGATGAGTTAATCAGTGTTTTCCAACATCGTCTTCGGTTAACAACAATTTGAAAGAAATATTTGTTCGAGTCAAGATCAACGGAATAAATAATATTCAAAAAAAAAAAAAAAATGAAAGCGGGTAATTATTTTATTTTAATTTTGTTTTGGTTTCCTCCCTTTCCCGATTCAATGGATTCTATTTCAATTGTATTCTTATTTTTCTAGTATTTTTATTATTTGGGTTATTGGCCATGAGCCTCAGTGCAAACTCGGCAACATATGAGTGCGACCAAGTACCTGATTATACAACCGAACTACAATTGGCTTGTGAAGGTTATGAACTTGAATATCTTTGGCCATGTTATGGAAATGTGCAGCAGTACTATCGTTGTCAAGGTGCTGGAAATCCAATTTTGGTTAATTGCCCATCTGGTACCTACTTCAGTTTCGTATTACAAGAATGTGCCACTTGCATAAATTACATACCATCTCCATATTGTGAAACTTTGAAAACGGAAAAGGCTCCAGTTTGTGTACCTATTGCCGAAGAGGGTACTACCACTCCAACAACCACCCCAACCACCACCCCAACTACTACCCCAACCACCACCCCAACTACTACCCCAACCACCACCACCATTACTACTACCAAAGCTCCTGAAACTACTCCTACTACTTCAACAACAACAACTACTACTACCACAACAACAACTACTACTCCAGCTCCTACTACCTTGGTTCCCCCACCACCATATCCATCTACCGTAAATCCCGATATTCCAACACCACCTGTTGCTCCTCCCACCCCACCAACAATTGAAAATATTCCACCAATTGAAACCAATCCTAGCCTAAACTAATTTTCTGGCATACATTGAGTTGAATACAAACAAATAAATATTTGCAATTTAAGGGGTTATGACCACTTATTGAGCACGAAAAATGAAAATTGTCATGAATTGTTTACAAGAAATCTACCAAATTTTTTTCAGAAGATTTTGTTTTCATCTGATAGACCACACATTGAGGTACTTTTGGAATTTTTTTTTTTGCTGAAAAATATTGCACAGTGTTCTAACAAATGGTCGTCTACGAAATGCTGTTATTACTAAAGCAGTTTGCGGTGCCCACTGTAGCTCGAAAACGAAAAAAACCGATCAGTTTATGTTTTTTATGGGACCATTAATAACCTAACAATCTTGAACTTAAGCGAAGGGGAATTAAAAATATACATTTTAAACAAATTGTGAACTGTTAAAATTTCGATTTTAACTAAAAACAAGTAATAAAAGGATATATTCGGACGGGGCCGACCATGTAATACCATACACCTTTACTCCTGGGAATTAGCTTTCCACATATCAAACTTTCTTTATGGAACAAATAAATTTATTGTAAGAAGTAACTTTGTGGATCCTGGTACCGTATCACACCGAGCTTAAATGTTAATATAATAATTATTTCACAAACATCCTAGAAGGGACAAGGGAGACTTCTTTCATATTAATGAGTGAGTGTACACCGATTCATATTCGCTCACTGACCCACAGCTTATCTCCGAGTCCGAACGGCGTGTCCTAAGACACCACTAGAGAAGTTTTACATGCCTGAAATACTCAGAAAATGTCGCAAACCTTACTGAAGGATAATTTGCCACCGTTGAACATTTGATTTTGCCTGGATGAGGAATCGTTTTGAAAAGAGGTGGCAAAGCGGCCCATGCTGCAATGTATGTATAAAAATCCAATTGGACGATTAAAACGTTAGGGCACCATGCAATTTGCAGTAATGCAAAAACTGGGAATGGGCAAATGTGGTTCTCTACACAAAACCCATTATATATTAAGCAGTAGGCCCGTTATCTAGCAGACACGTTATTGCAATTTGCATCAGGGGGAAGATCAGTAGATCTATTTCCATATGTAGTTTACTTTGTCGGTATATGTCCTCCAGGAAATAAAATATAGACCAACATATTTTTTTTTTACTTTTCATACGATATTCACCGTCAACGCAGATTGGTCAGTAGATTTTTCGAAGAATTTTTCTCTCAAACACACAAAGCACTGCCATGTCTGCTTGCGCAAGTACCCAGGCTTCGGAGCCATACATCAGCACGGGTAGTATCAGTGTTTTGTAGAGCGTTATTTTTGTTTGACGAGATGTGGCTTTGTTTTTAAACTGCTTACTTAAACCAAAGTAGCATCTGTTGGCCAATGCAATTCTTCTTTTTATTTCACAACTGATGTCGTTTGTTGTGTTTACGGAGGTGCCGAGGTAGACGAAGTCTTTTACTACCTCAATATTATAGGAACCAACTTCCACAGTCGGTCCGAGCTCAATGGGCGCATTGCACGTCGACACCATCAACTTGGTCTTCTCACCGTTTACCGTCAGACCCACTTTAGCAGATTCTCCTTCGACCTTCATAAAGGTATCAGTTACTTCTTTTACTGATCGACCCATGATGTCTATATCATCAGCATAAGCAAGTAACATGTGACTATTGGTGTAGATTGTGCCACTTCTTTTGACGTTTGCCTCTCGTATAACCTTTTCCAGCAGGATGTTGAAGAGATCACACGATCTGAAACCTCTTTTGGTACCAAACTCTTCGGAGAGGTTCTTTCCTATTTTAACTGAGGACCTCGTGTCAGTTAAAGTCATTTTACAAAGCCGGATGAGCTTTGCGGGGATACCAAATTCAGACATGTCTTGGAATACCTTTGAACGCAGCGGGCTGTCGAAGGCTGCTTTATAATCGAAAAAAAGGTGGTAGGGGTTGATCTGCATCTCTTGGGTCTTCTCCAGGATTTGCCGCATGGTAAATATCTGGTCAATGGTGGACTTGCCAGGTCTAAAGCCGCATTGGTATGGTCCAATTATCTCGTTGACCATAGGCTTTAGTCGTTCGCACAATATCCCTGACACGATCTTGTAGGCAATAGGGAGTAGACTTATGCCCCTATAGTTAGAGCATACAGTCTTATCTCCCTTCTTGTGGACTGGGCACAGGATACTCAGGTTCCAACTACAAAGAAATAACAGGGTATATTAGGCTGTAACCCTGTTATCTTATCATGTACACCAACACAATTGACGTCAATAGAAAGGTCAAGCGTTCCTCTTCCAAGTATAGCTAACTTGCCCGGAATGTCTCTTCCAGGAATAAATATAAAAGCTGTATATTAAAATTTTTCACAATTTTCACACAAAAGTTGTGGTCCATTTAACCATCTTAATATTATCTGATCGCCATCTCAAATTGCAAGCTTCTTCTTTGTCATATTCTCTTACCTTATTTAAAATTTCGAGGCGATCGGACTATTATTGCGACCTACAGAGCAGCTACAAAATCGGATAAAAATTGTGTTTTTGGTCCATTTCACCCGCTAAATATTTCACGATCTCGCCGAGATATGAAGATTGGTATACCACATTAGGGGTCTTCGACGAGTATTTCGCGGTGTTACATGAATTTTTACCAAAACAAACTTATAATACCCTTCCCACATAGTGGTGTAGGGTATAAAAATTATAGTTTTTTCGCCATAAATTCGTCAAAATTTTTTTAAAAAGTCTCTCGCTTAAGTACAAGCTTTTTATGTGTATAATAATTAGAGTTGGGCAATCTCGTTCAATTGAACGATCCGGATCACTGTATCATTGAGCTTATATGAATCGGGGTGCACTCTTTGATATGAGAGAAGTCTCCCTTGTCCGTCTGGGATGTTTGTGGAACAATTATATATAATTAAATTTGTCATTCCGTTTGTAACACATTGAAATATTCCTCGGAGACCCTATAAAGTATATATATTATTGATCAGGGTAAAATTCTAAGTCGATATAACCATGTCCGTCTGTCTGGCCGTCTGCTGAAATCAAGATACAGCTCACAATATTTAAGAAAGAGCTTTGTAATTTGGTAAAGAAGTTTCTATTACTCCTAGGATGTTTGTTATTGCAAATAGGCTATATCGGTCCACCTTTTGATATAGCCTCCTATAGAACGGTACCACCCCATTTTCGGTATTTTGAAGGTTGTGGCCACAATATTTCTCAGAAATGGCTGAAATTTGGTATTTAGTCTTCGTTAGGGTTATAAAACATTCACCCAGAATCTTGTTGGTATAGCTCCACGCCTTAGTATAGCCCCCATAGAATGATACCACCCCATTTTCGGTATTTTGTAGGTTGTGGCCACAATATTCCTCAGAAATGGCTGAAATTTGGTATTTAGTCTTCTTTAGGGTTATAAAACATTCACCCAGAATCTTGTTGGTACAGGTACACGCCTTAATATAGCCCCCATAGACCGGTACCACCCCATTTTCGGTATTTTGAAGGTTTTAGCCTCATTATCCGAAATGCCTGAAATTTGTTCTATTTAGTCTTTGTTGGAGGTAAAAGCCTTTCTGAATGAAATTCGGTATAGGTCCAAGCCTTCAGCAGCCCACCGAAATGCTAGAAATTTGTTCTATTTAGTCTTTGTTGGAGGTAAAAGCCTTTCTGAATGAAATTCGGTATAGGTCCATACCTTCAAATAGCCCCCAAAGAACGGTACTTCCCGATTTTCGTAGTTCTGAAGGTTGTGACTTCAATATCCCACCGAAAGACTGAAATTTCCACGGTACTCTTGAAGCAACTTTAAATGGGAGGTGCTTACACCTGGGAAGTTTTTGCGGATTCTGAAACTACAATGTTCATAGACGAGAAAAACAAAAACAAAAAAATCGCCGGAGCGCTTTTTAAATAAATCGCAATTCAAGTTGACATTTTTAGGGGTTTTTATAGGTTTTCACGATTTTGCGTGGAAACCGCAAGTCCTATCGAAATGGGACTAAAGAAAATGTTGTAACTATTAAAAAATACTCTACATGATTGACCCCGATGATAATTTTGTAGGTTTTACCATTATTGAGATATTGACGGTGACGTAGAGGATGGAAGATACCAAGGAACGGTCCTGATCGGCTTTAACATGGCAAAGCCCAGGATTTATCTTGGTCCCTCTTTCATCTCAAGTGGACACTGACCTCCCCGTGGTGTCACCTGGGGAACTGCCTTTAACACCCGTTAAAGGTAGTGAGCTAACATGTGCCGCGCGTTCACCCATAAGAACGTAAAAAACTTGGGTTTGGGCGTCGGGTTAGTAACTCTCCCCTAGAAAAGCGGCCTGCTATGAAAAACGAAAGAAAAGAAAAACAAACCCCTCTAAATTTGACGAACCCCGCAAATGTTTTAAGGACCATGATCTTGCGAATCTGCACCTGGAATGTTCGCACTCTTTATAGAGAAGGTGCAGTTTAGGCATTGGCAGATGTACTTGAAAAGTACAGTACATCCAGGAAATACGATGGATTGGGAAAGGCGTCACAAGAACACCTAAAGGTGACGCACTGTGTTATAGCTACAATGACACAAAGCATAAGTTTGGTTGCGGATTTGTTGTTGGTCGGTGATTAAAACATCTGATCTCCAGCTTCACCCCAGTGAATGAAAGACTCGCTGCAATTCGATTAAAAGCAAAATTCTTCAACATCAGCTTTATTTGCGCTCATGCTCCCACTGAAGAAAAGGACGAACAGACCAAAGTTATATTTTACGAGCGCTTAGAAGAATCTTATGACCGTTTCTCTGCCTATGACATTAAAATTATTCTAGGCGAGTTTAATGCCAAAATTGGAAAGGAGAATATCTTTGGCGCAACAGTCGGGAAATTCAGTCTCGCACTCCTCGTCCCGATAACATATCATCACAATGGCAAAATATTGCCCACGAGGAGAGAGGAGAAACGTCTTTTCCGCAGGAAAAAGGGAAATGGAAAGGTGGGAGTGTGAAAAAATCGAGATGTACAGGAACCAGAATGAAGTCCGAAAGTTCTACCAAAGAGTAAAACATCAAACTGATGGCTTTGGTACAGGCGCACCCTCCTGTAGAGACCAGCAAGGTAATTTAGTAACTGGTACAGATAGTGTGCTCAGGTTATGGAAAGAATATTTTTCCAAACTGTTGGTATCCGATAGTAGCGATGACGGCGAAGATACCACAGATCCAATCCCAGAAGATGGTATTGAATGTATACCGCCCAGCCAGGATGAGGTAAAGACAGCAATAAACCGTCTGAAGAATAATAAGGCAGCAGAAGCCGATGGCTTGCCATCCGAGCTGTTCAAAACCGGATGAACGCGTACCCTACGATTGGAACGTGAGCATCCTATGTCCAGTCCACAAGGGAGATAAGACTGTGCGCATCAATTACAGGGGCATACGTCTGCTCCCTATTGCATATAAGATAGTATCTGTCATATTGTGTGAGAGACTAAAGCCTATGGTCAATTAAATTATTGGACCTTATCAGTGCGGCTTTAGACCGGGCAAATCTACAATTGACCAAATATTTACCTTGAGACAAATTCTTGTAAAGACCCAAGAAATTCATATCGACACCTTCCATCTTTTCGTCGATTATAAAGCAGCCTTCGACAGCCCTATACGTTCAAAGGTGTTCCAAGCCATGTCTGATTTTGGTATTCATGCAAAGCTCATTCGGCTTTGTAGAATGACATTAACTGATACTCGGTTAAAATAGGAAAGAACCTCTCCGAAGAGTTTATTACCAAGAGGTTTCAGACAAGGAGACGGCCTGTCGTGTGATCTTTTCAACATCCTGCTGGAGAAGGTGATACGAGACGCGAAGTTCAAAAGAAGTGAAACAATATACACGAACAGCCATATGCCGACGACATTGACATCATTGGTCTTACCAATCGAGGAAATAACTGACACCTTTGCAAAAGTCGAAATGGAATCTGCTAAAGTGGGCCTGGCTGTAAACGGCGAGAAGACCAAGTTGATGGTGTTGACGCGCAATGCGTCCATAGAGATCGGGCCAACTGTTGACGTTGGTTCCTAAAATTTTGAGGTAGTTAAGGACTTCGTCTACCTCGCCACCGCCGTAAACACAACCAACACACATCAGTTGTGAAATACAAAGAAAAATAGTCTTGGCCAACAGATGCTACTTCGGTCTGAGTAAGCAGTTTAGGAATAAAACCACAACTCGTCAAACAAAAACAACGCTTTACAAAACACTGATACTACCCGTGCTGATGTATGGTTCCGAAGCCTGGGTACTTTCGGAAGGGTACTTACTTTAAGAGAAAAATTCTTCGAAAGATCTATGGACAAATCTGCGTTGACGGTGAATATCGACGTCGTATGAACCACGAGCTGTATCTGCTATACAAGGACATCTGTATAGATAAACGTATCGAGATGCAACGATTGCGTTGGCTAGGCCATATCATAAGAATGAGCAATGATGAACCCGCTAGAAAGGCGTATAAATACGTGCCACATGGCGGTGCACGCAGAATTGGCAGGCCTAAGCTTAGATGGAGCAAACAAGTGGATGAAGAGATGCAAATGCGCGGTATTCCGAAAGTGAAGCAGTAAGCAGAGAGAATTGGAATTGTCTTAGTTCGGCTTATAGAACAAATGTTCTGTAATGGACAGGCTAAGTAAGTAAGTAATACTAAAGACCTCCAACAAGAAACCATGTTATGACCAGGAGTGTAGTGCTGCTACCGAAGAGAAAAATAGGGCTGAACTACAATGCGTAGCGCATGGAACAGGTATTGGGAGAAAAGGATAGAGGAGAAAGGTTTTTTCCGCAAAAAAGAGCAACATGAAAAAGCAACGGGTGTGAAAACAGCGAACAACACAATGACCGAAAGTTTAAAACGTTTGTGTAGGATATACCCGGAGTTGTTGTTGTTGCCAAAATTTGAGAGAAATATTATGATATGCAAAGGTTGGACCACTATAAGTCACCCTTTTCGATAGTTATCGTGTGCTCTAGCTATTTTAGATGGTGATTGTAGAATTTCCATTGTCCAAACATCATGTCAGGAAGAACATTTCAAATTAATCCTCGAAGAATTTTAAACTGCACTTAAGCAAACTTTTTATTTGTTTTGAGCAGGGTTTCGGAGTCGAAGTATTTTTGACACGACTCCGACTCCAGACCAGTTTTTTTCACGACTCCGACTCCGCGTCGACTCCGAGAGTGAATTCCTATACCACTAAAATTAAAAAAAATGTGCAAAATTTTTTAACTGTTTCCTATATTTCGGTCTATATAGGCTAATATGTTAGTTTTTCGTTACATCTTCTTTAGAAAGTGCATTCGTTCGAATATAATACTCATCTACAGAACATATGTATGTAAATATGAAGTAAAATTCATAGCTATATGCATGTTTGTTTCTGCTGAATCTTACATTGAAATAGCAACAAAATACAACGTGGAAAGTTTTTGCCCGTTTTACGGATATTTTGCACGAGCATATTCTTCTTTCAAAATTTGTGAAAATGAAGGGCCAATACAAACTATAAGGACTACATGCGATAAAAATTATAAGCAATTCATGACCAAGTTTTAAACTGAATGTAAGTCAATGTCCTTAGCCTTAAAAAGAGATCCCCAGTTGTAAATCCCTATAAAAGCCAGTTTTCATGATTTTTTCCGAGAAAACTACGAACATTTTTTGATAGATTTTTTTCTTCATCTGAACGAATCCCTGTTTTTAATAAAGCATTTTGCGGTGCCAACTCTAGCTCGAAAACTAATAAACCGATTGTCATATATTTTTGTGGTCGATTTCTAAATGTCATTTCGAGAAAAACACGTTTGTATTTTATATGCTGCATACAAAATACAATAAATGTTCCCTTCCGACGCTCATATCTAAGGAAATATTGTTCCGATCGACTTTGACCCTATATTCAATGCTATTTATACTTTTTATTTTTTCTGAAATTTACAAGTGGGGATCACCCCTTAAACTAAAAATGCTACATAAATGTTCGGGTGAACATTTTTGTACAAAATTCCATCTTGTGTTACTTTTTCAGTTCAAGAACAAAAAGGAAATGGAAGGAACTGAGCTAAAAGAACAAACAATGATATAAAGCTATTTTCTCAATCATTCTTGGGGGTCAATCAAAAAAACTCATTGCGATATAACTCAGAAGTTTCTGCTATGTGATACTTTGGGGTTCTTAACATACCCAATAGGGGCTTTCATGCCGAAAGGGAATTTTCCACCCCCAGACCTTCCTTGATTTCCATTTTGTGTCACAGGGTATTCAGTAGGATTTCCCATAGAGACCACAATGTCTTTAATAGAAGACAAGTATGACTTCTCATAAAAAAGAAGTTGAGAAGACCAGTAGACCTTTGTAAGAAGACCTGTAATTCTTCTGGCAAAAGAGGTGAAAGGTCTAATCTTAATTCGATTGTCACAGAACTTTACTTTTGTTTGCAAACATTTAAAGGATCGATTGGACCAACAAAATACGGATAAATTGACTAGACGTTAGAGGATATTATATATCCTGTGAATTGTCCTCTAACATAGTTTGTATATATCTTGTCTTATAGCTTTCTTTTAAAATAAATAATGATTTTGGAAAACTTGTTGGTGTGCCGAATTTAATGTTATATTTCTATAACGTAATTCTGCCCGGAGTCGGAGTCGAGTTATTTTTTTCGACTCAGACTCGGACTCCAGCAAAATTGCTCGACTCCGACTCGTAGACTCCGACTCCGAAACCCTGGTTTTGAGAGAGGTTGTCCGGTATGGAAAATCTTCGAACTTAATCTAAGTTTTAGAGAAATATTACTGCACAACTTCGGCCAAACAGTATACTAAATTCGTAAGTTTTCTGATGATTTAGTTGTTGCCGGCTTGTTTTATACCCTCAGCATTTATATACCCTCTATACAATTTGATACAACAAAAAATGATGGGTTTAGACCTCAAGAATGATTGGACGAAATCTGTTTCATGCAATTTGGAGTAGGTTGAGCAATGCCCGTCTGTCTGGCTGGCTGGTGCACACGATAACTCTCGAACGAAGTAGCCGATCGGGTTTGGCATTAGTAATATTTTATCCAAATTTAGTTTAAGTTCTAAGACGGACCATATCGGTTCACTCCTTCCGGTACGTCCCCCACAAAAGTTCAAAAATGTTCGCTAAAATGTTGCGCACTATAACTCTCGAAGGGAGTTAGTAACATTAATTGCAGGCAAAGATCGGCTTGGAATATGAATTATATCGGTCCGCTCCTACTTACCTTCCACACAAAATTCGAAAAAATTGAAGTTTAAGAGTTCTTCTCGGATCTTTTGAAATTTTTTCAGCAGGTTGTCCTTGCGGCCCCTTTTAAGACGGCACAATTTTTTTCTGGGGCAAATTTATACTTCCTGAGATACCAACTAAAATGGCAAATTCCCAAAATAACTCTCGCAGGGAGTTTCTGATTGGTCCTAACTTTGCACATCGTATTATTTCACCTAGTCATGTATAAGGTTGGAATATGGACTATATCCGTCCCGTCGGTCGTATACACCCCACACAAAAATTGGGAAAAGTGCAGTTTAACAGCTCATATCGGATCATTTTGAAATATTTTTAGGAATGTTCTTCTTGTGGGCCCTGTTACAACTGCGTATATTTTTCGGTCTTTACTACCTGAGATAATGACCCAAAATCTCCAAAAAAGCCTGCTGGTACCGACTAAACTGGGTAGTACGTAAGATAACCCTCGAAGGGAGAAACCGATTTGGTGCATCGTATTATGTCAGAATATCGACTACATCGGACCACTCTTTCGGTTACCTCCCACACAAAGTTTTGAAAGTTTGCATTTCAAGGACTCGTCTGGGATTGTTTTTAAATGTTTGGCAACAAAGGCAGCATACAACCCTAGTTAAGACGGTACAATGTTTTCGGGGGCAAATCCATACTTCCTGAGAAATTGACCCAAAACTCCGGGGCTGAGGGTATATCTCTGTCGGCACAGCTGATTGATTCTTTCTAACTTGTTTTTGGAGCTTTTGATATACTACCTGAGGAAGTATTGTAAAGTAACATAGAATTTTGTTCCGATCGACAAAGTTAATAAACAGTTTCGATTTTTCGAAAGTGACAAGTAGGGCTAATGGCTCCTTTAAGTAATGACTCCTTTATCGAAGTGCATCAAAATTATTTCTTTGGAATGTCTATTGCATAATACACATCCCACTATCATTTTTCAAAATAGCTAACATCCACAATCACATTGTGGTATAAGCTATGACTTTCTACTTACCCAATTATCTTCAGCTTCTCTCTTGTCCAGCAAATATTGATGTAACTTTGGTCCCAGACCATTTGGTGCCGTAAATTGTTTAACAATCGCCTTTGTACGTTCTAGCTGGGCAGGTGTAGTTATTGGTTCCAATGCCCTTATATATTCGGTCATTGTTTGTTCCAACGGTGGTACAGGTACTTTAGGGAGTGTCTGTAAAGAAAACGAATATTTTGTACAATATTTTCTATTTTATATTTTTTGTTTTAATATTTTGTATTTTAAATGTTATAATTTATAGTTTTTATTTTACTAGCTGAACCCGGTGCGCTTGGCTACCCCGACTAATATAGAATATAAATGAATGAATAATTATATTAACATTATTCCTTTAGTATTTTAATGCATAAATTTAGGAGATATGAATGCGTTCTATATCCATTCTGGGCTTTGTATGAAGATTATGGTATTTTTGTATGTGTCAGGAAACATATCTTTTCCAACTATATGTACACCTACGTAGGTAGCATTTACACATTTCATATACTCTTACACTCTTAATCACAGCTCCAAAATACTCGCTCGAATTCTACTCGCGAGTGAAATTCGAGCGAGTTCGAGCTGGAGTACTCCCGCGAGTAGAAAAAATCAATCGAGTATATTCTATTTTTACTTGTCACTCGCGAAGCATATTTCAGACTTGCTAGTTTTTACTTGCGAGTGAAAAGTGTTTGCGAGTACGAGTACTTGAAGAGTAAGAGTGGGAGTGAAAATGCTCGAAATAGAGTACGAGTTTACTCGAAGATTAAAAGCGAGTAGGAAGCATGTATTTATTATTTGACCGTTTGTGTGTTCGTGTGTGTGTGATAGCGAACAGTTTTTGTTGTTGCTGTGGACTGAAGGTAGAAAGGGCAATTTGTTCGAAAGTTCGGAGGGGGGTGGTCCGACTTTCCCTATTAAAGAAGAGAATTAATATAGGAATATCAATAAGTTTGAGTAACTTAAGTTTGAGGATAGTTGTAATTTATGGGAGTTATCCTTTCCAAGTGCCAAATTATTAGACAGCGGTATCCTATGCAAATGCATATATGGTTAGGATGGTCGTAGAGAAAATCTGATTAGACAGAAACTCGTTTTAACACAAAATAAAACGAATTAGGCCCAGAAATGTTTGCATATTTTGCATATTTTACATTTAGTGCATATTTTGACATATTTGCATAAAATGAGCATATGCAAAAATATATACAAGGATTTGTGGTCTAAAAATCCCACCGAAATGGCTGAAATGTGGTATTAAGTCTTTGTTAGGGGTATGAAACTTTACACCTGAAATTTGTCCGCATGGGCCCACGTCTTCATATAGCCCCCATAGAACGGTACTTCCCGATTTTCGGTACTTTGAAAGTTGTAGCCTCAATATCCCACCGAAATGACTGGAATTTGGTATTTAGTCTTCGTTGGGTCGGTATAGGTCCACGTCTTCATATAGCCCCCATAGAACGGTACCTCCGGATTTCTGGTATTTTGAAGGTTGTGGCCTCAATAACCCTCCGAAATGGGTGAAATTTGGTATTAAGACATCCTTGGGGGTAATAAACTTTCCACCTAAAATTTTTCGGTTTAATTTCAGGCTTTCATATAGCTCCCATAGAATGATACTTCCCGATTTTCGGTATTTTGAACGTTGAGGATGTGGTTATACATTTCTCTATTTTATTGACTTGTCTGAAAAGAATTTTAAACAGAAAAATTGTACAAACAAACATTTTCATGACAAACGCTTTCAAAGGCAGCGCAAAAAAAAAAACGTTCGTCATGAAGAAATACAATTCAACTGCCAAATATCCGTGGTTGTAGAAAAACCAAAAGTTCTAGAACAGAGAAGCCATCCCACAGTCGATACGTCTGAAGAGCTGCTCAACTAACAGAGAAACCAGGGCCCTATTCCTCGAAACAACTTATCGCTTTTCGTTTTGCATTTATCAAAAAGTAGTTATTTTGAAAAGTGATAACCTTTTTTTGTTCCACAAAATTACTTTTCAATTTCCCTTGCACTTAGCAAATTTGTCTATCACTGTTCTTTTAGCACAGTTGTTGTGCTCTCTTGCTCAATTTTTCCGCCATGTTG
Source organism: Musca autumnalis (assembly GCF_047663935.1). Taxonomy (NCBI): domain Eukaryota; kingdom Metazoa; phylum Arthropoda; class Insecta; order Diptera; family Muscidae; genus Musca; species Musca autumnalis. The sequence goes on from NW_027411644.1 coordinate 271,162,063, forward strand.
GTAAGTCTCTCAGTTCTCTTGCAAAGTGTGAATGATATTTGTTCCACAGAACGTTTTATCATCTTTGCATTATTTTTTACTTGGCAATAATAAATAAGACATGTAAAATTGAGACGAGCGAAAAAATGAAATGAAACTGATATTATTAAAAGTAAATAAAATAAAATAAAATAAAATAAAATAAAATAAAATAAAATAAAATAAAATAAAATAAAATAAAATAAAATAAAATAAAATAAAATAAAATAAAATAAAATAAAATAAAATAAAATAAAATAAAATAAAATAAAATAAAATAAAATAAAATAAAATAAAATAAAATAAAATAAAATAAAATAAAATAAAATAAAATAAAATAAAATAAAATAAAATAAAATAAAATAAAATAAAATAAAATAAAATAAAATAAAATAAAATAAAATAAAATAAAATAAAATAAAATAAAATAAAATAAAATAAAATAAAATAAAATAAAATAAAATAAAATAAAATAAAATAAAATAAAATAAAATAAAATAAAATAAAATAAAATAAAATAAAATAAAATAAAATAAAATAAAATAAAATAAAATAAAATAAAATAAAATAAAATAAAATAAAATAAAATAAAATAAAATAAAATAAAATAAAATAAAATAAAATAAAATAAAATAAAATAAAATAAAATAAAATAAAATAAAATAAAATAAAATAAAATAAAATAAAATAAAATAAAATAAAATAAAATAAAATAAAATAAAATAAAATAAAATAAAATAAAATAAAATAAAATAAAATAAAATAAAATTAAATAAATTAAATTAAACTGAAATAAAACGAAACAAACTAAAATAAAATAATATAAAATAAAATAAAATAAAATAAAATAAAATAATATAAAATAAAATTAAACGAAATAAATGAAATTAAATTAAAATAAAGTAAAATAAGATCAAATAAAATAAAATGAAGTAAAATAAAAAATAAAATAGAATAAAATAAATTAAAACAAAACAAAATAAAATAAAGTGAAATAAAATAAAATTAAGTGAAATAAAATAAAATGAAATAAAATAAAATTAAATTAAATTAAAAAAAAAAATAATAAAATAAAACAAAATAAAATAAATTAATATGAAATAAAAATAAAATAAAATAATTTTAATAAAGATTAAATAATAATTAAACGAAATAAATTAAAATAAGATCAAAATAAATCAAATGAAGTAAAATAAAATAAAAAATAAAATGAAATAAAATAAAAAAATAAACCAATATAAAATAAAGTGAAATAAAATTAAATAAAATTAAAGTTAAAAAATAAATAAAATAAAGTAAAATAAAATTAAGTGAAATAAAATAATCTAAAATAAAATGAAGGGAAATACAATAAAATTAAGCGAAATCAAACAAGTAAAAAGCGTTATGTTCGGCATAGAGTAATTAGTTTTCTTTCTCCACAAAGTAGAGAAGTTACTTGTCAAATTATAACTAATTCGTTCTAGAAATGTATCTAAAAACCTTAAAATAGCTGAAATCGGACGGTACTGCTACATGGAGGCTATAAAAAAAGTAGACCTATTTCCATAATTTTTTGTGGAAAAGTTTCTTGGTGATTGACTGAATTATACCGAATTGGGCCTGGAAATGTAGCTAATAACCACAAATTAGCTGAAATAGGGCGGTATATGGGGGCTATAATAAAAGATGGGCCTATGTCGGTAAGTTTTGGAAGCATATTAAAACTAATTCGTTCTGAAAATGTAGCTAAAAGCCTTAAAATAACTGAAATCGACGGCACTGCTATATGGGGGCTATAACAAAGATCAACTTCCAACTTGATTTAAGACACGTGTGAACAGCATTACATCCCCCTATCTCAACTCGTTCGGAAGATAGCGTGATTACAACAGACGGACGGATGTGGTTAAATCAACTTAGAATTTTACGCTGATCAAAAATATATGTATATATGTATATACCTTATATACGATGAGTTACAAATGAAATATTATGATGGAGGGTATAGTAATAAATAAAAATAGTCTCTCAAATAGAGTTTAGTCTAAATGTAAAATCGGGAAACATCGATTTGTGAGGTTGTTCGCAGGGTGGAAGTTCGGAATGGGGTTGTTCGTAGGGTGGAATTTCGGATAGTGAGAGTTCGAAGTAGGATGGTTGATTCAGAGGGTAGAAGTTACAATTTCTTGTCATAACCGTGTTTTCAGTATTTCCGAACAAAATCTCGCTTTAACAATGTACATTGGCAAAGAGAACGTTTACCTCGCAAATTTAAGGCAAACTTATCAAAATTTGATCTGCAAAATCAAAATGCAGAGTTTTCTGTGGAACGAAAGAGCAAATTTTTTGCAAAATCTTAGCAAAATACGCTTTGCCGTTACAACTTTTCACTTAGCAGAAATAACGTTTGTGGAACAGAAATAAAAAAAAGAGCTACATTATTTTGAAAAGTAAGCAAACTCACTTTATAATTAACAACTTATCACTTATCAAAAAATAATGGTTCTGTGGAACACTTAACTTTGAGCATTGTCAAAAATATTGATAAGTGCAAAATGAAAAGTTGATAAGTTGTTTCGTGGAATAGGGCCCAGGTCATAAATTTTGCATGTGCAAAAATTTATGCATTTTGCATATGTCATATGTTTCGATTGCAATTTAATCAAAAGCAAAAAATATGCCCAGTCTCAAAATTTTGCATGAATCGGACCAAAAATATGGGTTGCATAAAATTCCGCTGTTTACAAATGTTTTGCACTGTATAATTTGGCAAATTTATTTCTTGACCCAATTGCGTCACACATTCCAATTTTCATTGAAATTGGGCACACGTATCGTGTTTGGTGCATAAGATCCTTGAAATCGGCCGAAAATATAAAAGGGAGCTATATCCAAATCTGAACCGATTTCAATATAATTTGGCAAATGTATTTCTAGACCCCCAATTCCGTAACACATTCCAAATTTCATTGAAATTAGACATACATATTATGTTTGGCGCATAAAATACAAGAAATCGGACGAAGATGTATATAGGAGCTATATCCAAATCTGAACCGTTTTCAACATAATTTGGCAAATTTATTTCTAGTTCCAATTCCGTCACACATTCCAAATTTCATTGACATTGGACATACATAGCGTGTTTGGTGCATAAAATCCATGAAATCGGCCAAAACTATATGTGGTAGCTATATACAAATCAGAACCGATTTAAATATAGTTTGGCATATTTATTTCTAGGCCAAATCCCGTTACACATTCCAAATTTGGAGACTGTTTCTTCAACCGTTCATACTATATCAGCATACAAAATCTACATTTTTGGAGGTACCTCCGATCCTGGGACTATATCTCTGGATCAAGGCGGAATTTCGAAAATCAATATAGCCTATTTTACCCTCAAATTTTCAGGAAGATCTGTTTAGCCATTTTCGAGTACATAAATAACAAACAAACGTGCAAACATTTTTCTATTTTATATATAGATATTTTATATTTTACATTTTATATTTTATATATTATATTTAGCATTTTGTAGATTATAGTTTTTATTTAACTAGCAAAGTGCCCGCTAATTCGTATGCAGAAAGGATATAAAAGACAAATAAACAATATTTAATGTAGAAATGTTGAACACTGAAAATTTCGTTGTACTTATACCAATTTTAATTAATATTTTTTTTTTATTTCAGTTCTGTTCGTACCACTTTAGTTCGATGTTCACAAAAAATCATTTCACCGCTACACATTAACAGCGAGCCACATATTCTGAGGTATTTATGCGAAGAGATATCTGTCCTCAGAAGGTAAAACATTCTTCTGAAAATAAAAACACCCAAGACCAATTTTAGTATCTTTTCTTAGTTTTATTTCCAATACGATTTCAGCCCTCAGCGACCCTCATACCATATATCAGAATTTGTAAGCATTTAGAAAAAAATCTTATATTATTGTTCATGCAAACCAAAATGGTACCAAATTTGTACCTTTTCGTACATCTAGATATAACTTTCAAAAAACAAGTTAAAAAGTATCAGTCGGCTTTGCCGACAGAGATATACCCTCAGCCTGTGCAAATTGAAACACTTTTTTCACAAAAAAACTTATGTATTTAGGGGGTTTCAAAATTTTGGTCGTATGAACCGACAAAAATTTTGATTAGGATTAAAGTTCAAAAATTTTGCGGAAAAGGTACTTAAAGGAATGGACCGACATAGACCATGGGGTGCCATAGGGGGTTTTTACACCCTTCGGACTGTTTTCTCAAGAAGTATGGACTTGCCCTGGAACAACTTTTACCATCGTAATTGAGGCAGCGAATGTAAGTTGCTTCAACAAAAATCAAAATGATTTAATAGCAGGTCTTAAAGTGAACTTATCCAACATTTTGTGTGGGAGGTACGGGATGGAGTGGATATTTGTCCACTCCATATTCCATATTCGAACCTGATCTATATCTGGTAGATATTATGAGAATGTGTAAAGTATGGACCAAATCGGTCACTCCCATCAATAGTTATCGTGCGCACAATTTTTCCGAATATTTTTGAACTTTTGTGGGGTAGGTACCTGAAGGAGTGGACCAATATGGCTTATCTACGAACTTAAACTAAGTTTGGAAACAATATTACGAAGGCCAAATTTTGGCCGGAATCGGCATTTCCGTTCGAGAATTATCTTGCGCTTCCACCCATAAACATGGTGTCATAGGGTTTGTTTTTCAACTTTCAGGCTATTTTTTCAGGAAGTATGGACTTGCCCCTGAGGAAACTTGTACCTTCGTATAGGGGACAGTGAATACAAAATGTTACAACAAAAACCAATGCGATTCGAGAGCAGGTCCTAAACTGAACTTTTCCGAAATTTTGTGTGGGATGTACTCGAAGGAGTTTACCGATTGAGTCCATATTGGAACCTCATCTAAGTTTTGTAGAAATTACACGATGTGCAAAGTATGGACCAAATCGGTTATTCCCTGCAAGAGTTATCGTGCGCACAAGTTTTGCGACAATTTTTGAACATTTGTGGGGGAGGTACCTGAAGGAGTAGACCCATATGGCCCATTTTCGAACTTAAATCGAATCTGGACAAAATATTTCGATACCCAAAATTTGAACCGAATCGATTGATCCGTTCGAGAGTTATCGTGCGCACCAGCCAGCCAGACAGACAGACGGACGGACATTGCTAGATCTACTCAAAATTGTCTGAAACGGATATCGTACAAACATACTTGGGGTCTAAAACCATTATTTCGATGAGGCACATTTTTGGTCGTATCATAGTGTAAATACCCTCTTTAGCCTAAAGGCTGAGGGTATAATTATCTTCTAATGTCAACCCAATATATCAATCGCGATTCTCATTTACAACTATATCAGTTCCTCCAAAACCAATTATAGTACTTTACATATAAATACATAAGTACGAATTTCCTCCTCCCAATATATCAAAATTTCTACACCGACAATAACATCAAATATTAACAGTATGTAATCTTAATTCCAAATCTCAGGATTCCAACTCTATCCGTTCGTTCAATACACAACTGTACAAAACTTAGCATTCTTCGTAGCCATAAGTACCATTTTCTAAAACTGAAGTAGGTAATCTTAATTCCAAATTTTAGGCTTACAGCTCTATCCGTTCGCTCAAATCAAAATGCTACCAAATAGTACTTTCCATACCCATAAGTACGAATTTCCAAAACTTCCTCAATCCTACACTTCAATGGTAATCTTAATTCCAAATTTCAGGATTTAGTAATTTTCGTACCCTTATGAACGAATTTTAAAAACTTGCAGAATCCTACAGTCCGACAGCAATCTTAACTCCAATTGTAAGGATTCCATCTCTATCAGTTCACTCAAATCTGATTTGTACCAAATTTAGTATTTTCCAAATTTCCAAAACTACCTAGTTCCGCATTTCAGGATTCTAGCTTTATCCGTTCTCCCAAATCCAAGTTGTACTAAACTTAGTATCATTTAGTACTTTTCATACACTTATAGGTGGAATTCCCAAAAACCCTTTGGTACATCTTTCTAACTCTCCATCAGTGACCCTCATTCCAAAATTCTAGCTCTTCCTGTTTGCCGACCACAATATTACCTTTTAGTACTTTTCGTATCCTTCTAGGACGAATTTCCAAAAACCCACCCTTATTTCGCCCCTACACAAGAACAGCAACACACAGTCAAAATTTCAGCTTTTCAGCTTCACCGGTTTCGTCTGGGCGATAATATTTTATTTAGTCCCTCTACTGGTTCTTTGATTTACGAATTATCGACATGTAACAGTTACTGGAGTATCATATCCTGCTCCTTGGGCCAAATTTCGCATTCACAGTTTTTGCTCAAAAATATGAGTCTTTGGCTTTCCCAACACATAAAAGATTGTGAATTCGATTTATATCTAATATTATCAAAAAATTTGTTTCATGTTGCCATAGAAATTACAAAGAAACCTCCCCTTTAAAAGGACCAAAACTACCTTTAAGGTAACAACGCAACTCTGTTAGCATTTGTAGGTCTCACTCTCTCCATTTGTTTGAAGCTCCCCCAAAAAATTTGGGAACTGTTTCCCATTTTACTGGTAAGTCCCCAGAGGATAAAGACGACGAAGTTAGTTTACGTCGTCGTTTGTGATGAAATGAGTTTTATTAGGTTGTCTACAGCCAGAAGATTTTTATCTATGTGTGTGTGTGTGAGTTTGTGTTCTGATGATTGATACCATAAATGGTAGTGGTGTTTTGTCCGAACCCCAATAACAGAGACACTTATTCGTTTTCCCTCCAAACATTTGGAAGTTAAATATATCTTCTCTCAGTAAATGCGTCTCCGTAAAGTGCCTGCATTCAGTTAAAAATGCGACGGTTGTCTTTTTACAAGAACAAATATGTTGTTATCGCTTTTTTATCCGTATGTGGTCACAACTGCGTGACTTACAGGATTATAAAAAGCGACACTTTATGTTGTACAAAAACAAATGCTTCAAGTCTGGAGCATTGATACTACTATCTGTTATAGAGAGTATTGTTTTCAAAACAATAGTGGCAGCATTACAAAAACAATTTGATTGACGTGATTTCTTCATTCCTTGTAAAGTTCTGTTAGCTATCGGTACAAACTTTATACAAAAATTTAAATGAAAATAGAGCTGTTTAGTTTATTTATTGTTTATTTACAACTTTTATAAAAAAGTAAATCAAACGTGTTATTGTTCATTTAAACTCAATGTAAATGCGGTTATAAAAGGTGTATTGTATTATAAAAATTGTTTCTTTTTGATCAATTTTGAAATAAAATGCACCTTTTATAGCCGCAGTAACATTAAATTCAAATGAATAATAATACGTTTGAATAAACAATAAAAAACTAAATAGCCTTTTACAGATACTGTCGCTTCCGTCACTACTTAAAGTTTCGTAAGCGGTACCTGCATGAGTACCTAATGCACACTCAAAGTGCCCCGGTTCCGACACTCCAACTGAATCGCATAAGAAACATACAGCAGTGACGGAAGCGATAATAGAGTTTGGGCCGCATAAGTGGAACAGTTTCTTCAGTCATTTTTGTCTTTTCGGATACAAATGCGACTGTCGCAGTAGACACAACTATCGCCTTTCAGTGACTTTTGCGTCAAGCAGGCGATAGAAAATGTTTGGAGGGTTCATTCATGTTTGGCGCGACATGTAACTGTGTTGTGTTTGTAATGTTGTACTGGTGTTTTACGGGTATTAAGGATACGTGTACACATTATATCCTTGTTAATCCTATTTTAATACAACGAACGACAGAAACGAAATAAAAGCAACGTGGCAAATACATCTAAATGTTGATTTTATGTTTTGTGTTGATGCTGTGCATATAAAATGAGAAATAACTTTATTTTGTATTTGTTGGCTTCTCTTTTGGGGTCGCTAATCTTAGAATGGGGGAGTATATGCGTTGGGTGGGTTGTCTAAGGGATGTTGTTGTTTAACACGATTTTCATTTCAAATGTCTGCTTTGAAAATGAAAATCGAATTGTAAACGAAAGAATAAAAAAAGAAATGTTTCTTTACAACTTTCTAATACCTTTCGAATGGTGTTCACTTGAAACTTAGAAAGGGGCAAATTGTCTCCTTCAATTTTTAGCAGAAAATCCAATACAATTTTGTTGTTGATTCAGGTCATTTTAAAGTAGGTATTCAAGTTAATATTTCACTTTATACATACTAAAAAAGATGATGAAAACTAAAGTCTTTGGGTCTGGCCAAAATAAAGGCCTGGGTACATAAGCTGCCTCACACTTACTTACTTACTTAGCTGGCCCATTACAGAACATTTGTTCTATAGGCCGAACTAAGAAGAGATCTCCATTCCTCTCTATTTGTTGCTTTGCACTCTGGAATAACGCGCCTTTTCATCTCATCATCCACTTGTTTGCGCCATCTATTCCTTGGCCTGCCAATTCTGCGTGCACCGCCATGTGGCATGTATTCATACGCCTTTTTCATCATCGCGCATTCTTATGATATGGCCTAGCCAACGCAATCGCTGCATCTCGATCCGTTTAACTATATTGATGTCGTTGTATAGCAGATACAGTTCATGGTTCATGCGACGTCGATATTCACCGTCAACGCAGATTGGTCCGTAGATCTTTCGAAGAAGTTTTCTCTCAAACACACCAAGCACTGCCATGTCTGCTTGCGCAAGTACCCAGGCTTCGGAGCCATACATCAGCACGGGTAGTATCAGTGTTTTGTAGAGCGTTATTTTTGTTTGACGAGATGTGGCTTTGTTTTTAAACTGCTTACTTAAACCAAAGTAGCATATGTTGGCCAATACAATTCTTCTTTTTATTTCACAACTGATGTCGTTTGTTGTGTTTACGGAGGTGCCGTGGTAGACGAAGTCTTTTACTACCTCAATATTATAGTAACCAACATCCACAGTCGGTCCGAGCCCAATGGATGCATTGCGCGTCGACACCATCAACTTGGTCTTCTCACCGTTCACCGCCAGACCCACTTTAGCAGATTCTCCTTCGACCTTTATAAAGGTATCAGTTACTTCTTTTACTGATCGGCCCATGATGTCTATATCATCAGCATAAGCAAGTAACATGTGACTATTGGTGTAGATTGTGTCACTTCTTTTGACGTTTGCCTCTCGTATAACCTTTTCTAGCAGGATGTTGAAGAGGTCACACGAAAGGCTGTCGCCTTGTCTGAAACCTCTTTTGGTACCAAACTCTTCGGAGAGGTTCTTTCCTATTTTAACTGAGGACCTCGTGTCAGTTAAAGTCATTTTGCAAAGCCGGATGAGCTTTGCGGGAATACCAAATTCAGACATGGCTTGGAATACCTTTGAACGCAGCGGGCTGTCGAAGGCTGCTTTATAATCGACAAAAAGGTGGTAGGTGTCGATCTGCATCTCTTGGGTCTTCTCCAGGATTTGCCGCAGGGTAAATATCTGGTCAATGGTGGACTTGCCAGGTCTAAAGCCGCATTGGTATGGTCCAATTATCTCGTTGACCATAGGCTTTAAGCGTTCGCACAATATCCCTGACACGATCTTGTAGGCAATAGGGAGTAGATTTATGCCCCTATAGTTAGAGTATACGAATACACCTTATCAGCGTGTCGCCTCCGGTTTTGAACAGCTCGGCTGGTTAGCCATCGGCCCCTGCTGCCTTATTATTCTTCAGCCGATTTATTGCTGTCTTTACCTCATCTTGGCTGGGCGGGATACATTCAATACCATCTTCTGGGATTGGGACTGTGGTATCTTCGCCGTCTTCGTTGCTATTGGATACCAACAGATTTGAAAAATGTTCTTTCCATATCCTGAGTACACTATCTGTATCAGTTACCAAATTACCTTGCTGGTCTCTACAGGAGGATGTGCCTGTACCAAAGCCATCAGTTTGATGCTTGACTCTTTGGTAGAATTTTCGGACTTCATTCTGGCTCCTGTACATCTCGATTTTTTCACACTCCCGCTTTTCCATCTCTCTCTTTTTCCTGCGGAAAAGACGTTTCTCCTCTCTCCTTTTCTCCTTGTATCTCTCTCGTGCGCTACGCGTTGCTACGGATTGTAAAGTAGCCTTATATGCCGCATTTTTCTCTTCGGTGGCAGCACGACACTCCTCATCATACCATGGATTCCTTGGTGGAGGTCTCTGGTATCCAAGTATGTATTTTGCGGCTGTTTGCATGGAGTGGGCAATGCTTTGCCATTGCGCTGATATGTTATCGGGATGAGGAGTGCTTTGATTAAGCAATTGGGCTAGTTGAGTGGAATATGCTGTGGCTATCTGTTGTGATTGCAGCTTACCGATGTCTAACTTTCGTGTTGTGTCTGTTCGTACTTTGTTTGCTACGTTTAAGCGGGTGCGTACCTTTGATGCAACAAGGTAGTGGTCCGAATCAATGTTTGCGCCTCGGAACGATCGTACATCCAACACGCTCGATGAATGTCTTCCATCTATTACAACATGATCAATTTGGTTTCTTGTTTTCTGATCTGGAGACAGCCAGGTGCCCCTATGAATATCGACATGATTAAATCTGGTACTGCTAACTACCATGTTTTTTGCAGCTGCAAAGTCTATCAGCCTCATACCATTGTCAGACGTTTCACTGTGGAGACTGAATTTCCCGACTGTTGGGCCAAAGATATTCTCCTTTCCAATTTTGGCATTAAAATCGCCTAAAATGATTTTAATGTCATGGGCAGGGCAACGGTCATATGTTTCTTCTAAGCGCTCGTAAAATATATCTTTGGTCTGTTCGTCCTATTCTTCAGTGGGAGCATGAGCGCAAATAAAGCTGATGTTGAAGAATTTAGCTTTTATTCGAATTGCAGCAAGTCTTTCATTCACTGGGGTGAAGCTGGATACCGGATGTTTTAGTCTCCGACTAACTACGAATCCACAACCAAACTCATGCTTTACGTCATGGCAGCTATAATACAGTGCGTCACCTTTAGGTGTCCAATCCATCGTATTTCCTGTATGGCAGTAATATCGGTCTTGTACTTTTCAAGCTGCCTCACACAGTGGGTAAAAATACCGGTCTAGTGTGCAGAAAATAAAAAAATGTACTTGAGAGAAACTATGAAACGTTAGTACAGAATTGAACTAGAGTGTTGACTGTACTTAACGGCATATATGTATAACAATTAGAAATTGTTAGTCATATTCACTATATATTGAAAACGAAGTACTTTCAGTAATATTCAGTAGTATTATATCCCTCCCGATTAAGGATACACCCGTATATCCTGATTTGGCTTGCTTTTTCTTTCTTTGCTTATCGTAAAATTTCTACTAGACTTAGATAAGGTTCCAATGTAGACTCAATCGGTCCACTCCTTCGGTTACCTCCTTTTGGTTTGAGCTCAAGATAACTCTCAAACGGTTCTGCCGATTCGGCCCTAAATTTGGCCTTCGTAATATTTTGTCCAAACTTAGTTTAAGTTCGAAGATAAGCCATATCGGTCCACGCCTTCAGGTACCTTCCCCACAAATTTAACAAATGAATGAGTGACCGGTTTGGCCCATACTTCTTTAGAAAACAGCCCAAAAGGTGTGAAAATCCCTATGGCACCATATGTTGTCGCTGGAGAGCACTATTACTCTCAAACTGATCAACCGATTTGGTCCAAAATTTGGCCTTCGTCATATTTTTTCCAAACTTAGTTTCAGTTCGAAGATGGGCAACAACTTCCGGTACTTGCCTCCAATAATATGGTATGCATAATATCTCTTGAACGGGACAATCAATTTGGTCCAAACTTTGGATCTCCTAATATTTTATCCAAATTTAGTTTATCTTCTAAAATGGCCGATATCGATCTTCTCCTTATAGTACCTCCCCAACAAAAGTTCAACAATTGTGTCGATTTCTCCGTAGATGAGGGTAAATCTCTGTCGGCAATGCCGACCGATACTTTTTTACTTGTTATTACTTAAAAGTGCAGAATGGATTGATTTTGAACTCTAATTATAACTTCTACCATAAATTATATATACGCAAATCAGATTTCAGGATTATATGGTTAACATTTTAAAAATACCGATAATCGGGCGTAATCTTTCTATGGAGGCTATATCAAAAAGTGGACCTCTACCGGCAATTCTCTGTCGGAATATTTTATACCACCAACGAAGACTAAATGCCAAATTTCAGCCATTTTCGTTGAATAAAGCTGCTAAAATCTTCAAAATTAATCAATCGGGCGGTACGTCCTATGGGGGCTATATCAAAAAGTGGACAATTCTGAGGAACAGAATCCTCTTGCGAAGAAGTCGACGCTATAAAAAAATTATAATAAAGTGATTAAAATCTTCATTATATTTCTTCCATATTGAGATCAGGTATGAATATAGTAGTGATCCACAACTTCAGGCACTGCACACAAAATTCCGCAAAAATGATGTATAAGAACATGTCTCGGTTCGTTTTGAAATTGTTTGCAATAAATTGAACTTGCGGTCCCTATTATGACAGTACAATACTTCCTGGGATATTGGCCCAAAAGCTTAAAAAACTCCTGCCGGCACCAACTAAGCGATGAGCATAATTTCCTATCATCGTCTCCGTTAACAGACAACCCGTCTTCATAACCTCTGACCGACGTAACTTTCTGAACCATTGAATAGCTGATTGAGAATTTACCAATCACCGCTTCAGAAAGCTGCACATTCCCTCAGATCCTCGAGTAGCTGAACGAATTTTCAGTGACATCGTCACAACCCCAGTCGCTCGCTACATAGCTGTAGGTCGAATACTGGTCGAATAATAAATTTCCCAACATAAGCAAAGTGGTTGGCAAATAAGCGTGATAAACTTATACGTACGAACCCTGAATACCCAAGAGTTAGGCAACTTACTCTCGAAGTCAACAGGCTAGTAGGTCAGCTTAAGCGGAACAAATGTTTAGACCACCTGAAGCTATGCATAATTTCCAGCAAAAATACTCATTACAAAAGCCCATACTAACCCATTATTTTAATAAGTGCCTGTAATACTTATGTTAGTTCCCAAAAATAACCACTAATTGCGCGCGACATGCCCTTGTTATTAAGTTAGTAAGCAGTTTTGTAATGAGTATATTTTCTTTGTACAGATTAAGTAAATTGTGTCCAACGGTTAAATCACTCTGGCATCGGGGAGGATGACAGAACGGCTATTACGTTCAACTGCTTGACACATCCGTATAAGGGCCCTCTCAGTTGAGGAGGTACCACAACAATTTAAGATGATCAATGTCGTCCGAAACGCGAAATCATCCAAAGCATTGGGCCTACACGGAATGCTTAAGCATCCCGGTGTTGTGTATTTGACAAGTGTCCTGAATTTATCGTTAGCCACCCATATTGTACCTCCCCACTACTGAAGTTAGGCAAGGATCCCAACAGAGGCGATTCGTACTGGCTGATTCCAATCCAATCGGCAGTAGCGAAGATTCTAGAAAGGAGAACATTCTTCCAATGATGAGAAGCTGTTTTTTAGTTGCCCAACATCAGCATGGATTTCGTAAAATGCGCACTACCACAACAGCATTATGCGCCATATCGACACATATCAGACAAGGACTGAAACAGAACAGCTTGTGTGACCTACATTATAGCTGATGACCTATCGAATTCATTCGCTACCGTCAACCATGCCAAGCTGTTTGAGGACATAGAAAAGACTTGCTTCCAGTCGTGTTTAAAACTTTATGTGTGACGCCAGTCCTTTGTGGAATTAAGAATTAAGAAATCGAAGACCCGTAGAGGGAAACAGGGAATTTCCCATGTCGGGGTGATATCTCCGGAACTGCTTAACCTCTTATGAAATTGCACACCTTCCAGATGCCATAGAGATCGATTGATCGGATGATTGTACGATTTTGTCATCGGGTCCTATCTTCGATGACATATGTGATGGGTTTAATATCTACATAGCTGACATGGGGCAGTCCGGAGTATGAATACATATTTCCATTACCACACTGAAGGAAGAAGGTCCTCAAGTCTCTGGCTAGCAGCACTTCGAATGCTGACAAAGAAACCTTGTTGATCTCTCACAAAGGCCAGTGTAGTATCCAAATGTTAGTGCTACACAGTAGGGATAGGTAAGTCGACTTTAGATTAATCGACTTTTTGCAGTCAAAAGTCTAAAAATATTAGTCGACTTTTGTCTGGAGGGAAAATCGCATAACCGATTATCTTGTGATAGATTTTCGAGTTTGCCCATAGATTGTTGACTTGGCGGTTTTACACTTTTGGCGGTTTTTCAGTTTCAAAATAAAACTCGGAAATCGACGAAGAAACCTTGTTGACCTATTTCAAAACAATAGGCCGGTCTGTTGTAAGCCATGCGACGCCACTGTGGCATGCAAATGTTAGCGCTACGCAGTGGAACAATATTCAAACTTGGCAGAATGCCGACCTGGGACCGCAACATGGCGCCTCCTCATACCACCAATGAACAATCTTCATGAGGAGACGAACATTTTACCGGTGCATCAAGATGTACCTTCTTGGATGTTATTGCCGTGAGTATCCCTGCCACAATCTAGGGAACAGGCTTTCCCCACCCAGGGACGTCAGGAGAGATCTTCATAATCTCTATAGAGAGCGAGGCCCAAGGGTAGAAACGAGAACCTCTAGAACAACAAGTGCAGTTGAGAGGATTGTTGTGAACTGCTCATCGAATTTAGTCTTTACGATTCTGATTCCAAAGACATAACGGTCCGAAACCTAAAAACAAATCCTGACCAACAAAATTGCTGCTGCGCATGATACATATCGACTGACAATTGGTATATCGTGATATTTCTCTCCAACCTTAATCAACTTCGAAGAGGGACTATATCGGACCGACCGAACTCCCTCCGGTGCCTTTTGTAAGTTCAAAGTACAATTTTATGGCAACCATAAATTCAATAGCAACTTCAATCGTCAAGCAAAAATGTGCGGTGAGGCGGAGAGCTTATTTTCAGAAGAACAAAGGAAGAGCAGGAGTAACGTGAGAGTGAAAAACTCGTTATGGATAAAACTTCAGACTGAAGGGTAGAAGATGGTGAGAAGAATCTGCTAAGTGATACCATTGGCATACTCTGTGTCTGGAAAGAGAATTTCATCAAGCTTTTGGTATGGAATATGGGCGGTATTGAACACACACCAGAACCGATCCCAAACGATGGCATTGAGTGCTAATAACCTAACTAAAGTGAGGTCTGGACAGTAATTAATCGGCTGAAGAACAATAGAGCAGCAGGATGGTCTGACGATGGGCTTCCATGCCGAACTGTTCTAGACCAGTCGCGACATACTGACGGAATGCATACGAAACGATTGGAACCTCAGTCTGCTATGCCACGTGCACAAGAAGGTAATGCCAAACTATAGAGCAGACCGATAAAAAACATGTAACCTGTTCGACTATATAGCCACCTAGCCACCAGCAATACAACATCAAAAGTGTTCCAAGTCATGTGTGAGTTTGGTATTTCCACAAAATTAATACGATTATGCAGAATAACATTAACTGACATGTAATCAGCTGTTAGAAAAGGAAATAACATCTACTAGCCTTTTAATACCAAACAAGGTTTAAGACAAGGTTACAGTCTATTGCGTGACCGACCTATTTAAGATCTTACTGGAAAAGGTCAATGTATATGCATAACATGCCCTATATACAATGGAGGAATTATGCGCCTTTTATTCCTGGCTCAAGTATATGGGACTGGTTCTGTAATATCATCATCGCTGCTGGTGGATACGAGGGGCACTAGAAAACTTTCCTGCCTAGGTAACACGCGTTGTCGCCAGGCTTCATTTGACATTTTTTTTTGGAAAGTTTGACAGTTTTTAGCCTAAGCGTACTCAGGACAGTTTGACATACGACCATGTGATGGGTTGTTTTCAGTGGCTTAATTGAGACACCTCTAAAATATGGTTTTGAACGCTTTTACAGCATCTTGTGGAGACGAAAATCCTTGACCACGCCTTTTTTCTTGATGTGCTGAAATCAAATGAAGTCTTTGGGTCCCCAGTAAGGGCTGTCCGGCGCATGACCCATCAATTCTACGTTTTGTCCCGTCAAACAGGCGCTGGTTTGGATCGATGTGTGAGAGCTCGCATTGTTATGATGCAGAACGATTCGTCTTCTCTTCTTCGTTTTTCGAATTTCTCAGGAGACTTCAGGCAAACAACTTGTAGTGTAGAATTAACCGTCCTACAATTTTTCAAGCCGTATAGTTGCCACACTTTCAGTTTTATCGAAGAAACAGGTGACCATTTGATTCGAAGGTCTCTTTCCATGAACAACTTTCGTTGGATTTGGTCGCTTTTGAAGACCCAAACGCACGATTCCTGTTTTGTTTCGGGCACCTGAGCATAGATCCATAATTCGTCGTATGTGACGATCTTATACATGTAGTTTGAATCACCGTGATTGTTTTTATTCAAAATTTCTTTGCACCAATCCACAAGAGCCTTTTTTGAGCGATTTGCTGGATCTAGCGAGAATAATGTATTTTGCGGCCAGGTTCATGCAATATCAAATGTTAGTTGGTGGAAGAAATTCCCAAGGGTGTCTCTATCTCACGGTATATAACATGGCGATCTTGCATTGTCCGTTCACGCACGGCTTAATTGGCACAACGGCCGTTTTTGGACGACACTCACGACCTTCGTTTTTTTCGTTTGAATCCATTAAACCAGTTTTTCATAGTACTATAGGATGGGCCTTTATCGACACAGAAAGATTTGATTTCATCGATGTACTCTTGCCGTGATTATCGACGTCGAAAATTGTGAAAAATGGCCGGACGAAAATGTTCACAAGTAAATTCTATTTTTTTGCAAAATGATTTTTTAAGTCACTGTAAACAAACCATGTCAAACTCTCCCGAGCAAGCTTAGGCTAAAAACTGTCAAACTTTTCAAAAAATGTGACAAATGGCGTGTTGCCTAGGCCAGAAAGTTTTCTAGGTCCCCTCGTACTAACGGTTAAAAAAAGTTCTGTCAGATCAGATAAACGGTCAATTTTACGTTTCACACAGAGCGCACGATAACTCTCGAACGGATAAACCGATTTGATCCAAAATTTGGATTTCGTAATATTTTGTCCAAACTTAGTTTAAGTTCCAAGATGAGCCACATCGACTCCTTCGGTTACCTCACGAACAAAAGTTCAAAATGTTCGAAAAAATTGTGAGCACGACAACTCCTGAAGGGAGTACCCGAATTGGTTGATACTGCCCTGTATGAAATGTCAATAGTGAATCTATACTGACTTCCTACTGACATTGTCAACAGTACTACTGACAAACTGTAGACAACTCATGTAATTTCCTATAGACAATTTGTATGAACGTGTTCATTTGAAAGTCAGTACTGACATTGGAACTAGTATGTCAGTAATAAGTCAGTAGTTGCTGAGGAACCATGTGTTGACATTGGAGGTAGTGAGTCACTATAGACATTGGAGGTAGTAAGTCAGTAGAGACATTGGAAGTAGTAAGTCAATAGAGACATTGGAGATAGTGAGTCAATAGTACATAAAGGATCAAATCTTTCACTATTAATTTTTGGGTCTATTTGGAACTTTTTGTAGATTAAAAAGCTTAATAAGACGATGAACTTATACTTTTGTTTAAATAGTATATTTTATTAAAGAAAAACATATAATATGAAAAGTATAAAGCCAATGTTTTCAAGGATGTCTAACCAATAATAAAAAAAATCGTTTTCATTGTCAGAAATGTCATCACCTTTTTGTTTTCTTGGCCACAAGGATTGGTGTGATTTATCTGCTTAAAATATTTCTTACTCTGCTACACTAAACTTTTTATCAGGCGATTCGCTTAATATTGATATAACATCTAGGAATTGAAAAGAATAAACATGTATAAATAAGCATAACTAAACAAAATGTCCTTAAATTTGCTCACACATTACATTTGTGTAAACATTGGAAAAATCTCGCAATCGATTTTGCCAAAAACCCCTTCAACATTTTAACTCATTATTATGCCGTGTTCAAATATCGGATGTAAGTTGAGTTCATCATTTCCAACGAGACTGGACAATATATTCAGGCTCCATAATATTCTCTAAAGATTCCATAAAATGTCTAGCTGTCGAAGTTTCACCACAAATGTTGTCAGCCGCCTCAGAATTTGTATTTTGATATAGAATTGTCTATTTTTTCACTTGTCTGTTATTTTCCTTTCCTAATTTCCTTTGCTCATGCTTATTGTTATTAAAATTATATATTTTATTGATTTTTCACTAAAACACTTTTTTTAAACGAACCGACAAAATTATTTTACGCCAAACAATTAAGAAAATGTAGAAAAAATAAGAAGATGTCTTGTTGGGCTATCAGTTTTCAATATAAACAATGCTTCTTCTTATTAAAGTAAAAGTATCAATTGTTGACAACATGTAGACAAAGTGTTGACTTTGTCACCATAATAGTAGACAAAGTGGTGACATGTCGACACATGATCCCATACTTCCTACAGGGTGTGTACATTGTGAAATTTCTAACAAACATAGATGAGGTTTCAATATGGACTCTATCGGTTCTCTGCTTCGGGTACCTTCCACAAAAAGTGTCGGAAAAGTGCAGTTTAATTGCTTTGATTTTTGTTGCAGCCACTTGTATTCGCTACCCCTATTACTACGATACAAGTTTTTTTCAGGGACAAGTCCATACTTCGTGATAAAATAGCACGAAAGTTGGAGCGCACGATAGCTATCGCACTGATCAACAGATATGGTCCAAAATTTGGCCTTTGTAATATTTTGTCCAAACATAGCTTAAGTTTGAAGTTTCAGTTCATAATAGGTCGTCCAAATTTATTTAACTTTGAAAGTTTAACATTTTTGAGTAGGCGCTGTTTAGGGTCTGTGAAAATATACTACGGGAAATTATACCATTGCTTCTCTTTAAAACGACATTATGTTTTTCGTGGGAATGTCCATGCTTTGGTGTTCCAGAAGCTCTAAGTTATACGGTGATTAACTGAAATGACTGGTGGACGCGATATCTATCGGAAAATGTAATATGTCGAGCCATTCCTTCACGTACCTCTTCCGTAACACTTTGGGCTTTAACTTCAAATATATATTTTTGTAGGCAAGTTCATACGTAAAAGAGGGCCCCAAAATCTGAAAACATCCGAATACCTAAATATTGGGTAAAAGGATTTTGGTTGGATAGCCGGTATTCGATTATATCTATATTGTCCATAGATGAACGTTTCAATTCGCATATGCTAAGGGTATATCTTCTATCTAGTGGGGTGGGTATGAAGGCCAGACTAAAGACAAACTCATCTCTAGTTTAATGACATCTACAACACAGTTATCATAGGGTATTAATCGAAAGTCTTTATCGTTCAAAGGTCTATGTTTCATACTGTACAATAACTTATTTTCCACACTGTAAAACCGTAACGTAGAAACTGTGTTTGAGACAGAGACACGTAAACTAACATTGCGAGTAATCTTATTTGTTATAATTAGTAATGCAAATATTTTCAAACATGTCGGATGTTTGAGTGTTCTCCCCTTGTAATTTATTTCATTGCTCCCCCATGGAAATCATACTTTGTTTTACCATCATTCGTCAATAAAATACCCAGAGTATCCTGGGAAGGATATGCTGCTACTGTTTCACAAAGAAGTACTTTCCAGGTTTGTCTGTTTGTCCAACAGTAGCAATGAAACAAACTCATTGTTGATGCAGACATACAGACAGACAGCTAAAAAGAGACATTTCAGTCCGAGTTTTCGTCGTTGTCGTCATTGTTCGTTGATTTATTCATTGTGTCATTGTTGACTTATTTGTTTGTTTGTGTTGTTTTTCTCTTCCTAGCTTTTGCCTGTTTGTTTGGTTAAAGCTGCAGCTGTCACCATGACAATTCTATTGTGTTTTCCTGTCCTACCTACCTCTACGTTGTCCCCTCTGAGTATGGTTTGGTTTTCTCTAGTTTGTACTTTTGTGTCTGTATGGATGTCTGTGTAAACTTAATATATTCTCTGTTTTAATGTCAATCGCAGGAATGAAGATGGTCGAAAGTAAGGTATACAGCATCAAAAGAACAAACAAACGTAAGAAAGCAAAGCTGTTAAAACTAAGCTTTCAGGTTGTCTACGATTATTTAATAAAATATTTATAGAGAAAATATATAAATGGATTAGTACGTTAAATTCAAGGGTGGGGAATTTTAATTTAAAAGAATAAAAGTTTAACTCTAAACATTGACTACAACTAGAAAAAAAACAAGTAAAAAAATATCAGTCGGCTTTGCCGACAGAGATATACCCTCAGCCTATGTGGTTCAAAACATTCACCTACGGACAGATCGAATGTATTTTGGGTCTTTTCAGCCATATTTGGACAAAAATGTGGATTGGGATATAACTTCAAAAGTGTTGCGGAGGAAGTACTTAAAGTAATGGAAATTGATCTTATTTTGGGAGTTTTCGATAGATATCACGCCCACTAGTCAGTGGGTCATCGTATAACTTTTGGAGCAATATGCCAGGAAGCATGAACTTGTCCACGGAAATCGCTATAAACAGGACCACAACGAACAGCATCGGTATACATTTTCCAAAGGATTTTCGAACAGACAGTAAGCTGCACTTAGACACCGATATGGGCATTTAGGAGACGGCCGATATGGGCCATTTTAGAAGTTAAACTTTGGACAAAATATTAGGTGATCCAAAGTTTGGACCAAATTGTTTGCCACGTTCAAGAGATATCGTTCATACCATTCTAGTTAAATTTTTTAAATATTAGGGGGAAGTACCGGAAGTTATGGACCGGTATTTCCCATCTTCGAGCTGAAGCTACGTTTAGACAAAATATGACGAAGGTCACATTTGTACCAAATAGGTTGATCAGTTCGAGAGTTATCATGCCCACGAGCCACTTTTCGGGCTGTTTTCTCAAGAAGTATGGGCTTGCCTCTAAAAGAACTTTTACCGTCGTAATTGAGGCGGCGAAGGCAAGTTGCTTCAACAAAAATGAAAGCGATTCGAGAGCAGGTCTTAAAGTAAATGTTATGTAAGAGGTACCCGGAGCAGTGGACAAATATAGTCCATATACGAACCTGATCTATATCTGGTACATATATTAGGATGGGTAAAGTATGGACCAAATCGGTCACTCCCTAAAATAATTATCGTGCGCACTACTTTTCCGAATATTTTTAAACTTTTGTGGGTGAAGGAGTGAACCGATATGGCTTATCTTCAAACTCAAACTTAGTTCGGACAAAATATTACGAAGGCCAAATTTTGGACGGAATCGGCAGATCCGTTCGAGAGATATCTTGCGTTCCAACCATTACACACGATTACATAGGGGGTTTTTTGCACCTTTCAGGCTATTTTCTCGGGAAGTATGGGCTTAACCCTAACTAGACTTATAACGTCCTATGAGCGACAGTGAATACAAGTGGCTACAACAAAAATCAAAGCGATTCGAGAGTAGGTCCTGAACTGAACTTTTCCGAAATTTTGTGTTTGAGGTATCCGAAGGAGTGGACCGATTGAGTCTATATTGGAACCTCATCTAAGTCTGGTAAAAAATTCAAGATTTGCAAAGTATGGACCAAATCGGTTACTCCCTTCAAGAGTTATCTGTCACCAAAATTTCCCGAACATTTTCGAACTTTTGTTGGGGGGAGGTACCCGAAGGAGTGGATCGATACGGCCCATCTTCGAACTTAAACTAAGTTTGGACAAAATATTACGAATGATAAATTTTGGGCCCGATCGGTTGCTTCGTTCGAGAGTTATCGTGCGCACCAGTCAGCCAGACAGAAGGACTTACATTGCTAAATCGACTCCAAATTGTCTGACACGGATTTCGTCCAAACATTCTTGGGGTCTAAAACCATTATTTCGATGAGACACATTTTGCCCGTATGAAAGTGTATATGAAGAAAAGACAAAATTTTTTAGTTTTCCATAAAAAAAAATTAAAAAAATTTTTTTTAAGCTACATGAAAGATTTTTGGTACATAGATTGGGGAAAAAATGTCATTTTTAAATCTGTTCGTGATACTAATTTTGGTTGTTGCGCGCAAAAGTTATGGCGGTTTCAATTCTGATAAAAAGAAAAAAATCGTTAAAAGACTGTAATCATTATATTGAGAAACTCTCTTAATTAGGGGCTCCCTACATACTATATGTTTACTGAGGTCCCATAACATTAGTGAAAAAGTTGTGTATTTTCGCGGAAATTAGGAAAGCATTCAAAACAATTGGTAGTTTACAACTTGTTCTAATAAAATTCAAGCTGTTTATGCATCTGAAAAATGTATAAAAAATATGTACGTAATCTAAACATCGCGAAGATTCAAATGAAACCAAAACTATACACATCCGTTTAGCGGTTTGCATATTATAGCAAAAAACAAAAAATATATTAAGGAAATTTATAAAATTTTTGTAAGAGAAAATATTTATTAAAATTTATTTTGTGAGTTATTTGAACAAAATATAAGAAAAATAGGTCGGAGTTTTACTTCTATTTTAGTTAAATTTCACGCAATAAATCATATTTTTTATTCTAATCACTTCTCGAAAACACGCTAACATCTATCAGAAGATATGGATATCTTTCAAATAAATGTTGGGTTCCTTTAAATGGGGTATAATCTTGAAATAAAATTGTATCGGGTAATGTTCATTTTGAAATGCGTGTAAATCGCGAAATCCTCAAAATCACTTGATGCGCATGCGGTTTTCCAATACAGCGAATTCTTCTCTTTTAATTTGTACACATTTGCCAGGATTTACTTTGGCCGCTAAGATGTAGCATCGTCTGCAGTTTAGTGTGCAACAAAATGTATAACGCTTATATATTGCACAAAGTGCATACACTTTTTATGCGCATCCGATTTCACTATCAACCGTGAAAAAATACATCGATCTAAACATATTTCAATAAAATCCATCAAGAACCGTGGATGTAGCATCACACAGTATTTTTTGGATAAATCGGATACAGCTCCCACGCCACTAAATTTTTCAAACCGCTGTTTTCGCACAAACGCGAGTGATGATTCACTTTCTTCATTGAAATGGAAACGATCCACATAAAACACGAATTAGTCAGCGATATTTTGAAAAACATTTTTCGCAAATTTTTCAATTTTTGCAGTAGCCATTTCCGCCGTTCTAGTAGATGGATTTTCATGATCTGTGATTCATATGATCCGGATCGTCGAAAAACTAAAATATCGCGGGGTACCAGCACACTCAAAACGATATTGTAAATACTGTACCCAAAAAATAGGTTTTTTAGAAAAAATATCACACTAAATTTTGGCCTTTGGCAGTAGATTACTCTGCTGCTGTGTGGGCTACATACTCAATATACATATCAGATTATGCGAAATCGCGAGTTCTTTAATCCTATAATTGGTTTTTCGAAATATCCGATTGCGCATCCCAGTTACATAAAAAATACAAAAAACACCTGAAATCCAGCTTCAAAATGTCAGCATCCATAAAAGGTGGATGCAGTGGAAATTTTGGAAAGTGATACATTAGAAGTGTAATCTTCATTTTGTATTCTCCTACTTTTACTTTGGACAGATGTCCGTCATTTGAATGGTTTAATCAGAAATCGAATAGCAATGTAAAAAACCTGTTTAGCTTCGACGTTTTTTACCTATGTTTTTTCCTTTACGCGGTCGTAACTACCACGTAAATTAAATTTTTTTGCTAAATTTTTGAGCTTTGTACAAAAACATCTAAAATAATCCAGCAATAGTCATAGTTACTGGTAAACTACAATAGTTCGCGTATTATAATAGTGCAAACCTTGGCTTCATGGAAACTAAAAAATTTTGACTTTTCCTCATATACTCTTGTTAGCATAAATGCTGAGGGTATAAAAATACTGTTGTACTTGTATTCATGATCACAAGGAGTACCATCATTAAAATTTTAACACCATCCGGGGAGTGATCTTAATGAATCAAACTCGTGTGAAAGAGGTACCTGAATGAATGAACTGACATAGTCGATCTTAAAACTTGATTTTTGTTTGGGAGTCACTATTATGTCAGAAATTATGGACTTGGTCGCCAAAAATAATATGTCATTGTAGACTGTGTGAACTGAAACTTTCATCTGTTGACAATTTCGCATCGAATACCGACTACGCAACCAAAATCCTTTTCAGTTTCAGATTTTGTGGCCCTTTTTGGTCGTATGAATTTGACGACAACATATGTACATATAATTGGATTAAAACTCAAAAATGATGCCGTACCTGAAGGAACTGGATCTTATTTTGGGATTAATTTTTTCGATCGATATTGGTCGCTCCTGTCATTTCCGTAAGTCAACGTATAACTTGGAGCTTTTGGACTACTATGTCAGGAAGTATGTATGAACTTGCCCATGAACAAAAATGTTACCTTCGTAATGAGAGCAAGGAAAACAAATTGTTGCAAAACGAATCAAAACGATTCGAGCGTAGCACTTTTCCCAAATTATGTGTGGGAAATACCAGAAGTATGCCATAATCGAACCTGATTTATACCATGGACCATATCGGTTTCTTTCTTCAAGAGTCGTCGTGCGCACCATTTTAGCGAATATTTTTGAGTTTTTGTGTGGGAGGTACTGGAAGGTGTGAACGATATTGCCCATCTTCGAACATAAACTAAGTTTGGAAATAATATTATGATGGCTAAATTTTGAACCGAATCGGCTGATCCGTTCTAGAGTTATGTGCGCTTCAGTCACTACACGCGGCGCGGTAGGGGGTTTTTACAACTTTTGGACTTTTTTCTCAGAAAGTATGGACTTGTCCCTGAAGACATTTTAAGTACGTAATAGGGTAGCGAATGCAACAAAAATCAAAGTCATTCGAGAGCAACATTAAACAGCACTTTTCCGAAATGTTGTGTGGGATGTACCTGACATTTGAACCTACCCTTTGTCTCGCAGAAATATGACTATGTGCAAAGTATGACCAAATCGGTTATTGCCTTCGAAAGTTATCGTGCACACCATTTTACCGAAATTTTTGCCATTTTTGAACTTCAACTAAGTTTGAACAAAATATTACGAAAACGAAATTTCAGACTCGATCCGTTGAGGCCTCGGGAGTTATCGTGCGCTCCAGCAACTACAAATGGTGCGGTACGGGGTTTTTACAACTTTTAACTCAGTAGTCGTAAAGCTTATAAGTGCGACTGCGGCTTAATGCCTTCTTTGTCTGGATATACATTTAGAACAATCGGAAAGCTGAGCTCGCCCCATACCAGCTGCTCGGATATCCGAAATTAGTCCAAATTTCCAAGCAGATGCGCCGGGACTAACAAATAGAAGTGATGGACTTCGTTGTACGAACCCTGAAAGCTCAAGAGTTAGTGAACTTGATCTTAAAGTCAACAGACCACTTGGCGAGCATAAGCGAAAAAAGTGGCTAGACCACCGGAAGCAATGCTAGATTGGTACATATATGATTAATTAATTAAATCACTCTCGATTCCGAGAAAGAAATATTTTAGAACCTCTCTTACTTTCAACAGGGCACTCCCGAGAGTGATAACGTGTAGAGAAGTGCACTGCGCCGTGTAAGAGCCATTTCAGCCGAGGAGGTACCACCACAATTTACAATAAGCGATATTGACGTTGTCATCCAGAGTGTTGAACCTACACGGAATCTTTACTGTAATGCTTAAGCAAATGCATGCACCCCGAGTTAAGTATCTAACAAGTGTTCTTAATTTGTTGGTAGCAACCCATTATTGTAGCAGAAGCCTGAAAAGTTGACATGGTGGTCCCGCTACTGAGGCCAGACAAGGATGCCAGCAGATGTGAAAAGTACAGACTGATTTTCATCCTGTCACCAGTAGAGATGATCCTAGAGGCATTATTCCTCAGCATAATGAGAAGAAGTTTCCCAGTTGCCCAACATCAGCATGGACATGGTGTCATGAGTATGGACGGATTCTGGATAATACATAGTACCACAATAGCATTACACGTCATATCTATGCATATCAGCGGAGGACTGAACCAGCAGAGGCCTTGCGACAGAATAGTCATGGTGGTTCTTGATCTATCGTTGGATTTCGATACCGAGGACATAGAGAAGACTTTCCCCCAGCGTGTTTGAAAGGTTGTGCAATCAGAAATAAATAGAAATTCAGAAAGAGGAAGTCTAAGACCCGTAGAGTGAAACAGGAAGTTCCTCAAGTTCCTCTACCTCCACACGGCTTATAGGTAATAATGTATGTTGGTGATTGTATGATCCTGGTGTCGGGTCCTATCTTTGATGATATATGTAATATAATAAATATCTATATATCTAGCGCTGTTCTTTCAGCAGAGGAATATGAAAATATGAGCCTTTAAATCCATTGTCACACTGTTCATCACCCGGAGCTGAAATGAGGCTCCTCCTGAACATATTGGTCGATGGTGTACTAATTCCGGCAACTACACGCAAAAAAAAATCGGCCTCTCTAACATATGTCCCAAACATATTTTGCAGCAAACATATATATGTTTGCAACAGTCCCAAACATAATATATGTTTGGGTCTGCAAACATATATATGTTTGGGTGGAAACAAATATATGTTTGGGTGCAAACATATATATGTTTGGGTGCAAAGATATTTATGTTTGGGTGCAAAGATATATATGTTTGGGTGCAAACAAAGATATGTTTGGGTGGAAACAATTTTATGTTTGGGTGCAAACATTTTATATGTTTGGGTGCAAAAAAATACAAACCCAAAAGGCAAAAAAAAAAAAACAAACACATGCACCAGTGGGCGCTTACTGAGAGCAAGGGAGCGTAAAATTCAATGTAAAACACTTTAAAATGTGTGCTCACTTGCTCTCAGTAAGAGCTCACTGGCTATCTCTATAGTATACACACAAATGTTGTGGTTTTTTATTAAAAGGCAAAAGAACAACAAACACATAGGTACATACAAAATTCCAAAGAAATACATAACACACTTTAATAAAAGAAAAACTGATTGAAATATATAGAAACGTAGAAACGTAGTTGAACGGTTCTCCTTAGTTGTGAAATAAAACAAATTGCCCTCATAGTTGAAATCATCAGCGGGGAATCGGCATCTAGAATCAAATGATTATGTAATGTAATAAATAAATATGGATATGCCATATTTCAAATATACATAAGTATGTATGTAATTACCAATATTAAATGCGATTTCTTCCTTGTCCAATAAAATAATTCCATTCAACTTTCCGATTCAATTATAAAATGTATTGGGCATTTAATTTACTAAAAACACAATTTCTTTAAGAAAACACAAAACACTGATTTATTCACTCACTTTACCGTCTTGACTCTACAAAGGCAACTAAAACACTGAAGAAAGAAAAAAATATAATTCATATCATTTCTTCTTTTCTTCTTCGTTGGTTAACAACAAAACAAGAAACACACGAGTTTGACGCATACATGCCACCAAAGCCCCCTTCTTCGCTTCTACGTCTTCTATTATACAATACACACAACTCTTTATTATAAAGCAGCATTCCACAGCCGCGAGAGCACTGTTATTACTCTCGTTGACAAACATCCTCTCTCCACCCATGAAAAAAATGTTCTAACATAAAAACATGTTTTACCCAAACATATCAAATTGAGATATGTTACAAAATGTTGCAAACATATATTTGTTTGGACCCAAACATATTATGTTTGGATCCAAACATATATTTGTTTGCAACCGGTCCCAAACATATATTTGTTTGGATCCAAACATATTTCTAACATAAATTTTTCTGCGTGTAACTACATCAAGATATTGGCTGTAAGGTTCGATAGCATATTTAAGTCGTCCGCATAATTAGAAGTAGTAATGTTGCTTAAATCGCAGGCAGTCAGCACATGGGGTGCTGACAAAGAAATCATGTTGACCTCAAAAAAGTAATAGACCGTAAGATTTGCGGCGCCTGCGTGGTGTGCAAATGTTAGCGCTACGTAAGAATATTCATGCCAGAATGCCGACCTGAGGACTGCAACAGGGTGCCTCCTCATGACACCAGTGAACCACGTTCATGAGGAGATCAGCTCAACACGATGTTTTCGATGCAGTACGTGCTTGGGTGTTATGTCCGTGAGCATCCTTGACACAATCTAGTGGAAAGGCTTTACTCAACCAGGCACGTCAGGAGAGATCTCCATGATCTAGAGATGGAGAGAGAGGGCCAAAGCTACAAACAAGAAGCTATAGATCAACGAGCTTATCAGACACCACGCCTGATGCACTTGCGCAGTCAGTTCAAAAATATAATGCCGTACCCCCATCCACGCAGCAGAAGAACGCCAACTGTCAAAGTAATCTCGAATTATTTTAGGCCAATTAAAATTGGGTTCAAACTGATGGCACAATGCCCAATACTTGCCTTACATGTTGATTGGGACCTCATGACACGCTGCATGCACTAAACTGCCCAGCTAAACCCACTCGCCTGAATCCTGATTCTTTATGGATGCAGCCAGTCCAGGCTGTAGAATATTCGAATTTGAACTCAGAGTTGATTGGGACTTTAGACTAGACTTCGGATGAGCAGAAATCTGTACTTGTTGTCTTAGTGTCAAGTGGGGTTTTACGCGATGCCATCTAGGCACGTCAGGGGATATCTCCATAATCTAGAGAGAGGGCCAAGGGTACAAACGAGACGCTCTAGATCAACGAGCCTATCACACAGGCGTGGATATCATTCACACTGATGTACTTGCGCAGTCAGTTCAAAAATATAATGCCATACTCGGAGACCATCCCCATCAATCGCAGCAGAAGAACGCCAACTGCCAAAGAAAACTCGAGTTGTTTTAGCCCAGAACTGATGGCACGATGCCCAATACATGTTCTACATGTGGATTGGGACCGCATGACACGATGCCCAATACATGTTCTACATGTGGATTGGGACCGCATGACACGATGCACTTATTAAACGTTACAGCTAAACCCACTGACCTGACTCCTGATTCTTTATGGACGCAGCCTGGATAATTTTTGAATCTGTGTTCAGAGTTGATAGGGGTTTTTTGACTAGACTTCGGCTGAGAAGAAATCTGTATGTGTTATCTTAGTGTCAAGTTGGGTTCAAAGTGTTCACTTGGCTTTAGGAGTATTTAGGCAAGTTTGTGTTTTAGATTCATGTGGGGTTCTAAACGTTCCATTGTCGAAAAGGATATTTATTAATGTTATATGTAGTATCACGTTCTAAAAGTTCCCTTGTCCCTCCCGAGAGTGGTGTGTGTGTGTGTCTTAAAATCATGTGGCATTCTTAAATTACGCTAGACTTTAATGATAACTTTTCGCGCCTACGTGCTATTCCTGCTATGTCACAAACTACGTACAGTAACCGTCCTTCGTAACCTCTTGTTCTTTTCCTTCTAATGGCCTACAGCAAAATGGGCCTCAGCGTAATATTTCCTTAGTATTTCGGACATCTAAAACTTTCTTAAACTTTGGGACTCGGTGATAACAAGAAAGTCTTATATCAAGGAGCTAATATGAATCGGAATACACTCAGTGGTTTTAAAGAAGTCTCCCCAGCAAAAATTCGGATCCGGTAGTCGTTATGTAACCCATTACAAAGTAATGTAAACAAAAATAACTACTTATATTACTCATTACTATGTAATGAGTACGGTGGCACAGAGCTTGTGTGTCCGACTACAAATCAGAGGGTTGTGTGTTCAACGCTCACCGCCGGCCGGGTGCATTTCGTGTTCGTTCGTGTGTGTGGTATTGTATGTAGTGTGTTCGGCTACAAAGCAGAAGTTCGTATGTTCTAATCCAGCAAATAGCGAAATAAAATAAAAATAAAAAATATAAAAATATTTGTTTTTATCTTATAGCTTATTTTTCAACTTCTAGTAGTTAAAGAATAACTAGTTTTTCTAGTGGCTGCAGAATAACTAGTTATTCAGTGCTACATGCCCTTGTTAAAATAATGGGTTAGTAGGGGGTTTTGTAAGTAGTTACGGCTGAAAAATCCCTTACAAAATCCATAATTTGGTATAATAATTTGTTTGCTAGGGATTCGGGAACATACATATATAATACACATATGTATATGTATATTCACGGCTGTTGTTCTACCCTCAGCCTTTAGGCAAAGAGGTACCCTTTGATACTACGAAAATTGTTTCTCATCGAAATAATGGTTTTAGACCCCAAGTATGTTTGGACGAAATCCGTTTCAGAGAATTTGTCCGTGCGTTCACCGCCTGACTAGATGGCTGGTGCGCACGATAACAAAACGGATCAACCGATTTGGTTCTAATTTTTCATAATATACAGTTAGGCAAGAAAGGTATTGCAAAAACCAAAATTGTAGGAGATTTCATATTAATTGTTCGTTTATGGCAACAAATTATGTAAAATCTATACGGTTTTTTGTCCAAATATCTTGCTATAGGTCCTTACAACAATATTCCGTCAAAATATGCAAAGGTTATTTGCGATTTATAACAAATACGGTCAAAAATAAGAATTAACTACAATTTGGGGGTGACAATAAAAGTATTGCAAAAATTACCAAATCGATGGTTTCTTCGAGAACTACCAAAGGTGTGTTCTTTAATGAATTGTCTATCCACTTTGGACATTCATTGGAGCATTAATGAACTTAGTTGAACCAAAAATTAAGGCTCGGTATGTTCCACTCTAAGGATACTGGTTCCCCAATTTTTAGTAAATCTTGATCCTACGTTGGAGGATATTTTTGGAGTTTTTTGTTAAATTGGACCCAAACATTTTATGAGGGTTGATATCAGGATGTTGGCCCGATGTATTTAAGAGTTTTGTTTTGTTATATTACATCGGCAATTTACACAAATAAGATTAACATGTCATTATCTGAACTTTGGTGGTAGTGGTAGTTGACTTTGTTTGAGCTTTCGGGATCGATTTTTCTGACTTTCAGACTATTGACTATTAAATATTTCTTAATGATGTCAGTGGGGATGTCTTCCCAATCATTATTATATCCGTGGACCCAATTTCGCATATTATTTTCCATGGTAAAGAATATAGTACCCAAATATACGGTATTCCAGCTTCTCCAGTAGCGGTTTAATATCCATATTTGATGGGTTTTATTGGATTTGGCGCAACTTTTTGGATTTATTATGATAGCAGAGGATAATATCTATCCTCTTAGTAAACATTAAATCATATCAATACCATTGAGTGACGAAATAGTGCTCTGTCGTAGGTCGTTCCAAAATACTAAACTGGTGTCAATTTTTTCCATATACTTTCCAGAGGTATTTCGATGTTCTCAAAGCCAAAATCGGACTGTTTTGCATTCTTCCATTATCCTACAATACATATTGAGTCAAATATTCATTCTTTGCCTACTTGCCTGTGGCCTATTCGTCATTGTTTATTGTTAATATGGTCCCATGCGTTTTTTACCTGTCTGAAGACCCTCCATGACGGCATTTTTTTTATCACTGAACTTTATTACATTCAATACTGTTAGTGTATTATTAGCCGCAAAAGTCATACAAATGCATAATGACCTCAAAAATTTGCAACAATTTTATAGTTTTATAGTACTGATTTTCCCGTTGCAATACTTTTATTGTCACCCCCAAATAGTAGTTAATTCTTATTTTTGACGGTATTTGTTATAAATCGCAAATAACCTTTGCATATTTTGACGGAATATTGTTGCAAGGACCTATAGCAAGAGATTTGCACAAAAAACCGTACAGTTTTTACATAATTTGTTGCCATAAACGAACAATTAATATGAAATTTTCTACAATTTTGGTTTTTGCAATACATTTCTTGCCTAACTGTATTTATTTTAATAAGCCATATCGGTCCACTCCTTTGGGTACCTCCCCAACAAAAGTTCAACCATTTTCGCTAATGTGGTGCTCACGATAACTCTCGAAGGAAGTAACCGAATTGGTCATAGCTTTGATAATGGTAATATTACTTCCAGGCATAGATCTGGTTTGATTATGGACTAAATCGGTGTACTACTTAGTGTACCTCCCAAAAAATTTTAGAAAAAGTAAAGTTAACCAGCTCCTCGACGGTTTGGAATTTTTTGCTACAAGTTTTTCTAACGGGCTCTGTTACGACGTCGCAATTTTTTATACCCTCAGCATTTATGCTAACGAGGGTATATCACGAATGTTGTCAATTATTTCATATTCCATTTCAGAAAAAAGGGATACATTTTTTTCGCGCTACATCAACGATTTTTGATATGTAGGTTAAGAAAAAAATTCCCAGTACAAATCTGGTCGCGAGCCAATTTTTGGTTGTTGCGGACAAAAGTTATGGCGCTTTTATTTCGCTTTTTAAGAAAGAAAATATTATAAAAACGCTAATTTTTTTAATGAGCACAATTGTTACAAAAAATTTCCCTCGAAGTGACTTCAGCGAGTAGATTGCATAATACCTGCAAAATGTTACACAGAATACGCGGAATGTACATAAAATTGATAAATTATTGAATATAAGTCAACTTTTTTCAAAATTAAGGCCCATTTAGTGGTCATAAAATTACCTAAAAATTTGTTGTGGATCAAATCTTCACGGCGAATCAAATGAGACTAAAATCATGCAGATTGGTGTTATAGTTTCGATGTTACAGCCAAAATAAGTACATATTTTGGTAAAAAAAATAATTTTTTGTTTGAAAAAAATTGTTTTCACATCCATTATGTAGTAGAAAATATTGTAAAAATCTATAGGAATACTTCCTTCATTTTGCTTAAATCTCCCAATAAAATTGACGGATTTTGCTTTATTGACATTCATATTAAAGCTTTCCCATTAGGGAAGGTAATTGGGTTTATGAGGATATATCTCAAAGCTTCTGAAATGGAAATAGGGGTCACATAACCCATTTTAATTTATATGCATTTTAAAATACTTGTAAATCGCGTAATTATCAAAATCATTTTGTCCGCATGTGATTTTCATGTACAGCAAGACCATATCTATTATGTTGTATATATTTTTCAAAGTATAATTTGGACTCTAAGATGTAGCATCGGCTGCATCTTAGCATTAAAAACCCTATAAAATATCGCTAATTTGCGCAATGTGCATACAATTTTTGTCCGCATCCGATTTCAGTGTCCACCATGAAAATCTACATCGATATATATCTATTTGAAGGCGATAAATCAAGAACCGTGGATGTAGCATCACACACTATTTTTTGGGATAAAATGAATGTAGCTTCCTTATCAGTGAAGTTTACAAATCTCTGTTTTCGCTAAAACGATGATGCTGCACAAGTTTTTTCATTGCAGTGGAAACGATCCGCAGAAAACGCGATAAAATACGCAATATTTTCAACAACAATTTTAGGTGATTTTTCTACTTTGGAATTTCTCGTAACTCGCGTTTTAGTAGATGGATTTTCACGAGGAATGATTTATTGGATCCGGAACGTAAAAAAGTAAAATGTGCAATGGAGTACGAAGTATTCTAGAGACAATTGGAAATATTAGACCCGAAAAATATGATTTTTAGAAAAATGTTCGCACAAAATTTCCGCATTTGGATGCATTTTTTTATGAAGCTGTACAGACTACATTCACAATATACGTATCAAATAACTCAAAATCGCAAGTAGTACAATCCTATATATGATTTTTTGAAAAACCTGTATGCGGAATGAAATTAGGAGAAAATTTCAAAAAACACTGTAAATTTGGCTTCAAAATGTCAGCATCATTTAATGGTAGAAGCAGTTCAAATTTTGAAAAGTAATACATTAGTAAAATGATCCTTATTTAGTTTGCTTCTACTTTTACTTTGACAGGAAAATCGAGAGAAGTGTGGTTTACTCACAAATCGAGAGAAAACAAAAAAATACATGGTGGCTTCAACCCATTTTTACCCATTTTTTAACATAAATATACCCACAGCTTCCACGCAAATTATCTTTTAAGGCCAATATTTTTTGCCACGTTCAAAAACATTTCATTTTATCCAAAAATATTTAATTTTTATAATATACAATCACAAGTCGCGTGTTCTAAAAGGGTAAACCTTGGCTTCAGCTATGTTAAATTTTCAAAAATATTGGTGATATACACTTTCGTACGGGCAAAATGTGCCTCATTAAAATAATGGTTTTAGACCCCAAGTATGGTTTGGACGAAATGTGTTTCAGAAAATTTGGAGTCGATTTAGCAATGTCCGTCCGTCTATCTGTCTGTCTGGCTGGCTGGTGCGCACGATAACTCTCGAACGGATAAACCGATTTGGTCCAAAATTTGACTTTTGTAAAATTTAGTCCAAACTTAGTTTAAGTTCGAAGATGGGTTATATCGGTCCACTCCTTCCGGTACCTCCCCCACAAAATTTCGGATAAGTTCAGTTTAGGACCTTCTCTTCTCTTTTTTTGGTTGGAGCGCAAGATAAGTCTCAAACGGATCTGCCGATTCGGTGCAAAATTTGGTTTTCGTAATAGTTTGTCCAATATAGTTTAAGTTCGAAGATAAGCCATATCGGTCCACTCCTTCAGATACCTCCCCCACAAAAGTTCAAAAATTTTCGGAAAAATTGTTCGTACGGTAACTCTTGAAGGGAGTGGCCGATTTGGTCCATACTTCACACATCCTAATATACCTACCAGATATAGGTCAGGTTCAAATATGGACTATATTTGTCCCTCCATCCGGTACCTCCCACACAAATTTTCGGATAAGTTCACTTTAAGACCTGCTATCAAATCACTTTGATTTTTGTTGAAGCAACTTGTATTCGCTGCTCAATTACGATGGTAAAAGTTTTTTCAAGGGGCAAGTCGATACTTCTTGAGAAAACAGCCCGAAGGGTGTAAAAACCCCATATGGCACCATATGTAATGGCTGGAGATCCACTTCCATAATGGTCTATGTCTATCCATTCCTTTAAGTATCTCCTCCCCAAAACTTTTGATCTTTAATCCTAAACAGTCGGTTCATACGCCCAACATTTTTAAAACCCCCTAAATACATACTTTTTTGGGAAAACATTTTGTCAATATACACAGGCTGAGGGTATATCTCTGTCGGCAAAGCCGACTGATACTTTTTTAATTGTTCAGTAGCAAGTCCATAATTCTTGGGTAATGACCCAAAAGCTTCAGAAAAGCATGCCGGTACCAACTAAACTGGATACACCTAAGGTAATCCTCGTATAGAGAAACCGATTTGGTCCAAACGTTGTAAATCGTATTATTTCTTGCAGACTCGGATTATGTCCGAATATTGACTACATCGGACCACTATTTCGGGTATCTCCCACAATAAGTTTGGAAAGAGTGCAGTTTAAGGACTCGTTTTCGACAACATGTTGTGTATGCGGCCCTAGTTACGACAGTACAATTTTTTACGGAATGATACTTTCTTACTTCTTTTAATATCCCAGCAAACAAATCGTACCGACATCGTAACGAAATCGGAACAAAATTCGGACGCTGTGTGTCGGATCCGAAATCGTAACAATATCTTAACGAAAGTTGTTTAAAGTTGTTGGCATAATTTCGGAACGAAATGTCGGAGCGAAATCGCATCGATTTCGGTCCGATTTTCGAACGAAATCTGAAGAAAATCCTTATGAAATCCGGAAGGAAAAATTAATTCCGACATTCGCTCCGATATCGAAACGAAATCGGTACAAAATCTGAACAATTTCCCCTCTGAAAAATCGTTAGAAATCGAAACGAAATGTGAACGATTTTGCTTCCAAAATTGTTCAGACGTGTCGGACATTCGACATTTGGTTTGTGGGGATTTTTATACCTGTTTTTGATTGAATAGCGATCTTTATATTGGGATGTTGTTCTCGAACTGACAATTGCCTTTACATTTATTTGTAACTACTAAAATATTTAAAATACTTACGTCAGGAAATCCATATTCGTCTACGGATTCTGCAGTGGAAAGCCATCGTTTCGGGAATGAAAGTATTGAATCCTTCCAGCCTGAAAGTAAAACAAATCATACATTTATTGACACAACATTATAATTTTTTTATTTATATATTTAATTTAGTGGGATCTCCTCCCAAAATAAGTAGTTAATGGTAACGACTTCATTACCCAAGTAATGGTCGTCACCCTTCATTGTCTTCCACAAAAAACAAAAAAAGATTTATTTCTTATGTGTATTGTTCGTATGACAGATTTATTGTAACTGCTTTGGTAATTTTGATTAAATGTAACCAAATATCCCCCATGTTACGAAGGACATTGGTGGCCTTAAACTAGTGGCCAACCACAAAAACGACACAGGTGTAGGATTTAAGGGCTTAAGTCTTGTCTTGTGGTGTGGGTGTATTTGTGTGTGTGTATGAATTAATGATTTTCCCTCTTTTAATTAATGTCATTTATCATTTTGGTTGGTGTGTGAAGGTATGAGTCATGGTGTGTTGATGCGGATTAGGATTGGCAAAAACTGTTCACCCACAACTACTATTCTAATTGGTTTTTCCTCAATACTATGTTGACAAGGACAATCATTTGAACATGTGTGCGAACGAACTATCATTGAACAAAAGGGATCAAATGAATTCTATTGAATCTGTAAGGTAATACCAATACCTTCATACATATGTACGTGCAAATGACGATAGTCTGTTGAGAAACTAATTAATCGATTAGCTTAAAGCGAAATCATTGAAGGTGAACCGGAGATGTTTTCAATAGCATTGAATGAAAGATGCCTTGAATAGAATTGGGTACGTGGAAGGAAAAAGAGGGTATGAGTGAATTCAAGCTAGTTTACCCTACAGCACTATGTGGGGAGGGTATTATAAGTTGGTTTTGGCCAAAAAGTTTGTAACACATCGAAATAATGGTCATAGACCCATACTTATGTATATATACCAAAATGAATGTCTCAACGAGCTGAGTCGCTCTGGCTATGTGTGTCCGTCTGTCCATCTAAATCTTGTAATCACGCTACAGGTCGCAATTTTGTCGGATGGTCACGAAATTTTTGTTGCTTATGGGGGTCCCAGAGAGAAAGAAACATATTATGTTTGGTAGTCGGATTATATTCTCTAAAAGAAATGTTTACCAGTAAAATTCTTATGCACAGGGGTAGTCGTCTAGGGTATCACATGGTCGGCTCCGTCACGATTATATCCTTTGCTCCCTTGTTTTTTCTAGTTTACAAATTGTAGTGTACCACTCAGAATTAGCCATCATACGTTTCTCAAGCCGTATAGTAGCCACATGGTCAGTTTAGCCGAAGAAACAGGCGACCATTAGCTTTGAAGTGCTTTTTCCGTGAACAACTTTCGTTGGATTTGGCTCGCATTCGAAGTACCCCACGTTCGATTGCTGTGTTGTTTCGGGCTCATACGCATAGACCCAAGATTCGTCTGTGACGATCTTTTAAACGTCGTTTGAAGCACCGCGATCGTATTTATTGATAATTTCTTTGCACCAATCGACAAGAGCCCCCTTTTTTAACAATTTTCAAATTATGCTGGATCTGATGAGAAAACTCAATTTTTCCTGCCAGGAATTCATGTAATATCAAATGTTAGTCGGTGGAAGAAATGCACATGGTTGACTCTATCTCTCGGTATATAACATGGCGGCCTTGCATTATCCGTTCACGCACGGCTTATTTTTTTTTTGGCATAACGTTCGTTTTTGTACGACTCTCACGACCTTCGGTTTATAGCCAGTCTTTCATAGTGCTGTAGGAAGGTTCTCTATCGACATACAAAGATTTAATTTGATCGATGCACTCTTACTTACTTATCTGGCCTATTACAAAACATTTGCTCCATAAGCCGAACTAAGAAAATATATCCAATTATCTCTGTTTGTTTGTTCGCCTTCTGGAATACCACGCGGGGTGAAGCTGGCGACCAGATGTTTTAACCTCCGCAAAATCCGCAACCAAACTGATGTGTCATGGCAGCTATAATACAGTGCGTTCCACTCCATCGTATTTACTGTATGGCGGTAATGTCGGCCAATGCGTAAACTGCACCTTCTCTATAAAGAGTGCAAACATTTCAGGTGCAGATTTGCAGATCATGGTCCTTAAAAAGTTTGCGAGGTTCGTCAACTTTAGAGCGGATTGTTTTTCCTTCCTTTCGTTTTTTCATAGTAGGCTGCTTTTTTCTTTACTAACTCGACGCACAAACCCAATTTTTTAATGTTCTTATGGGTGAACGCGGCACATGTTAGCTCACTACCTTTAACGGGTGTTAAAGGTAGCTCCCTAGGTAACGCCACGGGGAGTTCAGTGTTCACTTGAGATGAAGGAGGGACCAAGATAAATCCTGGGCTTTGCCATGTTAAAGCCGGTCAGGGCCGTTCCTTGGTATCATTCTTCCCCGTCGATGTACTCTTGTCGTTATTATCCATGTTGAAAATTTTAAAAAAATGATTGGATGAGTGAATTCCATTTTCCACACTTCATCGTATGTCAAATGTCCTGAGTACATTTAGGTTAAAAATTGTCAAACTTTCAAAAAAATGGCGTCGGGCAACACTACGTCAGAAACTTTTCTTGTTCCCTATGTCATACGTATTTAGATCAATACACATCTGATTTCCACCCCAATCGCACGGCCTGTTCTTCGGTCCTTCACCGATACATTTGTATATGGCGGATAATGCATTCTCCGGAATCCATGCTGATGTTGGGCAACTGGAAAACAACTTCTCATTTTGAAAAGGAGTACTGCATGTAGAATCTTCGCTACTGGCGATAGAATGGAAATCGGGATGAACGCGCAATATGAATGACTAACGGTAATCACGGTGTACCTTAACCAAATTTAAATGGAAGGTGCTTACACCTGGGAAGTTTTTGCAGATTCTGAAACTACAATGCTCATAAATGAGAAATATCAAGAAACAAAAAAAAAAAATCGCCGGAGGGATTTTCAAATAAATCGCGATTTAAGTTCGCATTTTTAGGGGTTCTTTAGGTTTTCACGATTTTGGTTAGAAACCGCGAGTCCTATGTAAATGGGCCTAAAGAAAATGTTGTAGCTGTGAAAATTCTCCACAAGATAGACCTTCATGATATTATCGTACGTTTCGTCGTTTTTGAGATATAGAAGTTCAAATTGAGACAATGCACTGACTGTATCGCCGCCTTACAAAACAATGTCATTAATGCAATTTCCCAAATTAAACTTATATATCTTGAAAATGGTACAACCTAGGAAAAAAAATAAATAATCCAATCTTGTACAGAATTTTCAAAGCTTCAACATTTTCTTTAGTCCCATTTTGATATGGCCTGCGGTTTCCAAGCGAAATCTTGAAGACTTAAGATAAAAACCTAAAAATTTGAACTGAACCTCTATATCTCAAAAATGGTAAAATCTACGAAGAAACCTAAAGGTCACTCTTGTAGAGAATTTTCATAGCTACAACATTTTCTTTAGACTCATTTCGATACGACTTGTGGTTTCCAAGCAAAATCGTGAAAACCTAAAAAAACCCTAAAATTGTGAATTTTGATCGCGATTTATTTAAAAATCCGTCCGGAGATTTTTTTATGTTTTTTTTATTTTTCTTATCTATGAACATTGCTGTTTCAGAATCCGAGAAATCTTCCCATGTGTAAGCGGTTTTCATCAAAAGTTAGTTAAGGCGCACTGAGCATGATATTGTTTTATGAGGAGGCGATAAGGTCAGTGCTTTGTCTCAATTTGAACTTCTATATCTCAAAAACGGTAAAAACTACGAAAATATTATAAAGGTCAATCTTGTGGATAATTTTCACAGCTACAACATTTTCTTTAGGCCTATTTACATAGGACTCGCGGTTTTGAAGCAAAATCGTGAAAACCTAAAGAACCCCTAAAAATGTGAACTTAAATCGCGATTTATTTGAAAATCCCTCCGGCGATTTTTTTGTTTCTTGATATTTCTCATCTATGAGCATTGTAGTTTCAGAATCTGCAAAAACTTCCCAGGGGTAAGCACCTTCCATTTAAAATTAGTTAAGGCGCACCGTGTAATGTTAGGCATTTGTCATATACTCAACTCCAGTTTGTACAGTTGGTGAAGCATTACCATTGAGATTTTGTGTGTTTCTAACGATTTGGATGACATCTGCAGCATAGCTCGTCGTACGTGGTATCTTCTTCTCTGGGAGGCCTCCTATATGACATAACATAATCCTTTCACACTGTCTTACTACGGGTGCTCTATAAACTGTTGGTTAAGATATAATGTGCACTTCTTCGGATGTGTCACTGTCACGCCGTTGAAAGTAACAGTCGTTCTACAGCGATACCCCCGAATTTGCAACTCTAATATAAGTTGAAAGGAAATTGTAGTGTCTTGAAATCAAAAAGTGTTGCGGAACTGATAAAAAAATAGTTAAAGTGACATGATTGGTCGGTGACTACCTACACTTATAGTCAAGCGAAACTTTAATCACTCGGGTTCCACTTTATCAAATCTGCGACAGTTTTTGAGCGCAAATAAGCCTTGGGGAACCTAAAATCAATCGTAATATAATGTTGGGTTCCTGGTCGTTGTAACATTGTTCAATTTCTTACGGCTGGTAAAACAGCATCGGTATAGGGATAGCCAGATTTGGTACAAAGAACTCAGTTGCATGGTCACCAAGGCAATTCGGCCAATCATCTTCATACTCAAAACCAACTTTTTACTAAGAATAGCTACGAACCACTACAATATTTTATATTATGCAAATGGGAAGAAGACGACATTGCTGACTACTGCAGACTATGCAAAAATGAAGACGAAACAGAGACAATCGAGCACCTACTATGTCACTGTATCAAGAGGCTGAACCCTTCTAACACAATCTCCAGCGAAGCTGGAAAGAAAACTTTTGCTTTTAATTATTTTAATATCTTTTCTGTTTCTACAGTATCTACTTTCTCTATCTTTGCTTTCAGCACTTTGCAGGATGAACACAATGGTCTCCATGAGAAGTAGCTGTCAATTACGACAGCTACGTGCCCTTTAATTTAACATAGAAGTCGTTCTATCATCTTTTTTTGCGTATTTTGGAGTGATTTAACGGTTGTCGAGAAAATACTCAAATGTCTTTAGCAAATGTATTTATGAAGGCGGGTGGTCTGTTAACGGAGTCGGGGTCTGATGGGTTGCCAGGGCACGTTATTTATCAGAACTGATTATCTGAATGTATTATGTGGCCACTAGTGCCCTTTTGGTTAAGAGACCGTACCACAGGCTTTACGACCACCGGTACTAGTTGCGACTAGGTCATTGGAAAACACCTCAAATCTGCCCTCCAAAAGCAAATTAATGTCAGGCACACCATTATATCAGCGGTATGTACACATTAAGCACTTTTACCTTGGCAGTCCCACGCTTCACTGTTATATATCACCAGAGCCAAGTTGAAGCGATATAGGTCGATTCTGAACAGTCATCATCTATACTGAACTGACATCAACCCCATAACAACATCTGGGATATCTGCGTCGTTTTCGTTATACTGGATACCAACAGTTTGGAAAATGTTTTTCCACAACCTGAGCAGGACACCTGTGTCTGTCGTGCTCAAGAGAATGTGTCTGTAGCAAAGCCATCAGTGATGTTTCACTCTTTGGTACAATTTTCGCACTGGCTCCTGTATATCTCGATAACACTCCCGCGTTTTCATTTCTGTCTTTTCCCATTCTCCTTCGTACTGTTTATATGTCACATTTTTCACTTCGACAGCAGCACGACACTCCCGGTCATACCACGGTTTCTTTGGTGGAAATCTCTAATATCTAAGTAAGAATTTTTAGGCTGTTTGCTTGGAGTGGCCAATACTTTGCCACTGTGTTGATATGTTGCCAGAATGAGGAGTGTTTTGATGAATCAATTGGGACAGTTGAGTGGAATATGATGTGGCTACCTGTTGTGATTGCAGCTTACAGATGTCTAGCTTTCGTGTTGTGTCTGTACGTGCTTTATTTGCAACGTTTGTTTGCTCCTCGGAACTATCGTACATCCAAATCGCTCGTTGAATGTCTTCCATCTATCACAACGTGGTAAATTTGATTTCTTGATTTCTGATCTGGAGACAGCCAGGGGCCCTTATGAATGTCGA
Source organism: Musca autumnalis (assembly GCF_047663935.1). NCBI lineage: Eukaryota > Metazoa > Arthropoda > Insecta > Diptera > Muscidae > Musca > Musca autumnalis. Next base: position 271,204,171 of record NW_027411644.1, read on the forward strand.
GATGCTTAAATCTGGTCCTGCTAACTACCATGTCCTTTTGCTCTGCGAAGTCTATTAGCCTCATTCCATTTTCAGACGTTTCACTGTGGAGACTGAATTTCCAGAGACAATTCTCCATTCCAATTTTAGCATTGAAATCGCCTAGAATATTTTTAATTTCATGGGCAGGACAACGATGAAATGTTTTTTTAAGTGCTCGTGGAATATACCTTTGGTCTGCTCATTCTTGTCTTCAGTAGGAGCGCAATGAGGTTGATGTTGAAAAATTTTGCTTTTATCCGAATTTTAACAAGTCTTTCATTCACTGGGGTGAAGCTGCCATGCCAAAGCCGGTCAGGATCGTTGGTTGCTATCTTTCATCCCCTTCTTCAGTGATAAACAGTGGACATAATTATTCCACTGACAGATCCAATCATCAAGAACTTAATCCATAATCTTTCACCACGTAGCACAGTGCGAAATATGGGAAGTTTAGTGGAACTTTAAGGAATTTTGAAAGTACATAAAATTAATTAAATTTTTATTGAATTCGAAAATGCCTTTTCTAGCATAGATTTAAACCTTTTTTATACTTATTTTACTGATGAAATAATTTTCATTATTTTTTTTAATTCATATGGCGTCAATTTTATCTTTTTTTTTAGGACTATTGTGGCAATATGTCACAGTTAATATATAGTCAAAACAATGAATATATTAATAATCCCATATATTTTTGGGCGCATAATTTATCAAATAATTCACAACTACAGTGAATTTTATGAAATTCAGTGATATCACTTCGGTAAGACCAAAAGAAAGCGGATACAATCGGAAAACCCTAGAAATATAACATTTAATTTTCAAATATCTTAAAATTATAATTTTCAAATATATGCAAAATCCCATGTCTACTTATCACAAAGAATTTCTGAAGGCCGAGAACTAATGCTGAACAATAGTTAGTCTATCCATCAAGAAATTCTAGCACCTAATCGCGGTTATGTAAATGACAAATTCTGTCGCCAAATCGTGCATCTGTCAATAGACTACTTTTGGCGTCCAATCGTCGGACTTCACTTATAGACATTCTGGTTTCCTATCCTGGATCTTCTCATAAATTGATCAGGAACAAGGGAAACTGGAATCCAGTCTTAAATTCTTTTAAAATTAAATTATGTCGCCCAATCCAAGGTCTATACCTGTATACCTTATTTTAGCAAAAATCCTTAAACACAATTTTTTCCAATCTAAATTTTCAAAATATCGTGATATTTTGATCAAGTTCGAAGATGGCCATATCGATCTACTCTTTCGGCAAACTTCCGCAGAGTATTTCAACATTTTTCAGCGAAGTTCAGTTTAAGGCCTCCCTGGATAGGCTGTATAAGCTTAAGACCTCAATGGTCATGGCTTCACTTCCTTTATGCTAATAATTTAGTTATAGGTAAAAATATTAAATTAATAAATAAAAAGAATTCTCTGGAAATGCTTTGCTTTTCGGCAACAAGTGTTCTCGGGGCCCCTATTACTACAGTACAAGTTTTTCAGAGGCAAGTCTAAACTCCCAGAGAAAATGGTCCGAAAACTGTAAAGAACACGTAAGGCAATCACGTACCTTAGTGCGCACGACAACTTTTGAACCGGATACTACGTTGGTCCAAACTTTGTTTATCGCAATATTTCAGCGAGATATTTAGATAATATTTAGATATTTAGAAATTTTTACTGAAGGTATTCCTTGTGTTTAGAGCGGTATTATGTTTTTCGTGGGCAAGTCCACATTTCCTGACATAAGAGTAAAAAGGTGAAAATTATACTTTGGCGAACTGAAATGACTGGTGGGCGCAATATCTTTTAAAAGGAATGATTCCCAAAATAAGATCTACTCCCAATTTGAACTATGTCGGTCCGGTCCATTTCTCCATACCTCCTCCGCAACACTTGTGTTCAATGATACAATATGTATCATTGTTTGCAAGTTCATAAGTCCGGAAATGGCTACAAATTTCTGAAAATCTCCTAATACATAGTTTTTGGGTTTAAGGATTTTTGCTGTGTAGCCGCTATTCGATCTGTCTATAGATGAAAGTTTCAATTCACACAGGCTCATGGTATATTCCTGTCCGCAAAGTCGAGTGGTACTTGTTGAGATTTTGACGAAGAAGAACCTGTTTCCGATATGTTTTTAGATTTCGTTTGTCGTCACCAAGTCCTTTACCGAAGGAGGAAAAAATTAACATTTCTAGAAATGTGCATCCATTGAAAGTACTTCCCAAAATACAACTGATGTGGGTTTCTATGACGTTTTCTTCTGGTTTTATTCAAAGAGTAATCGACAGAAAAATCCGTGAAGATAAAATTCCCCGGGCCCCCCCCCCCTGGCTACGTCGGTGGTATGCCATGACTTTTATATTTTTTCTTAATATTTTACAAAACAATTATGATATTTACAAAAAAAAAAAAAACATTGTTCCACAACATCCCATACGGGACAAGGGAGACTTCTCTCATATCAATGAGTGCACCCCGATTCATATTTAGCTCAATGATATGGGACCTACCGTTTATCGCCGAGTCCGAACGGCGTGTCTTAAGACACCACTTGTGGAGAAGTTTTTCAAGGCTGAAATACTCAGGAAATGTCGCCAACATTACTGAGGGGTACTTTGCCACCGTTGAAAAATGTTTGATGTTGCTTGGCCGAGGAATCAAACCCCCAACCTTCTGCGTGCAAGGCGGGCGTGCATACCATTGCATTTAAAAAATGCAAAAAAAACTCTTATTGTTTTCGTGCAATTTTAGTCGGAAAGAAGTGTTTTTTTAGGTTTTCAAAATTATTTTTTTCCGTGGATATTTAAAAAGTGAGTCCCGTACATTCCCGTATTAAGATATATATGATCTGGAAGATTGGGGTCTCCTCTGTTCGCAAAGCCGTAAAACAGCTGCGGAGACGTGCATTTTTTGATGCTGTGATGCAAATACCAATATACGTTAAAAATTGTAACGCAGTTCCAACCTGAACTTGATCTGAGAGAGCGCCACACTATCCACTAATATAAGAAACAATTTTGCAACATTTTAGGAATCTACGCCCTTTCTTTTAAAAGTTATTATTAAAGTTCCGCTAAAGTGTTCATATTTCGCACTGTGCGTAGGCGGTGTATTTGCACTTTTGGGCTTTTGTTGAGGGAGATATGGAGAGTATTACTATATGCCACAAAGACTGACTGCAGTAAAAACCTGAACTTAACTCCACTTTAAGCGGGAGAAACCCGTTTTGGAAACCGATATTCACATAAGGATATGCCTATTTCTGCCACAGAATTTTATGTTTTACGAAATTAAATAGTAAGCCCATGTGCACCAACAATTTCGGACGATCCGATTAGCGAGCTTTAGAAGGACAGACTGGCCGACGGAAACACATGGGTAGACCTACACAACTCCTCGCTGTGTTACCAACTTTTGAGCCAAACCAATCTTCCCCACATAGTGATGTAGCGTATAAATAATATAAAATTAAATTTCATTACCTGGTCTACAAAAATATCTTCCACATTTTTCTCCAATTACAGCCACATCAAAAACACCTTAATGAAAAAAATTATTTCATTTTCTCCTCCCTTAATTGGTTGACATCCCGCAATGAAAAATATTAGATATTGTAGTACTCCCCCGTAGCAACTCTTATTTTGGAAAGACAAATACAAATAGTCATTGTGGCAAAAAAGGCTTTAATGAAGATGAAATACATTTTGGGGATGTTGTGTGGAAATTGTTCTGTGGGAGGAATATATTAAATCTACAAAAGGACACGCGTCATTTACAAATATTGTTGTTACCAAGCATTTCTTAGAAGTACAACAACCCCAAAAACGTTGGTTAGTAACATTTATAAAAAAAATACCTTGGTCGTTTGGAAAATGCAAATTTCAAACATTTTCTTTTTTTAAAGATAAAATTTTATTCAAATTTAAAATGTCTACAAATATTAAAAATGAAAGCCTAAAGGAATAGACAGTATATCACCAATATTTTTGAAAATTTAACATAGCTGAAGCCAAGGTTTACCCTTTTAGAACGCGCGACTTGTGATTGTATATTATACAAATTAAATATTTTTGGATAAAATGAAAGGTTTTTAGACGTGGCAAAAATATTGGCCTTAAAAGATAATTTGGGTGGAAGCTGTGGCTATATTTATGTTAAAAAATTGGTAAAAATGGGTTGAAGCCAACATGTCTTTCTTTGTTTTCTCTCGATTTGTGAGTAAACCACACTTCTCTCGATTTTCCTGTCAAAGTAAAAGTAGAAGCAAACTAAATAAGTATCATCTCACTAATGTATTACTTTTCAAAATTTGAACTGCTTCTACCATTAAATGATGCTGACATTTTGAAGCCAGATTTACAGTGTTTTTTGACATTTTCTTCTAATTTCATTCCGCAAACAGGTTTTTCAAAAAATCATATATAGGATTGTAGAACTCGCGATTCTAAGTTATTTGATACGTATATTGTGAATGTAGTCTGCACAGCTTCATAGAAATCTGCATCCAAATGTGGAAATTTTGTGAGAACATTTTTCTAAAAATCATGTTTTTCGGGCCTAATTTTTACAATTGTCATTCGATTTCCTCGTACTCTATTGCACATTTTAGTTTTTTACGTTCCGGATCCAATAAATCATTCCCCGTGAAAATCCACCTACTAAAACGCGAATTACGAGAAATTCCAAAGTAGAAAAATCACCTTAAATTGTTTTTTTGAAAATATCGCGTATTTTATCGCGTTTTCTGCGGATGGTTTCCATTGCAATGGTTTCCATAGAGTCCAAATTATATTTCGAAAAATATATACAACTTAATAGATATGGTCTTGCTGTACATGAAAATCACATGCGGACAAAATGATTTTGATAATTACGCGATTTACACGTATTTTAAAATGCATATAAATTAAAATGGGTTATTTGACCTCTATTTCCTATTTCAGAAGCTTTGAGATATATCCTCATAAACCCAATTACCTTCCCTAATGGGAAAGCTTTAATATGAATGTCAATAAAGCAAAATCCGTCAATTTTATTGGGAGATATAAGCAAAATAAAGGAAGTATTCCTATAGATTTTTACAATATTTTCTACTACATAATGCATGTGAAAACAATTTTTTTCAAACAAAAAATTATTTTTTTGACCAAAATATGTACTTATTTTGGCTGTAACAACGAAACTATAACACCAAACTGCATGATTTTAGTCTCATTTGATTCGCCGTGAAGTTTTGATCCACAACAAATTTTGATGTAATTTTATGACCACTAAATGGGCCTTAATTTTGAAAAAAACTTAACTTATGTTCAATAATTTATCAGTTCTATGTACATTCCGCGAATTCTGTGTAACATTTTGCAGGTATTATGCAATCTACTCGCTGAAGTCACTTCGAGAAAACTTTTATGTAGCAATTGTGCTCATTAAAATAATTAGCGTTTTTATAATATTTTTTTTTTCTTAGAAAGCGAAATAAAAGCGCCATAACTTTTGTCCGCAACAACCAAAAATTGGCTCGCGACCAGATTCGTACTAGGAATTTTTTTTCTTAACCTACATATCAAAAATCGTTGATGTAGCGCGAAAAAAATTTATTCTTTTTTTCTGAAATGGAATATGAAATAATTGGCAATATTCGTGATATATGGTAAAAACCAAATTTCATTTGCAATTCCATTTGAAAAAAATTAAAATTTTTTTTGCGAGTACATCTACGATTTGTGGTTAGCGGTTAAGGGGAAAACTTTGGTTTTAAATCCGTTCTCGGTCACAAAATTGGCCGATGCGAGTAAAAGTTATAGCAGTTTTTATTCTCATATGAAGAAAAATATTTAAGAACGTCTTATATGTTTTTATGCATAAATCTCTAACACCATTCAATATATACGTGGACCTATACCGACAAAGTTCGGGTAGAAAGTTTAAGACCCCCAACGAAGACTAAAGATCAAATTTCGGAGGGACGTTGAGGCCTCAACCTTCCAAAATACTGAAAATCGGGAGGTATCGCTCTATTGGGGTTGTATGCAGGCGTGGACCTATATCTACAAATTTTAGGTGGGAAGTTTTACACAACGAAGTCTCAAAACTAAATAAAGCCATTTCGGTGGGATGTTGGGTCCACAACCTTTAAAATACCGAAATCGGGAGGTACCGTCCTAGGGGGGCTAAATAAAGACGTGGATCTGTACCGACAAGTTTCAGGCGGAAAGTTTTATACTCCAAATGACGACCAAATACAAAATTTCAGAAATTTCGGGGTGAAAATGAGCCCACAACCTTCAAAATACCGAATACCGGGAGGTACCGTTCTATGGGGCTGCAAGAAGGTGTAGACCTATATCGACAAATTTCAGGTGGGAAGTTTTGCACCTACAACGAAGACTCAATACGAAATTTCAGCCATTACGGGGTGATCATGAGTCCACAACCTTTAAAATACCGAAAATCGGGAGGTACCGTTCTATGGGGGCTATATAAAGACGTGGACCTATACCAACAAATTTCAGATGGAAAGTTTTATGCTCCAACGAAGACTAAATGCCAAATTTCAGCCATTTTGGGGTGATAATGAGGCCGCAACTTTCAAAATACCGAAAATCTGGTGGTACCATTCTATGGGGGCTATATGAAGACATGGACCTATACCAAAAAATGTCCAAAGAAAATATCAAATTGCATGCGTTTTGGTGTGATAATAATGCTAAAACCTTCAAAATACCGAAAATCGGAAGGTGCCGTCCTATGGGAGCTATATGAAGGCGTGGTAAAATGTTTTATACCTCCAACGAAGAATAAATGCCAAATTTCAGCCATTTCGGTAGGATGCTGATCCCACTACCTTCAAAATACTGAAAATCGGGAGGTACCGTTCTATGGGGACCTGTACCGACAAAATTCAGGTGGAAAGTTGTATACCCACAACGAAGTCAAAATAGCAAATTTCAGCCTTTTCGGTGGATTTTTGGTCCTGAAACTTCAAAATATCGAAAATCGGAAGATACTGTTCTATGGGGACTATGTGAAGGCGTTTACCGATATTACCCATTCTTAATACCAAATATTCTAGGAGTGATAGAAGCTTTTATACCAAATTTTAAAGCTCTATCTTAAAAATTGCGAGCTGTATCTTGATTTCAACAGACAGACGGACATGGTTATATCGATTTAGAATTTTATGCTGATCAAGAATGTATATACATACTTTATGGGGTCTCCGACGAATATTTCTATGTGTTACAAACGGAATGACAAACATAATTATACACTCCATATTATGGTGGAGGATATAAAAATGTTAACTTTGGCCCCGATTTATTTAAAAATCCCCCTAGCGATTTTTTCTTGTTTTTAGGTTTTTCTCATCTATGAGGTGTAAGCGGTTTATAAGGAGGCGATACAACTAGTACATTGTCCCAATTTGAACTTCTATATCTCAAAAATGGTTAAATCTACGAAAATATCATAAAGGTCAGTCTTGTAGAGAATTTTCACTTCTACAACATTTTCCTTAGTCCCATTTCCAGAAGACTTGCGGTTTCAAAGCAAAATTGTGAAAACCTAAAAAACCCGAAAAATGTGAACATTGGCCGCAAAAAAGACCTCAAGAAATTATTTTCGGCATTTGATTTTTCTCATCTATGAACAATGTAGTTTCAGAATCCGCAAAAACTTCCCAAGTGTAAAGCATCTTTCATTTAAAAGTAGTTCAGGCGCACCGGGCATAGTTAAGGATCTGTTCATAGGGTATTGAAGTGCAGTACTTCCTTTAGTGATTTTTTTGTGCCGTCATGGTTTCTCCAACAGAAATTGATGTATACTTTTAGGCGAAACGCTAATAGAAAGATAACAATTTTGCCCTTTGTGTACATTGGCAAATATTCATTAATAGAATAGTTAATGAACATTATTTCTTCGAACACTTATAAAAGTATGGCCAAAGAATATTTTCAAGGAGATACCATTTAAAGAATAACCTGAATCAATAACAATAAAAATCCAATTATTTTTCGACAAACTATCCACATATCCAAAATGAATTTGACAAGGGCAGAATGGAATGGAATCGATAAAATACAATGTATGAAATCTAATGAAAGTGTAATGCAAACCATTTGAAAATTCTCATCTTACATTGTAGAATTCGATGAAAGGCTCCAATTACATTTAGTTTCCTCCACAAGAGTACTTCAATTTTCAATGCAGTGTGTCTGTGCTGTTTTTTGTTTCTTTCAATTTTACACTCAATTTCCTTGGATACGAAAATAAAGAATAGAAACCTTTGCTCGCTTGTTTTGTGTTAGATATTATTGGGGGAAACCTTATCAAATGACCTCCACCTCCACCTCCCTTACAAAGGAAAAATTCAATGTTTTTAAATGAATTTCTTGGGAATAGACAAAGTTCACATTTATAGTTTCCTTTGAATTGCTTGCCATTACTTCTTCGTCTGGCCTTTGTATGACATTTGAAAGTGGAAACGGAAATGGTGTCTGTTTTATTTCATACGTTTTCTAAGACTGGGAGTATCTTTGGATGTTCCCAGGAAGGAAGGAAGCAAGAATGAAAATCAGACTTGTTAAATGGCGGCTGTATGTGAGTTTTTTTTTCAAGAAACGAGACTTAGGTTCCCGTTATCCTTGGAAGCAGATAAATCGTTGATTTTGAACTTAGCAAATATGTAATTTTGGCCTCAATACTATGTGGGAGGATTATTGAAACGTGTTTTTGACATTATGCTTTTTGTACCTTAGAATATTGACTGTAGATTCTTAAGAATATTGAAAGACAAAAAATCAATATAATGAAATAAAATTCAAAAACAGATTGAATTATGTTTATTTATTACACAAAGTATTTTTTATCTTATGAAAGTCTTTCTTTATAAATTTATGTATACAAAAGCAATGTTTTTTGTCCTTTTTAGCATTACCTTTCCTACAAACATAATTGCTTATAATAACATTAATATAAAATGGTTTTCCGTTATTAGCATCATGATAAGAGAGATAACAAAAGGACAATCTAAATCCTTGTCATTTGACAATAAACAGAGCGTCGAGAAAAGCCACACGACCGACCACCACCATCACCACTGCACGACGTCTCATTTAATAAAATTTATTATACCTTTTTTTGTCCATTATCTCTAATGCAGTCAAAAAAAGGAAACACAAAATAGCAGCCTCAAATAAAAATCTGCTTTTGGCCTAACCACTTAACAAAAGTTTTAACCAACCACTAACACATGTAAACCTGCTGCATGATGGGTTTTTATCAGCGATAGAATATTGGAGTGCGTGTGTTCAACTCATCGTTGTAACACTTGACTGTTTAGTTTGCCGTTAAATATCCGTGAACAGTACATGACATGCGGATGGAACAAAAGGTTGTTTCGAAAGAAGACACGTGCCTACAATTTGAACTTTTTCCAATTATGGATGGGTCTTGTTTTCAAATTAAAAGGGTTATATGAGTAGGAAAAATTGTGTTTTTTAACAATGCTTATCAAATTTGGATAAAATTTATTGGGAAATTGTATTGATAATAATTATACCCTACGCCACTTAATTTGAAACTCATGGAAATGACAGAGTTGTCTCCACGTATTAGGACTTACGTTGAAAGCTAACATCACACAATTAAACTTACATGGGATACTTTGGGGTAACTCACAAAATATTTAAGGATACGTCTCTTGGATGTCCTCTTTGGCTCTTGTACAATGTTCCTGCCCAAGTAAAAAGTAGCAGTCAATTTTGCCCACAGAAATATACCTTCAGCCTTCATTTCTCAAGTTACCTCGTCCACAAAACGTCAACACTTTACGCTTCAACACAGTCTAAGGCCACTTCTCGATTGGTATTGAAAATTTAAAAGCGAGTAACCCTGCATTTTTATTTTTTATTTATTATTTATTTAAATGTTTATTATAATAACAAATTATAATATAATTATAATTATAAAGCACTAGCAGCAAAGGCTATCGGCTTAAGCATTTTTAATAATTGTTCCACAAACATCCTAGAAGGGACAAGGGAGACTTCTCTGATATCAATGAGTGCAACCCGATTCAAGTTAGACGGTGCTCTTGAACCAAATTTAAATGGAAGGTGCTTACACTTGGGAAGTTTTTGCGGATTCTGAAACGACAATGTTCATAGAAGATAAACATTTTTAAATAAATCGCGATTCAAGTTGACATTTTTAAGGCTTTTTTAAGTTTTTACGATTTTGCTTAGAAACCGCAAGTCCCATCAAAATGGGACTAAAGAAAATGTTGTAGCTATAAAAATTCTCTACAAGATTGATTTCCATGACATCTTCGTAGTTTTTACTGTTATTGAGATATATCAGTTCAAATTAGGACAATGGATTGATTGTTTCGCCTCTTTATATTACAATATTATGCACAGTGCACCTTAACTAACATTAAATGAAAACCGCTTACACCGGGGAAGTTGTTGCGGATTCTGAAACAGTAATGTTTATAGATGAGAAAATCCAAAAACAAGAAAATATCGCTGGTTGGATTTTTTAATAAATCGCGATCAAAGTTCACATTGTTAGTTTTTTTAGGTTTTCACGATTTTGTGTCCTATCGAAATAGGACTAAGGAAAATTTTGTAGCAGTGAAAATTTTGTACAAGATTGGCTGATTGATATATTCCTAGGTTTTACCATTTTTGAGATATAGAGGTTCAGATCAAACTTTCAGATTTTTTTCTTAGGTCTTCAGTATTTAGCTTGAAAACCGCAAATCCGTTCGAAATGGGACTAATGTTGTAGCTGTGGAAAGTCTCTACAAGATTGGCTTTCGTAATTTTCTCCTAGGTTGTACCATTTTTGAGATATATAAGTTTAAGTTGGGAAATTGCAGTCATGACATTGTTTTATAAGGAGGCGATACAGTAAATACATTGTCCTAATTTGAACTTCTATATCTCAATAACGGTAAAAACTACGAAGATTTCGTAAAAATCAATCTTGTAGAGAATTTTCTTAGCTACAACATTTTCTTTCAGGCCCATATTGATATGACATGAGGTTTCCAAACAACCTCGTGAAAACCTAAAAAAACCCTTTTAAAATGTCGACTTGAATCGCGATTTATTTAAAAAACGCTCCGGCGATTTTTTTGTTTTTATACCCTACACCACCTTGTGGTAAGGGGTATTATGTTTTTGTGCATTAGTTTGTAACATGCAAAAGGAAACGAGATAGACCCATAGTTCCTTTTAGGGATATACATTAGGCCGGGGCGATTTGTATGGAAGGAAAAAAACCTTAATGGGCCTTTCTCGTTTCTGATTTCTGGGATTGAACTGAGCAAAAAGTCCACTAGACCATAGGTCTACCATGAAAATCGAGCCTCCCGATTTTGACTTTAAGTTTTTTATCCACGTTTTTTGGATATTTTAGTATATAACGGCCAACCATTGAGATTTTCAATCCAACACAAAAACAAAAATTGTAACCAACACAATAATTCAGAACTCTCTGCCTGAAGGAGCGTTCCAATGCTTTTACGATGTATCAGAGAGTTCTTAATTTTTTTATTGGCTATAATTTTTGTTTTTGTGTTGGATCGAAAATCTCAATGGTTTGGCCGTTATATGCCAAAATGTCCACAAAACGTGGATTAAAAACTTAATGTCAAAATCGGGAGGCTCGATTTCTACCGTAGACCTATGGTCTAGTCGACTTTTTTGCTCAGTTCAATCCCAGGAATCAGAAAAGCGAAGGGTCCATTAAGGTTTTCAAATCGCCCCGGCCTAATATACATAGAATCACTTTCTGAGTCGATTTACGCATGTCCGTCTGTCTGTCCATCTATTTTTGTAAACAAAGTACAGGTCGCATTTATTGTCCGATTCGCATGACAATTGGGGAAGATAGTTTTCTTGACCAAAGGACGAACGCTATTTATTTTGGTAAAAATTGGTTCAGATTTGGATTTAGCCCCCATATATGTATATCTTCGCCCGATTTAAGGCATTTGGTGCACGAAACACGCTATATATGTCCGATTTCAATGAAATTTGGAATGTGTCAAATTATATAGAAATCGGTTCAAATTTGGATATAGCTCCCATATATATTCTCGGCCGATTTCAGGTATTTGATGCACGGAACGCGCTATATATGTCCGATTTCAATAAAATTTGGAATGTTTGCCGGGATTTGGCCTAGAAATAAGTGTGCCAAATTATATCGAAATCGGTTCAGATGTGGATATATCTCTCATATATATTTTAGGCAGATTTGAGGTATTTGATGCACGAAACACGCTATATTTGTCCGATTAAATGAAATTTGGAATGTGCGACGGAATTTAGTCTAGAAATAAGTGTGCCAAATTATATCGAAATCGCTTCAAATTTGAATATAGCTCTCATATATATTTTAGGCAGATTTGAGGTATTTGATGCACGAAACACGCTATATTTGTCCGATTTCAATGAAATTTGGAATGTGTGAAGGTGGTTAGTCTATAAATATATGTACCAAATCATATCCAAATCGGTTCAGATTTGGATATAGCTCAAATATATATTCTCAACCGATTTGAGGTATTTGATGCACGAAACACGCTATATATGTCCAATTTTGATGAAATTTGGACTATGTGAGGGAATTTGGTCTACAAATAAATGCGAAAAAATTATATCGAAATCTGTTCTGATTTGGATTTATCTCCGATATATATTTTACATATTCACAGTGGTGTAGGGTATTATATAGTCGGCCCGCTCGACTTTGATTCTTTCCTTACTGGTTTGATGTTTCTCAACTTCCCAGGTATAAGCACCTTCCATTTAAATTTGGTTGAAGAACACCGTGGTTAGTTCACTGATAAGGACCTACCGATATCGCCCAGTCCGAACAGCGTGTATTAACGACACCACTTGTGGGGAAGTTTTTACATGAGAGGTATTTTGCCACTGTTTATAATTTGACGTTGCCTGGCCGAGTGCAAGTCTGGTGTACATAGCATTGCGCAACAACAAATTATTTTTTTTCGGTGAAGCCAATTTTTGTAGTAATTATACCCTCAGCCTTTAGACTAAAGAGGGTGTATACTAGTGTAGCGAGAATGAATGAACTTTTGCCTATTGGTGCCAAAAATAACGTTCATTTCATTTAATTATTAAAAAAAGGTAACGCATATTACGGTACCTACAGATTTTAAAACAAACTCGTGATACAAAATATATTTATATACGGCATAATTATTGTGTTGGTTCTGGCTTTGTTTTTTTTTTTTTGGTCTGTGGCTGAGGGTGTATCTCCGTCAGAACAACTGACTGATTCTTTCTTACTTGTTAGTTTTTATTTTAACGGACGGATGCCTTCGGCGTTAGCGATTCCAATTTAGCATTGATGTGGTCGAAGTTGTGGAGGAAATAGGGTGGGGGATAAGAGGCAGCCCTGTTTTCACCCCTGCACGTTGGGAACAGACAAATTTTTCGGCGTCTCTCGTATGCCATTATTTATAAGGGCGCTCCACATAGCATCTCTGTAGACGGAATCAAAAGCTTGTTCAAAATCCACGATTATGAGATATAGCGGTCAGTTTAATTCAACGGACTGCTCAGTAATTATACATACGTGTGTTGATATGATCTGCACACGATCTCGCAGGGCGTAAACCTGCGACCAGAGTTTCAAATACTAACGCCATATTAGCAAAAGCACCGAATATTTGCAGCTTTGCCTGCTAAAATTTCTTCGAAATATGTTTAGCAACAATGAACAACGGCAAAATTTCACAAAAATATTGCTACCGATGCTGATGCTATTTGAAAATGTCGCTATAATAATATAGTATCGGACACGCATACTCATATTTTGCAGAACACATGATCAACACATATCAGAAAAGAGAATAAGCAACAAAGTTTCAACGGCTTAGCCATGTTTTCAGCAAACAATTGTTTCTGAGATCGGGGTTATCAGTGTAATGCATTAAAAATCACGATATAATTAATTCCACTTTTTCGTTCAAAGAACATATGACATTTTGGTGAAGCCGTTCAAAATATATTTTTTTATTTTTAAACAATAATAATTACTATTTTTTAGGTTCTACCATATGATGGAGGCATTTTGACATTAAATGACACCTTTTTATTACTGCGTTGGCAACTCTAACGCTCTTACGAATGGTCAGCCGACTGCTAAATATAATCGATTATGCCCAACGAAAAAAAGATTAGTTCGGTTGCTTATTTAGCCGTGTGTGTCAAGATTAGCTTTGTCCCTTAACTTTTTTAATAGTAAAAGTAGCAAAAGAGAGTAGTTCTCTCTTCTCTCAGAAAACTGTGAAAATTGCTCTCACGTAACACGTTTTGCACAAAAGTAAAGAAACGGAAAAATAGTAGATCTGGCAGCAATGTCAAAAAACAAACATGGCTGCTTACAAAAAAAAAATAACAAACAAAAGAAATTTCACTGTTTTTTTTATTTTTTTATTTCACTGATTTAAAATTTTATTATTTTATTTTAATTCTTTTTATTTTGCTTTGACAAAGTGCGTAGTTTTCTTTTTTCCTTTTGCCTTAATTGTCAAATAAATTTCAAATCAGCAGTTTGACAGATTTTCCACTTTTTACATAACGAAATTCGTCGAGCAGAAAGTAGTAAAAGAGAAAGCCATTATGGCTCTCTCGTCTCTCACTCTCTTAAAAATTGCTTCCAGTTGTACTACTTTTTGAGGTTAACAAACGCTTTCCGAGTTAAAAATGAAGAAACTTTAACGTAAAGGAACACAGCTATTGTGTAGCAGTTGAAGTGTACTGTTAATGCTAATGTTTTTAGATGCTGGCTTTTAAAAACTGGGTGCGACCTATGCGAACAATACCAAATGCACAGTGGTTGTTTGGTTTGTCTGTTAACTAACAACAATTGTTGCAACAGTGGTAGTTGTTTTGTGTGTGTGGTTTCTTCCCTGCAAACCAAATGTCGGATGTCCGACACGTCTGAACAATTTCGGATGCAAGATCGTTTAGATTTCGTTCCGATTTCTAAACGATTTTTCGGAGGGGAAATAGTTCAGATTAGGAAACAAATTTCCCTAGGATTTTCTTCAGATTTCGTTCCGAAATAGAACCGAAATAGATCTGATCTCGCTCCGACATTTCGTTCCGAAATTATGTCAACCACTTCATACAACTTTCTTTAAGATACCGTTACGATTTCGGATCCGATATCGGACGTATCGTCCGAATTTCCCTAGGATTTTCTTCAGATTTCGTTCCGAAATCGAACCGAAATAGACCTAATTTCGCTTCGACATTTCGTTCCGAAATTATGTCAACCACTTCATACAACTTTCGTTAAGATAACGTTACGATTTCGGATCCGACATCGGACGTAGCGTCCGTATATTGTTACGATTTCGTTACGATGTCGGTACGATTGGTTTGCTGGGTTGATAAAGTCTCAATGTGTGGGTGGGGGTTGTGTTGTGGTTTCTTTTTACAGTGTAAATTGGATAGTCAGACGATGAGACCATTCAAAAGAAAAAGAGAACAAAGTTGAGAGCATTTACCAAACAAGAGAGGAAATATGAGAATGTAGGGAAAAATAGGAAAATGATTTTGCATCTCATGAAAATCTTACATATTTTTGAAAAAATTGTTTCTTTCGGATGGATATAAGAAAATGCACATGTAACTTATGTGAGGTACTTGTACAGTACGAAAAAGCTAAATCACGAACAAAAATATGTAAAAATTCTTGAAATATTTTTTTCTGTGTGCGTCTTAATCGGACTGTAGGGTATCGGAGGAGTGCTCCTTTTCGGACCACAGGGCGATACACTTTCAAGTCCCTTATAGATGTAATAGGCAACCTATGAGTCGGTTGCAACCACAGAATAACCAAGTGGAAGGAATTCAACTATCTAGATTCTTCAAGACTGTGTGGAATTCCTAAACTTCACAAAGGGAGGGAAGTGAACAGACAAGTTGAATACCTTACTAGTGTTCTTCGGGATTGCTGTCAGAATTCTTGCATTAACATATCCAGATAGGAAAACTCAACCAGTTTGATGGAATAAAGATTTGTCCAATCTCAGGAAAACCAGCAGGAGGTCATATAACAAGGCTAGCAGGACCAAACTTAGTGCTTATTGCGACCTAGACCTTCGGGGGGGAGGACGAATTGTTTCTTCCTCCTGGAAGTACTGCAGTCTATGTGAGGATGTGGAAAAGACTGAAACACTCTGCCAGACTGAAACACTCTGCCAAGATTCCAACATCGTTTCCCCTATGCTCTAGCAAATAAAGTGTGTCTATAATTAAAATAAAGGTAGGACTATGGCACACGACCAAACAACCCACCCAGCCGTCTGCCCAACCACCCATCCATGCACCATTACCACCTTTGTCTCCACTTACCCGTCTATACTTCAATTATGACCTCTGGGTTTGATTACTGTGTCTGTATGTATGTCTGGTTGCCAACAAC
Source organism: Musca autumnalis (assembly GCF_047663935.1). NCBI lineage: Eukaryota > Metazoa > Arthropoda > Insecta > Diptera > Muscidae > Musca > Musca autumnalis. Next base: position 271,220,680 of record NW_027411644.1, read on the forward strand.
AACCACTCGTCTACCAACGCCGCATACATTTTTGGGGTTGAATGCCGACCGACACCAGTCGAAAAGCAAAAAAATATATACATACATACATACATATATACCAGAGACGTGCTTCTTCTACTAAAATACCGCAACAAATTCTATTTTGAATAACAGTGGTCGGTTGTTATTGCCTTTGTTTCGAAGTCATAACAAATGATTAAGGTTTCCGATAGACTGGTTCAACATTGGTTAAGTTTGGGGAATATATACTAAAACTAATTATAATTAAGTAATTACAATCTATCATTTGTGGTGGTTGTGGGTTGTGGGGGAAATGACATAGTCTGTTTTCATTGTTCCAACTTTTCTAGATTTTGTCTGAGGCCATCGTTTCATAATCATAGAAATTAATATAATTGAACTCAAACGTGTGCCGCAGATATATAATTCTAAAATTGTATTATGTGAATTAGTGTAAAAAGAAGAAAATATTTCCTCTGGGATTGGATATTTCTACATCTTATTGTTGAAAAATCTTTAAGAGGGGAATTTAAAAGATAACGTAGGGCCGAATTTTGATGGATTGAAGGCGATGTAAATAACTCTGAAAATTTGTTTAAATGTAAATTACACTGCCGCTCACTTGAATAGAACCTTCCTGCGAATTTCTTTCAACCTCCATTTTTTTCCGAATTATTAAAAATATGAAGTTTTTAAGTTTTATTATATTTTGCTTCATGTGTTTGATGTAAACTTAGTCATTCATTTGCATTCAAATCCAAGTGGAAAATATTCTCTAAAATGTATGGGAATGACTTATGCGTAAAATATACGATTCTTGCAGACAGTACGCTTCGAAAGATAAACTTGTTGAAAGAAAAAAAGCGAGCTTTGTTAGGCATTACACTTGATTATTTAAAGAATCCTTGCCAAATCAGGATATGCGGGTGTATCCTTAATCAGGAGTGATATACTTTTACTGAATATTACTTAAAGTACTTCTTTTTCAATATAGAGTGAATATGCAGCGATATTCTAATACAATCTTTCTGTATTCCCAAGTTTTAAAGGGGGTTCTCTTCAAATGAACCAAATTTTTTGCTTCAGTTTTTGACTTTGTTGTTTTCCTTGTACAGTTCTTATATAAATTGGATTTGGATGCACGTGAATGACTGAGTTTACTCCAAACACATGAAGCAAACTATAATAAAACTTAAAAACTTCATATTATCTATAATTCGGAAAAAAATGAGGTTGGAACAAATTTTACAGGGGGATTCTATTCAAGTGAGTGGCAGTGTAGTGTAAACAATAAAAAATAAGTAAGAACGGCGTTAAGTTCGGCCGGACCGAACTTGTTATACCCTACACCACAAGTTGTATTGAAGTAAAATGGAATAATTAGTTTCCCTTCGTGTATGAAGAAGACTTAATACTAAATTTCAGCAATTTCGGTAAAACAATGTAAGGCACCATTCTATGGGGGCTATTTCAAAACGTCGATCTATAGCGACAAATTTCTGACGGAAAGTTCTTAGGCTCAAAGAAGACTAAATACCAAATTTCATATATTTCGGTAAGATAATGTGGCTAAAACTTAAAAAATACCGAAAATCAGGAAGTACGCTTCTATGGGGATGTAGGAAGACGTGGACCTCTGATAATACTTTCCCGGAATATTTTATAACTCTTGGAAGACGAAATAACGAATTTCAGCCATTTCGGTTGGATATTGACGTCACAATCTTCAGTATTACGAAAATCGGGAGGTACCGTTCTATGGGGGCTATATCGAAACGTGGACCTATACCGAAGAATTTTAGTCAGAAGTGGGGCAATATGAAAGCGTGGACCTGTACAGGCATATTTCTGGCGAACAGTTTTATATCACATTGAAGACTAAATACCAAATTTCAGCCACTTTGGTGGAATATCGAAGACACAGCCTTCAAAATACGAACAATCGGGAGGTACCTTTCTATGGGGGCTTAATGGACCAATACCGACAAATTTAAAGGGGAGTACCCCCAACAAAGTCTAAATACCAAATTTCAGCCATTTCGGTGGAATATTGAGGCCACAACGTTCAAAATACCGAAAATCGGGAGGTACCGTTCTATGGGGCCTATATGAAGGTATGGACCGATAACGACAAAGTTCTGGGGGAAAGTTTTATACCACCAACGTAGACTTAGTACCAAATTTCAGCCATTTCAGTGTGATAATGAAGCTAAAACCTTCAAAATACCGAAAATCGGGAGGTACCGTTCTATAGGGGCTATATGAAGGAGTGGACCGATACCGACAAAATTATGGGGTAAAGTTGTTTACCCCTAAAGAAGACTACATACCAAATTTCAGCCATTTTGGTAGGATAATGAAGCTAAAACCTTCAAAATACCGTAAATCGGGAGGTATCGTTCTATGGGGGCTATATGAAGGTGTGCACCGATACCGACTAAATTCTGGGGGAAAGTTGTATACCCCTCAAAAAGACTACGTACTAAATTTCAGCCATTTTGGTATGATAATGAAGCTAAAACCTTAAAAATACCGAAAATCGGGAGGTACCGTTCTATGGGGGCTATATCAAAACGTGGAACGATGTATCCCATTTTCAATACCAACCATCCTGCAAGTAATAAAAACTTCTGAACCAAATTTTGACTCTCTATCTTTAAAATTGCGAGCTGTATCTTGATTTCAACAGACAGACGGACGGACTGACGGACGGACGGACAGACGGACATTGTCAAATCGACATAGAATTTTATGCTGATCAATAATATATATACTTTATAGGGTCTCCGAAGAATATTTCGATGTGTTACAAGCGGAATGACATATGGTGGAGGGTATAAAAAAAATGTACTCCAACCTACTTTGCATCTTTGTAAAGTTAAACTTTCTTCTTTCATTGACAGGCTCTGCTTTTGGAATACCCCTACTAGAAGAACGGAGATATTTTCATATTTGAACATTCCGACGTCTGAATATTATGTGACCCTCGCCAAAATCATTAGCCTTCTTCTTCTCTGGGTAGCCTAATCAGCTCTCAAAATTTCGTGATGATTCAATCAAAATTTCGACCTACAGCGTCACTACAAAAACTTTGCATCTTTGTAAAGGTGAACGTTTCTTTTTCTATTGACAGGCTTTGTCTTTAAACAAACAAACAAATACCAGGTAGTTCGGTCAAAAAATGTAACTAAACTCATCAAAATACAGAAAATTCAGAGATACCGTTATATGGGGGCTATACCAAAACATCGACATATCTTGACGATTTTTGATCTAGATGTTTTGTGACCACTGGTAATCTCAAATGTCAAATTACAGATAGTTCGGTCAAAAATGTAGCTAAAATCCTCAAACAACCGAAATCGGGGGTTAGAGTTGCCAATTTTTGGTGGATATGTTTTGTGACCACTTGGAATCTCAAATGGCAAATAACAGCTAGTTCGATTAAAACTTTTAGCTAAAATCTTCAAAATACCGAAAATCGGAAGCTACTGCTATATGAGGGCTATACCAAAACATGGACCAATATTGACAATTTTTAGTGGAGATACATGGCAATCCACTTAAGTATCTATGAACTCAAAGGCGTCCTCGGGAGATGATAACACGATTAATGACCCCACTGACCCTACTTTTTGCAGGTGTGTTGCAAATGCAAGCGTTTCGCGTCATTGCTAAAGAGATGGAAAGGAGGGGACGACACCGAGGTTTCCACATTCAAATTCCTATATAATGAAATTGAATCCCTTCGAAAGGCATCCGGATCAAGTCATCACAATCTTGGTTGTGCAATTAGTGGACTACGTTGAGAAACTAATGAACCCTGCTCAAACGGCGGGGTGTTTTGGTGTGAAACATTGCAAAATGTCATTATCTTTAGTGCCTTCGTCATGGTCTCAACGTACGTTCAATTAAATTGGCAGTGGAATTTCTGTTTTATATCCCCGATTAACACGGATGTGACTCTGACTAAGGGTCTGTGGCAAACCTTCGTAGTGGAAACCTAATAATGGGACCCTTGTGATCATGGTGTGAATGTACATTTTACTAGCGGGTATAACAGAAATAAAAGAAACCCAAAGAGCAAATAGTGGAGTTTGCTCTTTGTGTTTCGTGCGATGATATTAGTGGGCGTTCCTATTGTCTCATAGGGTTTAAGGACGAGAGAAGAATTATTAAGGATTCGTGAATCAGCTACGTTTGATGTTCGAAAGTGGACGTTTTTTTATGCAGCGCTTATGGTTCGATGAATTTGGATGGGATAATTCCTTAAAACCACTTACTCTATCAAGCTGGAATAATTTTGTCTCGAATTCCACAGGTATTAAAGGAATTAGCATTCTACCCACCGATGAATTACTCACGCAGTTTTAATATTGATGGTTTCTGTGACTCATCAGAGTCTTTGTACAAGTCTGAATTGAATTTTTTTTCGAATCCGCTCCTTGCGAACTCTAAGGTTGTCCCATTGAAGAAGATGTCGTTGCTACGTTTGAAACTCTGTGGTATTCTGTTGCTGACAGAGTTAGTCGATTCAGTTCTGCCTCAGTTGGATATTCCGAAGTGTTCTTTGTTCCCTTATTCTGACTCCACTATTGTTTAATCTTTGTTCAAAAACCCGTCTTATGCTTGGACGACTTTTGTTGCGAACAGGGTGTTCATTACTCAGGAGAAAGTGGTAAATGACTGGCATCATGTTCCAACTGATGAAAATCCTGCAGATCTGGCAACTCGGGAGGACTACTTTAGAGTTATATGAAATGTGATCTGTGGTGGCACGGTCCAAACTGGCTCAGGCTACGTAAATCTGAATGGTCCCAAGGTACTGTGTACGATAACTTAAGTAAAAAACACTATTGAAGTTGTACATAGTATGTTCTGGCTCAAAGGAAACGGCAAACACAGATAATAACGGTCCTTCCTCCCGAACGAATTATCTTTCGCGCGAGAGTTTGTCTTGTTTCGAATAGTAACATATGTTTGTTTGCTTCTTTACCAAGGCTATATACCTGGATCCTGTGAGTGATCGTTCAATCCCTTCCTTCGTATTTACTCGGACAATGGCAAAAACTTCGTGGATGCTCATCTAGAACTTAGCTTGAATTTGATGAAGGCTGTCTCAGAAGTGAAGTATGATTATTTTACTCGATACGGGTTTCAAAAATTAAAATGACATTTTATACCCTCCGCCTTCACATGTGAAGGCTTTGGGAAGCTGGGGTAACAAACCTGCAAAGCGCATCTTAAAAAAATAGCAGGACAAATCCGAGGAGTTGTCACTATTCTGGCCTGGATAGATCCATGTCTGAATTCTAGGCCTCTTACTCTTTTATCCGATAGTATAGATGATTATGGCGCTCTCATTCCCGGTCATATCCTCATTGGCGCATCACTGCTGTCCCCAGCCGAACCTGACCAAGTTGAGAACAAAACATACCGCAGTTGCAGTTGATTGCCCAGGAGTTCTGCAGACGATGGAAGTCTGAATACCTGAAGGAGCTGCACAAACGCACCAAGTGGTAAATGGCTCAGTGTGATCTTCGACATTTTGGTGCTACATTGTGACTCACTTGTTGCGAACGAGTGGCACTTGATAAATTTGGTCAGGACGATAGTTGTGGGCAATAAAACCCTGAATCCGTTGCACAAATTGGTAGAGTTGGGCAATCTAGTTCCTGGAGCGGATCGATCTTTCTAGTTCCTTTCCCAAAAGGAACTAGTTCCTTAATATAGTTCCATAGTTCCGAGAGCGATATAGTTCAATGAATCTTTCATCTTTCCCTTTTATCGTTCTTTCTATTTCCTTCGTTCCAAATAGTTCCCAGGCCGAAATAGTTCAATGAATCTTTCTATTTCGTCGTTCTTTTTATTTCCTTCGTTCCAAATAGTTCCGAGAATGAAGTAGTTGAACGAATCTTATTTTTTCATCTTTTGGTGGATGAATTGAAATAAAAATAAATTGAAGCGATGCACCGAAGTGTGATTTACGTTTATTTAACAATGTGGCCGCGTCCGAATGGTTAGGGAAGCGAACGTGAAAAATCGAAGTGGGTGTGGAATTAAATGAAGAAAATTAGTTATACAAATGAAAAGAATTATATGTACGGTTGGAACTATATGAACTAAAGGAACTATATAAATGCAAGAGTCGGATATAGTTCCAATAGTTCCTTGTCCGGAATAGTTCCTTGGAACTAGTTCGTTCCGGAACTACACAACTCTACGAATTGGTTCTTCTTCCTCGTCCCAAATAAATCTTGGTCGCGTTGATGTATTACCCGATGAAAATACATTTTTGCTATTTTGTTGCCCTTAACTGTTTACTACTCTTTCTTCCGAAAAATAGACTTGCCCGCAGACCTTTACAACTTTATGAGTTCTATATATACATTAGGGTTATACATTTTTTGCAATTTTGAAAACTACTATGAAATACGTTGCGGTTTTTTCTCTATCGCGAAAAAAGTTTCCGCACCAAATGTATTGAATTTCACAGCCTGTTCATGTATGTCGCACGAAAACACGTACGCAAGAAAAGCAGTCACTCACTTCCGTCTAAAAAAATCGTTCATGTATTTCGCAAACTATCGTGCGACTCCCGTTACGTATCCTATGCGAAATACTACTAATTTGAATGTACATTTGTAGTTGTACAAATGTTCCATAAATTAGAGGTAAATGAGAAATAAAAATAAAATCCACATATACATACAAACATTGGAATGTGTGTGATTTGTTTGAGAAAATAAAATATGTCGGTATTTTGAATTATTAAAATAATGAATGAAACCGCCATTAAAACGTGTCTACAAAATTTTTTATTTTGTTTCAAGAATGTGTTGCATAAATTTGATTTAAGATTTTCGGTGTTATTCGCGAGTTTACGTTCTACTCGACAGCTACAAAGCAATAGAGTGATTCTGACATTATCTTTCTACAAAAGGCAGACCTTTCGAAATACATAAACCAAGTGTACGAAAAGTGTACGTTTACGTGTTATTTCGTATGGCTTGTCGGTCGCATAGATTTTCGTTTCGTAGGTATTTACATGAATAGAAAATGATTTTCTTTATAAACTCGCGAATTTTATGTTTATATTTATTGTACATATCGCGCAAGAGATTATGTGGTCATTTAAAAAATTTAAATTCAATTATTTAAATAGAAAAATATCAAAATCCCTAGTAATCGCAGTCGGTGCGGAATCTTTTTTCACCGAATCGTCTTAAAAAACTCGTTTTAGTTATCAGCACAATTTTCCCCACATGGTATTGGGGTGGTATTTTTTTGGTTATAGCCCCTTATATATGTACATATATGGCGTTTTCACAGTTTACAATGTCTGCTCTTGGCCTCTCATCTTGACATATTAATTTCTTTAAAATATATATTTTTACTTCAATATTAGTTTTTTTACTTACAAGATTATCCGATTCATTTCTTACCTGTAAGAGACAAAAGAATCGAGTTTAAATTATTTGTCCTTTAATATGCATGTATATATTCCGCTCACAGAATTTACTCCACAAAGGCAATTTTTTTTCAATTAACTGGAATCAAATTATCTAATTTATTTGGCCAGACAACATTCATTGATGTTGACTTTTGCCGCGCAACTCCATCTCCAACCACCAACTGGTTGCACTATAACATTAAGCTTATTGGAAAATTAGCTCACCAACAATGTCAGATTATGTTATATGTTTGTTATACATGTTAGATGATGTTGTTGAATCGGCTGACATGAAATGGGTCTAAATTGAAATGATGCTGAGAAGACATCTCTCGGTCGTATAACTAATTTATTGATTGATCATTTCTTTGATTTCAATTTGATGTGACGTCCAATTAGGCATAACAAACAAGTAAACCAAAAAAAGGAAAAAATCATCCCCCACGCGTGCTTTCCCTCCTCCCAATGGATAGCTTTATTTCCCAAGGGAAGTCAATGGTATAACGACGTTTCACTTTGAAAATCATAAAATATTTATAAGAATCAAACCTTTTCCCAAATACACTTTTCTCGGAAAAAGAAAACAAACTTGCTTAATTTTTTTAAGAGGATAACGATGTTTTTTATGCTCACATGTGTTCGTGTTTGGTGCTATTGATTGAATAAAAAAGAAAAAAAAAATGTAGGCACATTGAAAAAAGGAACTATGTATTTTACGTATGTATATGTATATGTATGTATCTGGGTGAATTAGGGATACACACGTTTTTATTTACATATTTACCGTATTCTGTTTTACTTTGCCAATGTCAACTTCAATTTGTTGTATTTTGTTTTATAAAAAATCCATTTTCTTGTCTGTTCCTTCCTCTAACACAAGTGTGACACCTTCCTGCCTTATAAATGTTTTCCGATGGTTTTGTTATAACGATATCTTAAAATGCTTGTCAAAATACGCCTCTCATAAATGTTGAGCAAGTGTGTTTTGCGTCATTATCAGGACAAATTTAAAACTAAGTGAAATATATGGGGAATTCTGGAGTGAAATCGTACACTTTTTCAAGATGAGGTTTCTGATTTCCTTTATTTTTTGCTGTGATGAAGCTGCTCACCAGCAAAACATTTTAGTATATTTTCAGATTTTTTTGACTAACGGTTCCAGAGATATCGCGCCTTGAAAAACTCAAGTTCTGTAAAAACTATGTGCAAAGAAATACTCATAACTTCTTTAATATTGGTCCAAATAGAAAATTTTTTTTTGTATTTTTTGTTGTATTTTTTCTGTTTTATCAGCTTGGAGATTTAATATTTAAAATCAATTTTTATCAATGATTGTAGTCTTCGAAAACATTTGTTATTTTCATTTATAAACATAGTTTCATTTATAAACATTTGTTTTGTAATTGTATTTAGGAATATATCTTAAACATCTTAAAAACTTCTTCAGTTTGCGATTTAAAGAATAGTTTAGCAATTAGTGTATCAGCATTAGGGCGTTTTACTGAATAAAGTTTTTTTGTGCCTGCGATAACTATGTCCATTTAATATCTCAAATTCAAATCCTCTTCCAAATCCTATTCATCTTCCGGTGATAATATCACTTTAATATTTGCTAAATTATTTATTTGTCATATAATTCCCAAACTGTAGTCTGTTGATCATCAATTAAGTTAGCTTGTCCGGCTGGTACAATAACAGCTAAACCATTTTCCAAATCGGAAAATGACGAAGTTTTTAAGATGTCTAATACCCTAGACAGACGGCAGAGTTAATTTGCATTAAAAATGTCCTAATTTGAATTTATTTTTCACCCTGACAGACGATAGTATCTGCATTTATGAAACAGCTGTTTGTGTTGTTTGTTTGTACCCAGCAGACCATTTCATAAAGCTTTACAAAAGTTCGCCAAAATATGCGAAACAAGTACACTTTCTACCCTTGATTTTTTCACCACGATGAAGCAAAAATAAATGTAATTTATTCGCGATATTTTTGAGTCTTTTTAATATTACAAAAATATTGCAAAACTTTAAAAAACATTTGAGGAAGATATAATTTTCGATAGAATTGGTATGGTGGGTAATGAAATTTTTTGTGAAAATAAAAATTTGAAAAAGAGATTTGTTAGAAGGCGTGAAAAACGATTAGCTGCTATTCAACTCGCGAAAGACCACTACTTATTTTGAAGAAACGCGAAAATTGCTGATTTGCTTTCCATTTTTATTTTCTTAAACATGGAAATTTGCCATATTGCCATATTGAAATTGCTAAATTCAGTTTAAATTTCCTTTGATTTTGTGCATTAAGAATGTGGATAATGCACGAATTAATTTGAATTAAGGCAGTTAATGCAAATTAACGCTGCCGTCTGTCTAGGGTATAAGATAAAAGTGCAAAACAAATTTTGATTTTTTTTTTTATTTTTTGGTAAAATAACAAATATTTTACAATGGTATAAAGAAAAAATTGTATTAACAAACTTAAAAAAATAAAATAAAAAAATAGTAATAATTCGAATCCCACTACCAAATAGGACTTAAAATTTTTGTAATTAATCATAAGTTAATACAAAAAAAACTTTCAAAGTAATCGAAGAGTACAATCATTGATAAAAAAAATCATTTTAAATTTTAAATCGCAAAAATTGCATCAAAGACCACTGTGCAACATTGTTTTTTATTTCTTACTAGCAGACCCCGGTCCGCGTTGCTGGCCCGTCGTAATGAGTTTTAATGACAACTTTTTATCAACTTTATGCTTGAAAATTCAAAAATAGGTATTTTCTACCTCACTTCTTCGGTCTATTGTCAAACCGAAAAGGATTTTTTGTCTGTAACCTTTCTTTTTTGGCCAATCTATGCTTTTTAGGATTTATTATCGTCCATGTCCCTGACTTTTCTTAAAGCGATCTAATTTTAAAGGTTCAAAAGTGGTTAAATCGAATTCTTCCGCTTATTGAGACTTTTCATGGCTGATGGACCGTTGAACCTCACCATTCAAGTAAATTTGTAAATATATAGTTTTTCTTGATCAACCACCGTTGTCTCGAAAACTAATTTGCAACCCGATGCACTCATAAGTTTAGCAAATATAGCGATTATAAAATAATAGGCCCCGAAATTCGTATACAAATATATAGCATTTTGGACCACGGGACATTCCTGAACATTTTCTGAATATTAGGTTCAGTAGTTTTGGAAAAATAATGTTTTGAAAAGAGTGGGCGTGGTCATCAGTTTTCAAGATATAACATATTAAAAAAAGTAGGCCTGTCCGGTATTTTGGGTCCAAATATGTACCTAGGGTGCACACAACTTCATTGCCTGCCAAAATGTATGCTGAAACCGATATAATCATACATTTATTTGACTTATATACAGCGTTTAACAGAAAGGCATGGGGAAGGTACCCCACCTCTTCCGAAATTCATAATATATACATAACAACGGCAAACATTGAGCTTTTGTCACAAATTTTATGGAAATCCCTTCAGTAGTATTGGAGTTATGACATATTAATAAAAACAGGCGTGGTCGGGCCTATAGGCCCTAAAGAAGTACCTAGATTGTAGATTAATCCGTAAATGTTTAATCCGATACATGCATAATTTTGGAAATATAACGTTTTTTAAAAATATCGCACAGGGAGGTACCCCGTTCCTTTTGGAATTCAATAAAATATGTAAACTGTATATGTAAAATATGTAACTGTATATGTAAACTGGGGCGTGGAAAACTTTTCTTTCCAAAAAACCTAAGTTGGGTTATGACAGCATTTGATTTTTATTCATAAAGGTAAGGCGTTTATTTCAAATATGCCCCCTTCAAAATTCAAGAAAATATGCCCGTACATTCCCTGACATTTTCAGGAAAATCGGTTCAGTACTTTTGTAGATGTAACATATTTTAAAATATGTAACATATGTAACATATTTTAAAAAGTGGGTGTGGTCAATTGGATCCTAAAAAAGTGGGTAAGGTCTTCCGAAATAGATACATTCGTAATTATTGTAAATATAACATTTTTAAAAAAGTAGGGTATAGGGGAAGTTCCCCGCCCCTTCCGTAATTCAATTGAATTTGTAGCCTATTTTAAACGGGGGCCATCCTTGTACATTCCCTGGCAATTTCAGGAAAATCGGTTCAGTAGTTTTTGTAGAAATTATAAAAATTGAAAAAAGTGGGCGTACATTTTCTTTGCATAAAAAAATATCGAAATCGGTCTAGCCGTTCTCAACTGATGCCATGACCAACGAACGACATTTGATTTTTATTTTTAAAGACTTAAAAGTTTAGAAAAATCGCGATTTCCTTGAAAATCCCTTCAGTAGTTTTGTAGATATAACCTAATTAAAAAGTGAGCGTGGTCGGATATTAAGTCCCCAAATTAGTACGTAAGGTTGGAGACACAATCGCCATTGACTCGCAAATAAATTCCGAAACCGATACATTCGTATTTGTTGCAAATATTGCATTTTTACAAAAATAGGGCATAGGGGAAGTACCCGCCCGATCCGAAAGTCAAAAAATATGTAGCCTATTTTTATCGGGGACCAACCGCTGAAAGTTTCAGGAAAATCGATCCAGTAGTTTCGTAGATATAACATATTAAAAAAAGTGGGCGTTGTCCAGTCTTAATGCCCCAAATAAGCACGTAAGGTCGGAGACACAATCGCCATTGACTGGGAAATTAATTTTCAAAGCGATACATTTGTAATTGTTGCAAATATTGCATTTTTACAAAAATAGGGCATAGGGGGTGTACCCCGCCGATCCGAAATTCAACCAAATGTGTAGCCTATTTCAACAGGGGGCCATCACTCTACGTTCCCTGAAAATTTCAGGAAAATCTGTTGAGTAGTTTCGTACATATAACATATTTATAAAAGTGGGCGGAAAAGTGGGCGTGGCCAATTTTTCTTTGCATAAAAACCTAAACTGGACTATGACTAACATTTCCACAAAAAATTATCCAAATCGCTCCAGCCGTTTTCAGCTGATTCAATTACCAACAAACGACAATTGAGTTTTATATATAAAGATTAATTAAAATCGTGTCATTTAAAATTTGTCTATACGAACTTTTTTCAATAATTTGAATTTTAATGATTTGATGAAGTCACTATAAGCAGATATATAACTGATTTGGAGCCATACTTTTCAAGAAGTATGGACTTTCTCCTGAAAAGAACTTTTGCCGTCGAAATTGATGGAGCGAATGCAAGTTGCTTCAACAAAAATCAAACTTATTCGAGAGCAGGTCTTAAAGTGAAATTATCCGAAATTTTGTGTGGGAAGTACACGAAGGAGTGGACAAATGTAGTCCGTATTCGAACCTGATATATATCTGGTAGATAAGTTAGGATGTGGCCGATAAGACTTATCTTCGAAGTTAAACTAAGTTTGGACAAAATATTACGAAGGCCTAATTTTGGACCGAATCGGCAACCACTTCACACGGTGTCATAGGGGTTTTTGGTAACTTTGAGGCTATTTTCTCAGGACTTGGCCCTGATGAAATGTATACCGTCGTATAGGATGCAGTGAATAGAAGTTGTCACAAATCAATTCATTCGAGAGCAGGGCCCTATTCCACGAAACAACTTATCGCTTTTCATTTTGCACTTATCAAAAAGTAGTTATTTTGAAAAGTGATAACCCTTTTTTGTTCCACAAAATTACTTTTCAATTTCCCTTGCACTTAGCAAATTTGTCTATCATTGTTTTTTTAGCACAGTTGTTGTGCTCTCTCGCTCAATTTTTGCCGCCATCTTGGTAAGTCTCTCAGTTCTCTTGCAAAGTGTGAATGATATTTGTTCCACAGAACGTTTTATCATCTTTGCATTATTTTTTACTTGGCAATAATAAATAAGATATGTAAAATTGAGACGAGCGAAAAATGAAAAGAAACTGATATTATTAAAAGTAAATAAATTAAACTGAAATAAAATGAAACAAAATAAAATAAAATAAAATAAAATAAAATAAAATAAAATAAAATAAAATAAAATAAAATAAAATAAAATAAAATAAAATAAAATAAAATAAAATAAAATAAAATAAAATAAAATAAAATAAAATAAAATAAAATAAAATAAAATAAAATAAAATAAAATAAAATAAAATAAAATAAAATAAAATAAAATAAAATAAAATAATATAAAATAAAATAAAATAAAATTAAATAAATAAAATAAAATAAAACTAATAAATAAAATAAATTAAATTAATATGAAATAATTTTAACAAAGATTAAATAATAATTAAATGAAATAAATTAAAATAAGATCAAAATAAATCAAATGAAGTAAAATATAAATAAAAATAAAACAATATAAAATGAAGTGAAATAAAATAAAATTAAGTGAAATAAAGTAAAGTAAATTGAAATAAAATAAAGTAAAATAAAAAAAAATAAGTGAAATAAAATAATCTAAAATAAAATGAAGGCAAATACAAATAAAATATAATAAAATTAAGCGAAATAAAACAAGTAAAAAGCGTTATGTTCGGCATAGAGTAATTAGTTTTCTTTCTCCACAAAGTGGAGAAGTTACTTGCCAAATTATAACTAATTCCTTCTAGAAATGTATCTAAAAACCTTAAAATAGCTGAAATCGGACGGTACTGCTATATGGGGGCTGTAAAAAACGTAGACCTATATCCATAATTTTTTGTGGAGACGTTTTTTGGTGATTGACTGAATTATACCTAATTCGGCCTGGAAATGTAGCTAATAACGCCAAAGTAGCTCAAATTGGGCAGTATATGAGGGCTATAATAAAAGATGGACCTATGTCGGTAAGTTTTGGAAGCATATTATAACTAATTCGTTCTGAAAATGTAGCTAAAAACCTTAAAATAGCTGAAATCGACGGCACTGCTATATGGGGGCCATAACAAAGCTCAACTTCCAACTTGATTTAAGACACGTGTGAACAGCATTTCATCCCCCTATCTCAACTCGTTCGGAAGATAGCGTGATTACAACAGACGGACGGACGGATGTGGTTAAATCAACTTAGAATTTTACGCTGATCAAGAATATATGTATATACCTTATAGTTGCAAATGATTATTTCGATGAGTTACAAATGAAATGACAAACCTAATATACCCTCCATATTATGGTGGAGGGTATAGTAATAAATAAAAATAGTCTCTCAAATAGAGTTTAGTCTATATGTAAAATCGAAAAACATCGATTTGTGAGGTTGTTCGCAGGGTGGAAGTTCGGAATGGGGTTGTTCGTAGGGTGGAATTTTGGATAGTGAGAGTTCGAAGTAGGATGGTTGATTCAGGGGGTAGAAGTTCGGAAAAATCTTTACAATTTCTTGTCATAACCGTGTTTTCACTATTTCCGAACAAAATCTCGCTTTAACAATGTACATTGGCAAAGAGAACGTTTACCTCGCAAATTTAAGGCAAACTTATCAAAATTTGATCTGCAAAATCAAAATGCAGAGTTTTCTGTGGAACGAAAGAGCATTTTTTTTTGCAAAATCTTAGCAAAATACGCTTTGCCGTTACAACTTTTCACTTAGCAGAAATAACGTTTGTGGAACAGAAATCAAAAAAAGAGCTACATTATTTTGAAAAGTAAGCCAACTCACTTTATAATTGGCAACTTATCACTTATCAAAAAAAAATGGTTCTGTGGAACACCTAACTTTGAGCATTGTCAAAAATATTGATAAGTGCAAAATGAAAAGTTGATAAGTTGTTTCGTGGAATAGGGCCCAGGTCTTAAATTGAATATTTCCGACATTGGATGTGGGAGGTACCAGAAGGAGAAGACCGATTATGTCCATATTGGAACCTCATCTATGTCTGGTAGAAATTTCGCGATGTGCAAAGTATGGACCAAATCGGTTACTCCATTCAAGAGTTATCTTGCGCGCAAATTTTCCGAACAGTTGTGGCGAGGTTCCCGTGTTGACCGGTATAACCCATCTTCGAACTTAAACTATGTTTGGACAAAATATTACGAAAGCCACATTTTAGAGCGAATCGGTTAGTCCGTTCGAGAGTGATCGTGCGCTCCTGCCAGTCAGCCAGGCAGACAGTCGGATCGACTCAGCTCATTTTGGTATACATAAGTATAGGTCTACGTCCATTATTTCGATGCGTTACAAAATGTTTGGCCAAATCCAACTTCCAACAACCAAACCAACTTTCCACATAATGGTGTAGGGTTTAATAACGAACGAAACATTAAGTAAATAACATTTACCGATTAGCGATACGTAAAATCGATTTCGGTTATTTGATTATTAGCCGTAAAATTTCTAAAATTCGTAATCGACTATTGACTGTGCGAAAACCAGATAATCGATTTTTCTTAATCAGCTTTCGAAAAACGAAGTCGACTATTATTCGTAGTCGACTATTAATCGTGGTCGACTATTAGTCTTAGTTGACTATTGGGTGTACTAAAACCGCGTAATCGACGGTACTTTTTTATACATATATACATCACCGATCACATCAAAGAAAATGGTTGATTATATTGGATTATAATCGGTTTTTGACCGTTAACGAATAATCGAGAGTCGACTTGTTGAATACTCTCAAATAAAAGACTGACAGAAAATCGAGTTTTTAAGTTTTTCAAGATAGCCGAATAATCGAAAACCCGATTATTGCATTTCA